>NW_027530006.1:4130050-4158019 GCF_008692635.1 Crocuta crocuta | reverse complement strand
AAAAAAAAAAAAAAAAAAAAAGGTTAAATTGATTAGAGTCTCCACCAGTTTACCAGAAAAAGGCAATCCTATCAACAGCCAAAAGTCCAGGAACTTCCTAAGGCCTCAATATTAATGCCTTGCTAGAGAGAAAAACAATCTTAGCTTAACAATAGCTAGGCCACCAGTAAATCTTTAGTATATGAAAGTCTTCGGAAACCCCCTCTTGACTTTATCTTTCCAGACTCCATAAAATGGTCACCCCCACACTTGGAATGCAGCTCTTCCTGCCCATGGGTCCTATCCCCATGCTTTAATAAAATCACCTTTTTGCACCAATGAATTCTTTCTTGGCCATTGGCTCTAGACTACCCCACCATCACCCCAAAACTTCATCACTTTGATTGGGTCAGTGGGCTTATTCTCACACTGGTAAAGCAAATGTCTGGTGGACCATTGTTTACAATCTTGTTCCAAAGTCCTTTTCGTTTTTAGTTAACCTTTTAACAACACATGTACATTCAGTTTTTTTCACCCAGCATTCTAACAGCTTTTAAATGTTCTACTTATGACCGGGGCACCTGTGTGGCTCAGTTGGTTAAACCTCCGACTTTGGCTCAGGTCATGATCTCGTGGTTCATGAGATCTCATGGTTAATGAATTTGAGCCCTACGTCAGGCTCCATGCTGGCAGTATGGAGCCTGGACCCTGCTTCAGATTCTGTGTCTCCCTCTATCTCTGCCCCTCTCCTGCTCATGCTGTCTCTCTCTGCTTCAAAAATGAATATTAATTTTGTTTTTAAATGGTCGGCTCATGACCACCAATTTTGTGCCTTTTTTGGCTTCTGAGATTCCCATTAGCAAAAACCTTTGCTCACTGGACCTAGCTTAAGCCAGACTCAGTCCAATCCCAGTCTAGTTCTGGTACCCATGTTGGACCCAGTCTACCTTCAGCTGGTAACCACCATGTTCTCTATGAGGAATCTGGGGACTGGGGAAAGAACTGAACCAGCAAACTTCAAAGACTGAGGACTGCAGACTGGGTATTGGAAAAAAAAAAAAGTGGGGTGCTACAGCTGCTACCAGCAGTTCCCAACGTGGAACCTCGAAATCTGGGGACAAAACCAAGGGCTGGGGTTTCTAACCAATTAGGGAACAATGGAAAGCAAATCAGGGAACTCAATGCAAATAGCAGAGCTGAGAACTTAGAGAACTTACCCTGAGCAACAGCGAGCAAGACAGAGAACTCACCGCGTTCCGGTACCATGCCTGTACTGCTCGCAGTTTCCAAATGCCATCCAAAGTTCGTTTTGGATTCGACTGCTGTCACCAATTTGTTCAAACCCAAACGCAGCTGCATAAATTTGAAGATCTAATGGCTTTATTCGGCAGTTCACGAACCTGGAAGTATCTTATCTAGCGAGTAGAAGGGAGTTGTGAGCAGCTGTGCAAAATGGAAGACTTTTATAGGCAGAAACAGGATGAGGACAAGGAAGTTATTAGTAAAAGCAATGAAAGGATTGTTGCAGGTAAGGCCACCTTCCTTTGGGCCAGAGCAGGGGTCTCCTCTGCAGATGACCTCACTAGTGCTGATCAGGAAATTCCAGATTGACTGGTGAAAGGTCACATTCCTCCTGTTAAGTCTTGGCTTGCTGAAATGGGAACAAATGTTGTTTCTCTTCTCTTCTTTTCTCTTCTCTTCTCTTCTCTTCTCTTCTCTTCTCTTCTCTTCTCTTCTTTTCTTTCTTTAAATACTCTCAATTACCTATGGACTTTAGTTAATAAGGTAGCAATATGAATTTGTTAATTGTAACAAATTAAAGAAATGTGATTAGGGAAGGTGTGAGAGAGGAAGAGGGTTATGGGAACTCTTTGTTCTATTTGCTCAATTTTCTGTAAGCCTAAAACTCCCCAAAAAGGATAAAATAAAGAATTATTTCTAATTATTTCCTTTTCCATGTAGGAATCCCTTCCTGAACATTTCAATTAGGCTGCTATGAAATCATAAAGTTTTTGAGATAAGAGGTTCTTAAATTTTATCTTATGAAGTGAACGTTTCACTTCATACTTAAGGAAACCGAAGCCTAGAAAGGAGAGGCGACTTACCGGATTACACAGCTATTTAGTTTTAAAGCCAAAATATGAATTTTTTATTCAACATAAGCTTTTCCCTTTCTAGCAGAGTGCTCTTTGCTCCATACCACATTGCATTAGGTATCTGTTTTCTACCTTTGGAATTCTCACATGATTGGCTTTTCTTAAAATGGGATTGACTAGCTTAATCTTAGAATAATGAGTATTCCTTCTTAGGGATGAGGGCAAGCTGCTCCAAGACGGACCATTTTGGCATGAAGATTATTCTGAGCTGAAGGCAACTGAGATCTTACAGGCTCAAGAGAAATATTTGCCCCTCCTTTACCTACCTTTACTTACTCCAATCTAAATTGGAGGTCTTTCCCAGAATAAGGATTATTAGCAGAGATAAATTTTATCTGACTCACCCATATGTATCACAGGGCTAACAAAACATCTGCTTCTCTTCTTTTAAAAATTTTTTTAAAAAATTTTTTTCTATTAAGTAATCTTTATGCCCAACATGGGGGCTCAAACTCACGACCCTGAGATTAAAAGTCACATGCTCTACTGACTAAGCCAGCCAGGTGCCCCCATTTGCTTTTCTTCTTATTGTCCTGTGAAGTGCATCCCCTTTGTCCAAAGTCCTAGACCCCTGCCTCCTTCTCCTTAGTTCGGGATGACATATACAGCTCACTTTGCCTGAGGTCCTTGGAATATCTGTGTCTGTGTGGGCTCCATGTATGTATGCTCTTACATTTTCTTTTCTCCCGTAAACTGTCTCATGTCAATTTAATTCTGAGTCCACCTAGGACTTCTGAAAGCACAGGAATTCTTCCTCTGACATTTTTAAGAGAACTCCCCGCTTCTTGCTTCCCTTTTCCAGAGGCCGACAGTCTCCTTATAAAAGACAGGGCTGACAATCGGCCCCTTGCAGATTCAGGAGGCTACCTACCTATGTGACCAGGAGTGACATCCATGGGTAATGAAGAATCCTGGTTCCTTGACTGACTTGGCCAAAATGCAGAAATGTCCTATGGATGAGGCCCAGCTGCTGTTATTTTAAGATGCTATGAGGCTGATAATCAGGCCAGTGGGAACATATGGAACATGTCACACCCATTTTATTCTTTGGCCTAAACTGTTATCCTGTTAGACAGATGTGAAGCTAACAGAACAGATGCCTAAGAGACTAGATTTCTGAATCTTCGTATTGACTACCTCATTTACTCGAAATGACTTTACTGATTTAAGTAGAAATGGTCCCTGTCCTTAAGAAGATTACGATTTAAAATCATGTCCCTGTGATAGTTCCACATCTGTGCCTCATTTTTCTGGTAGCTAAAACTAGAATGGTCTTCAAGGATGTGTCCAGTTCTAACAGCATAGAGTTTTGTTTCTTTTTTTTTAATAGTTTTTTTTAATGTTTATTGTTTCTTGAGAGAGACAGAGACAGAGTCTCAGTGGGGGAGGGGCAGAGAGAAAGGGAGATAGAATCTGAAGCAGGCTCTGAGCTGTCAGCAGAGAGCCCAGCTCGGGACTCGAACCCACAACCATGACATCATGACCTGAGCCAAAGCTGGATGCCCAACCGACTGAGCCACTCAGGCACCTCTAGAATGTTGTTTCCTTAGGTCAACAGTTATATAGCAAACATATCAGTCTGTCTTATCTTTTACTCATCCTCACCATCCATACTCACAAGACCCTGGCGTTCCTAACCGTCACGCATGACTCATGAATGTGTCTGAGCACATGATCTTGCATTCCCATTCTTTTAACTTAATTCTAGATAAAGTTCAAAGGCAAGAATGCACCCATAGGATTTAGTACACTAGTAGACTGAGTTCAACTGAAAATGCTTTTCAGTGAAAACATCAAATAAGGCTGATATCCTTATTCCTATTTTACAGAGGGGAAACTGAGCCCCTGAACTGTTAGCAAAACATGCTGAGTCACTATGTCCTAGAAATAATAACTAGCATTTAGTGAATGTTAATTTAAAAGAAAGGCACAGGGAGATTAAGCAACTTTGACAGTTCCCACAGCTGATCGGTAGAGGAGCTGGTATCAGCCAGCCATTCTAACTATGTAGGCCATATGCAATGAGTATTTCATCCTGCCTTTTGCTACCTTACTTAGTCTAACTTAATATTATTTTAATCCTCATTCTAATGCTATGAATTAGGTACCAACAGTGGTATGCTGGTAAATATCTAACAACTAGTCTCAAAGGAAGTGTGTGGAATCCTGATTTGTAGTGTTTGACAATTTCCATGGTGTAAATAGTCCCACTAGAGCCAACTTAAAGCTTCCACTATGCCATCAGTGAGCTCAGAAATGGGAAAATAAGTTCAGTAACTCTCCACCATATGCTATTTTCATTGTACAGATATAATACATGTAAATATCTTCAAGAAATCAGTGACAGTAAAGTGTAGTAAAATATTAGGAAAGATACATTTTATGGCCTTTATTTATTGAAAGAAAACCTTTTTTTGAGAGGTGGGGGCACAAGTGAGTGATGGGCAGTGAGAGAGAATCTCAGGAGGAACAGAGAGAGAGAGAGAAAGAGAGAGAGAGAGAGAGAGATGGGGCTCACCCAAAGTGGGGCTCCTGTTTTACCTGAAGTGGTGCTCATGTTTTTACCCAAAGTGGAGCTTGAGCTCACCCCAAACAGGGCTTGTGCTCACCTGAAGTGGGGCTGGATCTCACCAGATGTGGGACTCGAGCTCAGCAACCGTGAGATCATGACCTGACCTTCATGAAGTCATGTCAAATGCTTAATGACTGAGCCACACAGGTGCCCTGTGGCCGTTATATTTAATAAAGTGTACTTAAGTATAAGTGAACAGAAGAGTAATGTCTACAACATGTTTCCCTTTTTGTATATAAGAGAAAACTCTCTATCACAGATATGTGTATATGTGTTTATTCGATGGAAAAAAATAGTGAATTATTAAAATGGGTACTTTAGAGACAAGGGGATCAACGATGCCGAGAGACAGATTACCTCTTTCTTGTCACATCTCTGTATCCTTTGATATTTTACAGCCATAATACTGTGTTTTTATGATAAAAATAATTTAGAGATTTTTTTTTATGGGAAACTAGAGTTGGAAGGTAAGAATGACTTTTCCATTAAATGATTTTAGAGATGAGGGGAATTACAGTGATTGTAAAGGTTGAGAAATGTTCATTTTCTCATTTTAACATTTGTGTGTTTCTTTGTTCATTGCTTTCCTCACTAGAACGAATGCGCCATGATGGCTTTTACGGAGTCATGGATCCAGCTTCCATGATGGCTCCCTTAAACCAGCCCAATGGCTTCCTAGCCATCTCTGTATCTTTTCTCCCACTCTGCAGTAGTTTGCTAGGGCTGCCATAAGAAAAGACCACAAACCGGGTGGCTAAAAGCCATAGTTTTTCCTCACACTTCTGGAGGCTAGAAGTCCAAGATCAAGGAGTTGGTCAGGTTAGTTCCTTCGGAAGCTGTAGGAGACGTTCTGTCCCATGCCTCTTCCCTAGTTCCTGGGGGCTTGCTGGCCATTCCTTGGTGTCCCCTGGCTGCAACACTTCACTGTCTGCTTCTGTCATCACATGGTCTTCTCCTTTCCTGTGTCTGTGTTCCTTCTTCTCCTCTTATAAGGACACCAGTTATTTTTAATGTTTATTTATTTATTTTTGAGAGAGAGAAAGGGAGAGAGGCAGAGAATCCCAAGCAGGTTTTGAGCTGTGAGCATGAACTTAGGGCTCATACTCATGAGCCATGAGATCATGACCTGAGCCGTAATCAAGAGTCAGACACTTAAAACCATAAAATACTTAGGAATAAATCTAACCAAAGAAATGAACAATCTATACACTGAAAACTATAGAAAGTTTATGAAAGACACTGAAGAAGACACATACAAAAAAGAGAAAAATATTACATGCTCCTGGATAGAAAGAACAAATATTGTTAAAATATCAGTACTACCCAAAGCAGTCTACACATTCAATGCAATCCCTATCGAAATAACACCAGCATTCTTCACAGAGCTAGAAAAAACCATCCTAAAACTTGTATGGAACCAGAAAAGACCTCTCGAGTAGCCAAAGCGATCTTGAAAAAGAAAACCAAAGCTGGAGGCATCACAATCCTGGACTTCAAGCTGTATTGCAAAGCTGTAATCATCAAGACAATATGGTCCTGGCACTAGAACAGACACTCAGACCAATGGAACAGAATAAAGAACCCAGAAATGGACCCACAAACATATGGCCAACTAATTTCTGACAAAGCAGGAAAGAATATCCAATGGAATAAAGACAGTTTCTTCAGCAAATGGTGCTGGGAAAACTGGACAGCAACATGGAGAAAAATGAAACTGGGCCACTTTCCTACATCATACACAAAAATAAACTCAAGATGGATGAAAGACCTAAATGTAAGACAGGAATCCATCAAAATCCTAGAGGAGAAAACAGGCAAAAACCTCTTGGACCTTGGCTGCAGCAACTTCTTACTCAACGTGTCTCCAGACATGGGAAAAAAGAGCAAAAATGAACTAATTGGGACCTCATCAGAATAAACAGCTTCTGCACACCTAAGGAAATAATCAGCAAAACAAAAACGCAACTGACAGAATGGGAGAAGATATTTGCAAATGACATATCAGATAAAAGGTTAATACCCAAAATCTATAAAGAATTTATCAAACACCAGGAAAAAACAAATAATCCCGTGAAGAAAGTGGCAGAAGACATGAATAGACACTTCTCCAAAGAAGACATTCAGACGGCAGACACATGAAAAACTGCTCAACATCACTCATCATCAGGGAAATACAAATCAAAACCACAATAAGATACCTCACACCTGTCAGAATGGCTAACATTAACAACTCAGGCAACAACAGACGTTGGCGAGGATGCAGAGAGAGAGGATCTCTTTTGCACTGTTAGTGGGAATGCAAACTGGGGCAACCACTCTGGAAAACAGTATGGAGCTTCCTCAAAAAATTAAAAATAGAATTACCCTACGACCCAACAATTGCACTAGTAGGTATTTATCTAAGATATAGGTATACGGTTTTGAAGGGGCACAGGCACCCCAATGTTTAATAGCAGCACTATCGACAATAGCCAAAGTATGGAGAGAGCCCAAATGTTCATCAATAGATGAATGGATAAAGAAGATGTGGTATATATATACAATGGAATATTAGTAGACAATCAAAAAGAATGGAATCTTGCCATTTACAACTACATGGATGGAACTAGAGGGTATCATGCTAAGCGAAATTGGTCAGAGAAAGACAAATATATGACTTCACTCATATGAGGACTTTAAGATACAAAACAGATGAACATAAAGGAAGAGAAGCAAAAATAATACAGAAACAAGGAGGGGGACAAAACATAGAAGACTGTTAAATAGAGAAAACAAACAGAGGGTTGCTGGAGGGGTTGTGGGAGGGGGGATGGGCTAAATGGGTAAGGGGCATTAAGGAATCTACTCCCGAAATCATTGTTGCACTAGATGCTAACTAACTAGGATGTAAATTTAAAAATAAATAAATTAATTAATTAATTAAAAAAAAGAGTCAGAAACTTAATCAACTGAGCCACCCAGGCACCCCAGGACACCAGTTATTTTGGATTAAGAGCCCACTCTACTCCAGTATGACCATCTTCACTGATTAGGTCTACACTGGTTTTATGTCCAAACAAGGTCACATTCTGAAGCATTGGGGGCTAGGACTCCAACATATCTTCTGCAGGGACACAATTCAACCCGTGATGCCCCTCTAGAGCCAATTCTCTATGGAGCTACCAGAGTTAACTTTTAAAAATATAAATTGGTTCACTCATCTAACTTCCCATCATACCAAGAATAAAATCTAAACTAGAGCCACTGTACCCTACTTTTTCTGGTCTCTGCCTCTGTCTCCATCAATGTCTCTTCCCACTCTCTGCCTTACTAATCTGAGCTAGCTACACCGATTGTCTTTCTGTTCCCAGAGCATCCCATGCTCTTTCCCCCTTCAGGGAAATCTTTGCTGTTCCTTCTGTCTGGAGTTTGCTTCCACCAGATCTGTGCCTGGCTCTTTTCCTCACTTCCTCCATCTCCCCACCCCAGGATACCTCCTCTGAGAGGTCTACTCTGATCCTAACTAGAACAGGGGCCACTCCTGTGTCCTTCTCTGATGCAGTTTTCTGTATAACACTCAGTACTACATGGCATCAAATCTTATAGTTATTTGTTTATTATATTACGTGTCTCCTCACTAGAATGTATGCTCCATGAGGGCAAGGTTCTTTTTTTTAATTTGAAATCTTTGCAGATATTTTAATTTATTTTTAATATAATTTATTGTCAAATTGGTTTCCATACAACACCCAGTGTTCATTAATTTATTTTTTAATTAAACTTTTGAACAGGCAACTCATTTCCATGGTTGTAAGTCAGTGATACAAAAAGATACCTAGAGACGTCTCATTCTGATTCCTGCCTCTGGCCATCCAGTTTCTTTTACCCCAGAGGAAATCATTTTTTTAATTGGTCTTGCAGTATTTCTTTATCCAAATACAATACATATTTTTATACAGGTACATGCTTTGCATTTAAGGCCTTTGAAAATATATCTTGGACATCATTCCATATCCCTTTACAGAGAATTTCCTTATTCGTTTTTATAGTTGCATAGTATTCCCTTTTAGGGCCACACTATAGTTTCTTTAATCAGGTCCCTCCTGATGAACACTTGTGGCTTCCCATCTTTTGCTACCACAAATGTCGGAAGAGATTTTTATCCCACGCGGAGGCCCCCAGAGTCTTGAATCCTTTCTGCTTAGAACGAATGTAGAATGATGGGGTGAACAAACCAACATTACGGGGGGAGGGAGGTGTGGCCAAAAGGGAGCCGTGCTGCAGGGAGGATCCAGCAGGTGGCGCTGCAGGCAGCGGACGCATCTGGCCGGACCCGCCACGCCGCTCTTGCCGTGTGCGCCGACGGCGGCGCGGGGAAGAGCGTGGGGGGTAGGGCGAGTCATATGACCNGGCTTCCCGGCTCCGGCCGCCGCCGCCCGCCCGTGTCCGCCAGTGGTCTGCCGCGGCCCCGAGGAGCCGTTGAGGGGTCCGGGGCTGAGGCCCGCTCGTGTGCAGGCCGTCGCTGTTGCTGTCCGCGTCCGCCCGTCCGTTCTCCCGCCCGGCCGCCATCATGCTGGCGCTCATCTCCCGCCTGCTGGACTGGTTCCGCTCGCTCTTCTGGAAAGAGGAGATGGAGCTGACGCTGGTGGGGCTGCAGTACTCGGGCAAGACCACCTTCGTCAATGTCATCGCGGTGAGTGCCGCCCGCTCGCCGCCCCCGGGGCGCCGCAGCCCGCGGGTCCGGCCCGGTGCTGGCCCGAAGGCGGGGGCCGGGGCTCCCCTCAGCGCGATGGGGCGAGTGGGACGGAGGCTGGAGGCAAGGCGTTCCTGTCGCCTCGGCGGGGGCCGGGGTTTGGAGTTCGCGCGTGTTGCCGCCTGAGGTGTAGCGCTGATTTCGGCCGCCGAAGGGTTAATTCCATTTAGTCATGTTCTACAAAGGGCTGGGTCCACGACGCGACCGCGGCTTGGAAAGGGTAAAGTCGGCCTTGTCACGTTTTTCAGGATTGGGATTTCCTTGGGGCTTGCTTTTGGGGGAGGGTGGCACCCGAGCGCTTAACTCCGGCCTGTCCCTTCCCGAGAGGAGGGATTGGCGAGTCTCTCAGTCCCGTGAGAACGCGTAAGACTCGAGAGCGTCCCTCCAGTAGCCGCTCGGGACGGAGAGCCCCGTCGTGAGGAAAGCAGGGGAGCGGTGTGGGCCCCTTCCCGAATTCTGTGGGCAGCTGGCTCCTTGTGGTTCAGTTACTGGTTTTCAGTCGTTCCCCTTGGGGAGCCGAGATCGAGTTCATTGCTGCCGAGCTCCCTGGGAGAGACTGAGGAGAAACCCTTGCAGCCAGTCCGCCCCACAGGGGCCCGCAGCCTTTACTTAGCCAAACAGTTCGGGGGTCTCTGCTTTTCCGGAGCCAGTGGTCCGAAGAGTTGCATGGGTAGTCGCTTAACTTGCTTGAAAAAGGAGGAGTTGGTCTTTGGTGAGAGTGTTTCTTGCTTGGAGGGGAGTGAAGGGAAGGAGCTGGGCAGGAAATGGGTGTCTGGGATGGAAATTGCCCTGGGAACCTACATATAGGGTGGTGTTTATTCAGCAGTGATTGACTGAAGGATGATTATTAAATTTTGCTTGGGTGGTTAGTTGGGGAAGGCATAAGAGAGATTCTCTTCTGTCTTTCGAGGCCAGGAGTTGATGTGACTCACTCTTAGCTGATAGGTGCTTGTACTTGTCAGGGGGGAGCTTTAGAATTATTCTACAGAGGGGTGGCAGCCGTTCTTCCACCTTCTAGATGGTGGTTGCAATCCTTATTTAATGGACTAGTTGCCCAACTGGTTTGGTTACAGGAATGACAAACACAGCTCCCTTGTGGGAGAAGACATGTAACGTGTGACTCTCAGTCCCGCAGTAGTAGAGTAGCAAGAGTGAGTAAGATTTGACGAAAAAGATTAGCAGAGATCCAAACTTCCTTTGAAGGATGTTGCATATAAGTATAAAGAAATTACCTACTTGTTTGGCTCCTTTTGCGATAAGTTTTTATTTTTATTTTTTTGGCTTGAGATGACTGTCTTTTCAACAGGTAGAGTGGAATGTGCTTGTGTTAATACGTTAAAAAATAAAACCTTTGGATTCAATATCCATAGTAGAGCTTTTATATGAGGTGGGAAAGTTAAAACCTGAGTTCACGATACATTTTCTGGTATCCCTTGAGGTAAAAATTAAAGTCTCCTTGTAAACCCTATCCTTTTGACAAAACTGAATTAACACAGTGTAGATATAGGTCTGTCGCTACAATTAGTTGTTGAATTTGTTGCAGAGAAGTAGTTATGCTTCAGAAATCTCAAGTAAATCTCTGAAGAACTTCTAAAGACATAAACATGAACATCTTGCTTGCTTGCTTGTTTATTTATTTATTTTGTAGACAGCGTAGCTTAATATAACGAGCAAGAACTTTGAAGTGCAGGAGGAACCCCGGGTGTGCAGTCTGGCTCTGCCACTCAGCCTTGTATCCTCTTTCAGCCCTTGCTTTCTCAGCTATTAAGTAGAGGTAATAATATGTTTCTGAAAGAGTTGTTTTGCGGAGTAAATGAAATGACAGATATGCCCAGCACTATGCCTACCCAAAGACGGGGCTAGGTAAGCGGTAGCTGTTATTTGTAGTGGATACACTCCTTTACTGCAGAAACTGTTTTGAAAAACATTCAGAAGGGAATTAGTCGTGGTCATTTCCTTCTTTGAATCTAATTTATCCAAACGTGGGCTCCAGTAGTGGATTTATGGATTGTGGTTATGATCATATCATGTACTCTTCTCCTCCCCCCACCCCTAATTTTTTTTTTTAATTGTGTTAGATTATTTTAACAACAGAGCTTCTGGAATGCTGTTGAACTTAAAATGAACCAGTGGTTCTGTTGTTTTTTTTTTTTTTTTTTTACTTTAGAATGTTCTTTTTTCTTGATATTTATTTTTGAGAGGGAGAGCACCAGAGTAAAAGCGGGGAAGGGGCAGAGAGAATCTGAACCAGGCTCCAGGCTCCTGAGCTCAACTCCCACTATGTGAGATAATGAGCCGAGCTGAAGTTGGACTCTTAACCAACTGAGCCACCCAGGCATCCCTAGCCTATTCTTTTTGAATTATAATTATATGGGTTAAGTTTGGTTTAGAAAAAAATCCGGACTGTATTTGCTTATAACCTTTAAGATGCTGACAAAAAGAGACCTTAATAAATTTAACACCTTTTAAAAAAAATCTGACTCTAACCTAATCTGTGATTATTATAGACTATATTGAGGATGAGGAAAAGGTTAGTAATTAAAGGTGATGCTACAGACTTTTAGATAAGAACAATGTTTCCAAAATAGTGAATTTAGCCTTGTCTTTAAAAAAATTACTGCACTGTTCTTTGTGTTTTGTATAAAATGTTTGATTTATAGACTCAGAAATACAGATGGGTTGAGTGTGTCACTGTAGAAAGTTGGCCATTTATTTACTCACATTCAGCAAGTAACTTAGGCATGAAAAGCTTCAGGTGAACTCTGTTTTTTTTTCAGGTAAAAATCAACTTTTTGTAAAAATGAAATGTGGCTTTATCTTTTTCCTTAAAAGTTATGAAAAATTTCATGTTGTTTAACTTACTAGAAAGGTTTGTGTAGGGTTTGGTCCATTCTGAAATCAGGTAGTCTATTTACAGAGAGGTTCAATCCTAAAATTCATATTCTTGTGGTTTCAAAACTTCAGTGATGCTCCGTTTGATCTGATATTTTTACATTGAGACCCTTAACGTACATAGTGTACTCTTGGCTTTTACATTAAAAAAAGAAGCCCCTCTAGTCTTTAGTTTTCTCATTAGTGTTAGGGTATGAAATACTGCCCATTGCTAACTATTCTGGCAGTTATTGCATAATAAATCACGTGTCCTATATGTGTAATGTTTGTTGAGTAATCTTTATTTTTAACAGAGACTCTTACACGGGTTATAGGATAGTTACTAAGAAATGTTTAGTAGGATTTACCAAGGTGTTCTAGGCTAACTTTTATAGACACTGTGTATTTTTGAAATGAGTAAAATAAAAAATTTGTATTAGTACTTCACAGGTTAATTCAAGGAAGAGTTTATTAACTGTTGAGAATTAGGAAAAGGAGATATTTTGAAAGATTGTAGAAATTTGAACCCAGAATATATTTTTTAGAGTTTGTAGAAACTTTAATTAGGTGGTCTAATTTTTACTCTCATTTTATAGATGTAGCTAGAAGATTCAGAAAAGTAAGTGAAATTCCTAAGGCAACAAAGCTAATTAGCAGAGATAAAATTAGAACCTATGGCCAGTGTGCTTGTACTTCTTTATCTGCCTCTGTAAGATCTAGCTGAGATTAGACTCCTAGAGCTGTGGATTGGAAAATCTTAATCCTTTAAATATCTTTTTTCATTTATTTGTACATAAATATGCTCTTCTTATGAATGTGGATAACATTTTGTTCTATTATTTTTTTAAGCTTTATTTTATTTGTTTTTGAGAGAGAGAGCATGAGTGGGGGAGGGACAGAGAGAGGACAGAGGATCCAAAGCAGACTCCACGCTGACAGTAGCAAGCTGGATGCGGTGGCTCCAACTCACAGACTGGAAGATCATGACCTGATGGTCCTGGTTGGGTGCTCAGCCACCTGACCCACCTAGGTGCCCTGAATCTGGATAACATTTTAAATCCAAGTATCTTAAGCATGTTGGTTAACATTTGAGGACTATTTTATGTATGTGTGTATTTATATTTGAGGATATGAATTAGGGGAAGGAATGATAAATTTGTGTAAAATAGAAATAGTGGACTATTATAATGTTTGGACATTTAAATAACTGGCTAACAGGGATTATTGGGTTATTGAGCTATGTCCATTGTCTTTAAAAAGCAGAAATAGAGGCTCAGTTGGTTAAGCATCCTACTCTTGATTTGGCTCAGGTCATGATCTCATGGTTCTGTGCTGACAGCCTGAAGCCTGGTTGGGAGTCTCTCTCCTCCCCTCCCCCCACATGTGGGCTCTCTATCAAAATAGATCAACATTAAAAAAGAAAAGAAATAAGTCTGGGTTTGATCAGAGTGTTTATTATTTAGTTATTTTAGGATAAGAATGGCAAAAACAGTTTTTAAAGAAAATACAATATGGCTTAAGTGTAAAGGTTAGTAAATTTGAAACTTTAGAAACTAGCCTTCCAATGAGGTGGTCTTCCAATTCACATTAGGGGTTGTGGAACAGAGGCATCCTGCCAAGGAGCTTCACTCTAGGCTCTTTATCCTTCATCCCCAGTCCCAGTATTTTTGCCATGCAGACCTAGAGTCTCAAAAGCCAAATGTTCTCATGAAGAAGCTGGTGCAATAATGCATTTTAAATTACTGACTTAGGGGTGCCTGGGTGGCTCAGTAGTTAAGCGTCCAACTCTTGGTTGTGGCTTAGGTTATGGTCTCCCTGATTGTGAGATCCAGCCCCACATTGGGCGATGCTAACAGTGTGGAGCCTGCTTGAGATTCTCTCACTCTCTCTGCCCCTTCCCCCACTTGTGGGCATGCTCTTTCTCTCTCAAACATTCCAAAACAAAAAAGGAATTTTTAAATTGCTGACTTAGAATATATCTCACAATTTGAGGCACTTTTTAACTTTCTCAGAGATAAAAATGGGTGGTAAGGAGCATGGATACAAAATGGATTGCAACTATAAAAACTAGTTACTTAAGTTTATTTTTAGAAATTTTTTCTGACTTTCAAAATAATACAGGGTCATTAGTAGAAATTTGAAAAAAACAGCATAAAGTAGGAGAAACCACTTGTGGTCTTCATCATCCAAAGTTTTCAAAATATTCCCTTTTTGAGGGGTACCTGGGTAGCTCAGTCAGTTAAATGACTCAATCTCAGCTCAGGTCATGATCTTGTAGTCCTGAGTTCAAGCCCTGCATAGAGGTTTCTGATGACAGTGTAGCCTGCCTGGGATTCTCTCTTCCTCTCTCTCTTCCCCTCCCCCACTCTCTCAAAATAAATAAAGTTAAAAAAAAGTATTCCCTTTTTGTCCTTTTTAAATGTATACATCTAGATACTTTTAAACTTAAAAAAAAGTTTTGAGATGATCCCTAGATTTTTTTCTTAATTACGGTGTATGCATTTTTCTGTGTGTAAAGTCATTTTAATGCCCTTGTAATTTATTCTCTTGTGGCATATCATGTGGCTATACCATAATATATTTGATTGTTTCCTTATTATTGGACATTGGAGTAGTTTCCAGGGTTTTGCAATTGTACATCAATTTGATCTGCATTTCCTAAGTATGAATTCCAGAGTTACATCATGGGGTCAAAAGATAGAAACATATTTCATGTCAAATGGCCAAATTGCTGTCCAGAAAGTATGTCCTACTGACAGTGTCTTCTGAATAGATTTCATGTATGAAGTTGGAATTAAGCTAAGCACTCATTCTGTTATTTTTAGGGCAAAACATACTTAGTTTTGTTGATAAGTAAAGTAAACCAGAAGTATTTTTGAACTATTTTATTAGGCAATTGCTCTGTTTCTGTGTTTAATGTTTAAAGATGTATCTGTTTATGTTCAGCTTGGACTGAGACTATAGAGAACATAATTCCTTTTTCAATTTTCTTTTTTATTGAACTTTGCAGGCAAGTCTTATAAATACAGCTGATCTCCTTTAGCTATCTGGATCTAATTTGTTTTAAACTTACTGGTGGATTGCATTAGGAGTTTGTATTCCAGGAATCTGGCATATTTCCATGCAGTCCTTACCTAATCTTGTCCTATTATGGTATAATGCTGCTTTTTGTGAGTGTTAAATATTCTTTTCTAAATCAGAATCTAAGAACATTTGCCAGGGAGACCACTTTTTGAGGCTATAAAATAGGATTTTTTTGGGGGGAGTGTATGTGTTTTAATGTTTATTTATTTTGAGAGAGAAAGAGAGAGAGTGAGAGAGAGAGAACAAGAACATGCATGAGCAGGGGAGGGACCGAGGGAGAGGGAGAGAATCCCAGGCAGGCTTTGCACTATCAGCACAGAACCCTGCAGAGCCTGATGGGGGCTGGATCTTACAAGCCATGAGATCATGACCAGAGCCGAAATCAAGAGACTTAACTGACTGAGCCCTACAGGTGTCCCTAGTGTATGAAATTTTTTGAATGAATAGCTTGGGTATCATTTATAATTATAAAAGTTGATTAGTGTTCTTTGCTCATATATAAAAAAAGCTATGGAAAGTACTAACATTTGCTAAATAGGTCAAAATTAAATGACAATTTTAAGCATTTATTTTTTTTTTTAAATATAATTTACGGTCAACTTGACTTACATACAACACCCAGTGCCCATCCTAAGTGCCCTCCTCAATGCCCATCATCCATTTTCTCCTCTCCCTCACAGTCCCATGCACCTTTAGTTTGTTCTCTGTGTTTAAGAGTCTCTTGTGGTTTGCCTTCCCTCTTTGTAACTATTTTCCCCCTTTCCTTCCTCTATGGACTTCCGTTAAGTTTCTCAAGATCCACATATGAGTGAAAACGTATATTTGTCTTCTGACTGACTTATTTCACTCAGGCATTTAGTTTTTCTGAGATGTAACAAACCAAAATTGGAATCTCTAATGAAATAATGTGATTTCTTTCTTCAGAGTCAAAACCACAAAGCTTATATTCTATTGTGCTATTTTTTTTTAAAGGTTACACTGTTTCTTAAATTAGACATTGGATCTTGTATTTGGATCCGATTTCATAGTTTGTCTAGTTTTATACACTAGAATAACATTCTTCATATTCCAAAAGGAATTTTTTACATTAAAGAAATCTAAGCTTTAGAGTTAATTTAAATTAATTTATGTTTTAAGGTTCATTTTAAAATCCTCTCTAAGAATACTGTATTTTTAAAAAATTAAAATTCTAGCAAAAGAATTTTAGGTTTCAGGTATCAGAGTAGTGACTTGAAAATTGAAGCCCTTTTAAACTGGGTTGGAAAAGTAATCATTTGTTTTTTTTTTTAAATCTTGGATGATGATTGGCAAAATAATTCTAAAAGTGTGTTTTTAACCAATTTACTTGATAACAATTGCTTTAGCTTTATCAAAATAATATTACTGAAGAATATATTGGAGCCCAAATTTGTCAGCATATGGATGTGGTATGAATGAGTTTGTTTGGAATATGTTTAAGTGGCTGCATGAGTTAGAATGGCATAGAGGTTAGTAATTGAGAGCCAGACTGTTGAGGTTCAAATCCTTACTTTTTGACTTGTGTTATTTTTGGCAAGTTATTTAACTTCAGTGTCTGTTTCCTTACATGCAAAATGGGAATAATAGTAGTTTCTATCTCATAGTTGTTATAAACTTATAAAACATTTTGAACAGTGTTCAAAACAAGGCATATAATATGAAAGTGCTTCATAAATGTTAGCTGCTAGGTTATTGCATTGTGCTCTCCTTGAAGTCAGGGATTTCTGTTGCTTTTGTTCACTGGTATATTCCTGTTCCCTGAAACAGTGCCTGACACATACTAGGTGCTCAAATATATTTTCAAATAGACTTATTCAAAATAAAAAATAAAGAATATCTTTATGAATCCATATTCCCATTTTCATAGAAAGTATGCAAAGTGTAGCATAGTGTTAAGAATGAGGGTTAAGAATGCAGCTTTATAGTACAAGATAGAGAAGTAGACTGATCCCAGCAGGAAGAAGAGAGTGGCCCTTGGCGGTACTACCTGCCCTCTAGAAGTTAGGCACCTTGTACAAGTGTATGCTTAGATTGTCATTTTAAATTTGGATAAGACCATAATACTGGCATCTGTTTACATGTGTTTGCTTTAATTTTTAAACCAAGATTTATGACTAGAGTCAGTTTAATCACTATTGACAACCATAAATTTGCAATGCCAACAGGCAGTATACTGTGTGGTGGCAGGTAGCCCATCCTCTCCTAGATGAGGAGTGGGCCCTTCAGGCTACATGCAGCCTGTACCAAAGAGCTTTTGGCAGAGTTTCCTCTCTGAAGGGGGCTTAAGGTCCGGTTTAGATACTGGTCACTAGACCTACCTTTTCTTTTTTTTTTTAATGTTTTTTATTTATTTCTAGGAGAGAGAGACAGCGTGAGCAGGGGAGGGTCAGAGAGAGAGGGAGTCACAGACTGAAACAGGCTCCAGGCTCCGAGCTGGCAGTCAGCACAGAGCCCGACGCGGGGCTCGAACCCACGAACCGCGAGATCATGACCTAAGCGAAAGTCGGAAAGTCGGACGCTTAACCGACTAAGCCACCCAGGCGCCCCTAGACCTACCTTTTCTTGACAGCTCATTTTATCTAGCGAATGTTTGAATGCACATATGTTGACTACATTATTTTTAAATAGTTCTTATCAGAGGAAAAGCCAGGAAATGGAAGAAACCCACTTTTTTCCCTGCTCCAAAATCTAGCTGTTTGACTCCCAGGTTTTGGTTTCTTTATTTAATTGTATTATTTTTTTCATTTACTGGCTGAATTAAAGGACTTAAAACATGTTTCTTTTGTTTTTTAAATTTTTTAAATGTTTTATTTATTTATTTTTTATATTTTTATTTATTTCCAGGAGAGAGAGAGAGAGAGACCGCGTGAGTAGGGGAGGGTCAGAGAGAGAGGGAGATACAGACTCTGAAATAGGCTCCAGGCTCTTAGCTAGCTGTCAGCCAGAGCCCAACTCGGGGCTCAAACCCATGAACTGCGAGATCATGACCTGAGCCGAAGTCAGACGCTCAACCGACTGAGCCACCCAGGCGCCCCTAAAACATTTGTTCTTAAAAAGAATACACATAATCCATATTTTTTAAAAAAGAGGGTAGATGTGGGACGCCTGTGTGGCTCAGTTGGTTGAGCTTCTGACTTCAGCTCAGGTCATGATCTTGTGGTTTGTGGATTCGAGCCCCGTGTTGGGTTTTGGAGCCTGTTTTGGATGCTCTCTCTCTCTCTTTCTCTTTGCCCCTCCCCTGCTTGTGCCTTGTGCACACGCGCTCTTTCTCTTTCTCTCTCTTAAATAGATGCTAAAAAAAAACTATAAAAAGAGTATAGATACATAAATAAAAAATAATCTTTAATACCATTAGGATTTAATCACTATTAAACTGTATATCCTTCTAATTTTTCTCTATTCCTTTACATATATATATAAGTACACGCACACAAATAATATACTTTTTTTTTTGTTATTGACATATAATTAACCTATAACATATTATCTTCAGGTGTATAATGTAGTGATTGCATATTTGTATATACTGCAAAATGGTAATCCCAGTCAGTCTAGTTGACATACATCACCATGCATAGTTAAATTTTTTATCTTAGGATGAGAACGTATAAGGTACACTTTTTAGCAACTTTCAAATATGCAGGGTAGTACTATTAACTATAGTTACCATGCTGTACATTACATCTTATTAATTTTATAATTGGAAGATTGTACCCTGTGGCCCCTACACCTGTTCACCTGTCGCCTCCCATCCTCCCCCTACTCCCTGCCTCTGGCAACCAACAATTTGTTCTCTGAGTCCTTTTTTTTTTTTTTTTAAGATTTCACATAGAAGTGTCTTTCTCTTTCTTTCTGACTTATTTCACTTAGCATAATGCTCAGTATATGCTTTCTTGATAACAGTGGCAGGATCATGTTGTATATACTTAGTCATCTCATGTAGTCTATTTGATTTATCTATTTTGATGGCTAATAGGCAATTCAAGTTTAATCAGCTCAAGGTGGAACTTTTGATCCCCTTCTGCCTCATTCCAGGGGACAAAAATCTATCCTTTTATAAAAAATATTAAATGAAATGGATGCTAGAGGCTTTAATTAATTTATAGACATATTTTGGTTGCAGGCATTATTTTCCACTGTTCGGTGATGAAATATTTGTGACTAAGACTTTGTTTTTGCAATTTTCTTTGGAGTGTCTGAAGGTGGGCCAGTTTGACCAATTTTAACTTTTGCATGCTCATCTCATCCTGTCTGTAGCATGTAATTTCCCGATTTAGGATTGATGATATCACCTCCATCATAATTTTCACCACACTTACCACCTTAAGAAATCGTCTTGTTTATTGTCTTTGTCTCTTTTATGAATGTGTTGTTTTATGAATGTATATTCCATAGGGGCATACCTTTGTCCTTTTTTCAGTACTGTATTTCAGTACAAAGCAAGATGCCCTGCATATAATAGGTTTTCTAAATATTGAGTGAATGAATGTATATGAAACATAGTGTATCTGTTTTATGTATACTTAAACTGTGTGCAAAGCATTATGATAGATGATTCATAAATGTATCAGACAAGGTTTTTTATGGTAGCGTATGTGGCTCATAGTAGCCATGTATAGAATAGAAATATTAAGTGCCTTAAGACTGGCACAAAATGCTTTGGGAATCTCTTAACCCTGACCTCACTAAGACTTTGGGGGTGTTTTAGAAAGGCAGTTTAGTGGGGCTATGGTGGGAATGGCCACTGAATTGAGCTTTGAGAATAGAGTAGTTTTCGTTTATCCATGAGTATTTGAAGTAGTGTTCTAGGTAACATAGATATAATGAGGAACAAAACAGATGTGATTCCTTCTCTTGTGCAGCTTCCAGTATTATGGAGGGAAGAAAAGATGTTCAAGAAGGAAAAGGGAGAGTAGCAAAGGCACAACTGAGGGCAAGAAATTTTGTTGAATTAAGTGTAACTTGCATGAAGGAGAAAACAGGAGACTGGAAAAGTAGATCTGTATGCGTGCGGAGCCACTGAAGTTTTTATTTTTGTTCAGGGGAATGAAGTAAGACTGTTTTCCAAAGGATTAATTTAATAGCAATATATAGAGCCATGAAAAGGAACTTGGTCACAAGGTTATTACAAAGGTCTGATTGAGAGGTAATGAGTGGGGGGAGAGTTAAGGAGTAAGGAAAATATGAGCTTTATTAGGGAAGTAGAGTAGGTACGATTTAGTGGTTGAATCAGATATGCAGGGCAAAGGGGGATTTGTAAGGAGTTGAGTGAATGTTGGGGAATATGGTTGTGGGATCAAGTAGTGGATATGGGGTAGAGAACAAGGAATGGGTTTAGAAGAGATAGGGATGAATTGAGTATAAAATGTATTTTTATGATTAATGATATAAAGGGAATTTGTATTTGGGAAGGGCATTCATGCTATTATTTTTAGATATAGTGGGACTAAAACTGAGAATTGAAATTTTATCAATTCATATCTTTATCTTAGTAGTAAGGGATTTAGGAAGTAGTTGAGAATTCATTCCTGGTTTCTCTTCTAAAGAACATTGTAGAATATTTTCTTTCTTGTGATTTGTGTCAGTTATCCTACCCTGCTGACTACTTATTTTGTAAATGTTTTAATAAGCAAGGAGTAAACAAGAATGTTCTTTACTCTTCCAGAATTTCAGTTACGCTATCTTGACTTGTTTGTGGGGTTATGTACATTAGTCTATGCCTGGATTGCAGGCTGCCCAGAAGATGTCCTAATCCATAGGCCCTTGAGGCAGCTGAATGAAGGCTGTATATTCAGAGTGGCTCAGGCTCTTGTAGGCTTGGAAGCCTTCCTGATTTAATTTAAAGAGGAATGATTCTGTCCTTGGAAAGTGTCTGATTTCATTTCATATACTGTCTTCCTACTGAAGAGAAAAGCTGGTATGTATAATTTGTTGTGCTTTAAACATAAAGGATATCTGATGTCTTGGGATTTCAGTTGTGATTTTTCTTAGGTGCTGGGTCAATATGTAGATAGTCTTAGACTCAGGATATCATATTTCTTTCTTACTGGGTTACAGTACTGATTATTTTACTATGTGATTGAAAAGACACACTGTGGTCCTCAGTCCTCCTATCCCAGTTAGGCTGTTTGTTATCTGCTAAGAGATTCATTAAGTACAGTCTTTTGTGGATTTGACAGTGCTGCTCATCTTAGATCATGTGGACATTATCATATAACCAAAAAGGAACTGGCTGTACCATCTATGCCATGTCATTCTTAAGGGTACTTACTGCAAAGAATGTTCTTGGACATCCTACTCTTTCTTAACTATCTTTTTCTACTATCTGTCTACAACATAGAAGGAATATGCAGCGAAGACCTATTCATTTATGTAGTTAGTGAAACATTTGACTGTTTTATAAAGTGCATTCGCATAGGAAGCATTGTATGATTCTTTGGTCTCCTTGTCAAGTAGATACTCACTTGCCTAAGAAAGGTGAAAAGAGGTTAAGAGACACAGTTTTGAGATAAATCTGGAATGCAGTTCTAACTCAGCCTGAATGTTCTAGTCCACAGAACTATGATGAATACTGTTTACAGACAAATCCTTTAGGACCTTAGTTTGCCACTTGATACAGTACAGCTTTTCCAAGTTCTGTGACTGAGACTAGTTGGGAAACTGGATGTCACCTCTTGTGGTGTTCCTTAGACATTTTTATTTTTAGCTTTCTTTGGCAATTCATACTTTAAAGCTATTTTACTGATCATTGTAATACTTTTCTATATTATGCTTCCTAGGAACACTTGTTAATTTTAGTGGTGTGTGTGTATGTATTTGGCAGACTTTGGACTGGGTCTTGCTTTTTTTTTTTTTTTAAATATTTTTATTTATTTCTAGGAGAGAGAGAGAGGCAGCGTGAGCAGGGGAGGGTCAGAGAGAGAGGGAGATACAGACTCTGAAACAGGCTCCAGGATCTGAGCTGGCAGTCAGCACAGAGGCCGACGCGGGGCTCGAACCCAAGAATCGAGAGATCATGACCTAAGCGAAAGTCGGACGCTTAACCGACTAAGCCACCCAGGCGCCCCGACTGGGTCTTGCTTTTGCCAGTGAAAATTAGCAAGATGGTTGTGAGGAGGAGGAGGAGGAAGCAGGCCTTGAATGAAATACATGTTAGAGTATGTTGATGGAGAATGAGACACCCAAGGTACCAACCCATTTTCCTTTGTCTGCGATACATTATCTCTTGATCCTCCTTTTCCCTTAGACAGCACTGTCTTAAACAGATTGTTTAGGTCCCGTATCTGTGGAGCCTTGCCTTAACTCGTTTCCCAGACAAAGTTAATTGCCCTTTCCTCCCTTTTCATAGCATTTTGTTAAAAATTGTATTTATTTGCTCCAATCATTTTATCTGTTTCTACTTCCAGACTGCAGACTTCCTTGTTTATATCCCTTAAATGTAATTCTGTGCCTGACTCAGGAGGTGCTCCATAATTATTGACTTACTCGAGTGAAGCAGTGTAGTGTATTGTTTAAGTATGTTGAGTCAGACATGCCTGCATTTGAATTGTAGATCTGTCAAAGCTGTGTGACCCCCTCAAAGTTTCAGTTTCTTCATTGGTGATTTAGGAATGAGAGTAGCTGCCGCATGGGCTCATGGTGTGAGGTAAGATAAATCAGCAGAATACCTGGCATAAATGCTCTGTAGTTGTTAATTATCACCATGGTTGATACGATATTTGGGGAGAAGGGCCAGAACATGTGCTCCAGTTAGATGGCAGATGAAATGGATCCTCCCTCACCCCTCAAGTAAGCACTGAATACGAGTTCAGTTTTGGAGGAGGATGAAAGGATGGAGGTCAGAGGTCTGCTGGGCGTTAGGGACCAGTTTTTGAATCTTGAAGGTTCTGTCATTGTAAGAGAAATTAAAATCACAGACTGTCCTTTGCTGTAATCCATTACAGATGTGCTAGGATGCTGGTCTATTTGTTTTGTCTTCCTGTTGGTAAGTATGGTAGTGGTTATTGGTTTTGGCTTGGTGGAGTACTAAATTGGTACTTTACTATGTATGCTTAGTAGTATCCAATTATAATCTCTCAGTTGACCATTGAGTTTGTTTTTTGTTATTCCTGTGTTTGAGCAACGTAACATGGACTTCAAGCTTCTGTACAAATAATGACCTTTGCTTATTTATCAATAGACAACTCTCAAATGTGTGAAGCATTTTTATTCAAATAGAAGGTATCATTAGGGTTTTGAAATTCAGACTTGGGTTCAAATCCCAGTTTTCCTGCTGTGTGTGTGAGCTTGCTCTCAAGTTTTCTTTTCTGTAAAATGAGGGCAATAAAGTGAATGGTGTCATGTTACTGTTAACAGTATTACTATTTGTTATTAATAGTGTAAGTCAGTGTCATATGTCCTAAGCTAATAACAATGATGTATTCTTGATGCAGGAATCACATCTAACTGGAAAACATTCTTGTCACTCCAACCTCTTTCTGCACTTTTAATTCCCTGCCAGGCTCCCCACCTGGATGGTAGTAAGTGGGGTTGTAGACAGCTAGTGAATAAATAATGATGTTGGTGTTTAGAAGACACGGCAGTTTGGAACTTGAGCATTGTACAATGACTCAGTATTTCATGACTGCCCATCGTTTAAGAGCTTAGTTTCAGTATGAAGCAATGCTGATAACACTGAGTGGGCTAATGGAGTAGCCTTAGAATGTTTAGTGTTTCTTAAGGGACACCCAGAGAGAGCCAGAAGGTGAAAAATAACCATTGAAAGGGAGATGTATTCAGGCCATGGCCTTTTCTGCAGCCATACCACTGTACTGCCAAACTAATAAATGTACAAGCAGAGATGTTTCTACTGATAAATGAATAAATGGAGGCAAGACCTGAGGTGTTCTAGTTTAAAGGAGGGGCGCCTGGGTGGCTCAGTCCATTGGGCGTACAGCTTCTGCTCAGGTCATGATTCATTTTGTGAGTTCCAGCCCCGCTTCAGGCTCTGTGCTGACAGCTCAGAGCCTGAAGCCTGCTTTGGATTCTGTGTCTCCCTCTCTCTCTTGCGCTTCTGCTCGCACTCCTGTCTGTCTGTCTGTCTCTCTCTCAAATAAACACTAAAAATTTTTTAAAAAATGTTTTTAGACAATTAGTAACTTTAATGTTTTAAAAAGTAAGCGGTGTTACTAAATACTTTGGGGGGGAAAACAAAGCACTCCACATGATGTTATTAGTGGAAGAGATAAGGATGCAAATCCACAAAGTAGGAGAATGTTACAAATTGTAGATAAAGGACTAAAATTAAAATCCAGGTTTTATTGTATCCTAATGATAGGTGCCAAAGTTTGCTTCCTCCAGAGTCTGACATTAGAATTGTATTTATAAACATTTTCTGTTTCCACTACTGCTGTCAAGGATGCCTGGGCTACTACTCTTTAAAGATAAGGAAAGGAGTACTGCCTATCTGTTTTATGATATACCTGTGGAGCAGGGTTTTCATAGCTTTATTTACCTTCCAGTTAGAAAAGAGATCTGATAAGAGGTCATGCATTTGCTGTCATCTGCCATCATAAGCTGTAATCCTTGGTTACATTTAGAGGCTTTTTCATTCTAACATTTAAAGGTTCTGTGTAGCAGTAGGGGTTATGGGTTAAATTCTAAACTAGGAGACAGTTTCTGGGTAACTTCTCAGTAGTCTCTGACATTTGTTTAATTGCAGACCTAAATAGCCACTAATGGATGTTACAGTTTCAGTGAGCAGTGAAGTTTATCATCTTGGAAGTAGAATGAGGTAGACTCAGAAAATTATATAAAATGTTCATCCCCAGTTAGATTTCTTGATAGCCCAGAAAAACCCCTGTATAACTTCTTTTAAAGAAATGGAGCTGAACGGGAAGCAGAAGTGGTTAATGGATGATGTTGGACCTGGGAATTCTGAATGAGTCAGTTCAGTTCCTACAGGATGTCTTGTCTCAAAGAAATTCGGGTAATATGTGACATAAAGCTTGCAGGGTTCTCTGTGGCCTTTCTAGTTATATTCTTTAACTGGTAGCAGTGGTCATGGCCTCTTCTCCTACAAGATGTGATTAGGTTGTTTTCTTCACTTTGGGGACTCTGCACAGCAGTTTTAAAAATAAGGCTCTCTGATTGGTTCATCAGGAAGTAGAACTTCATGGCAAAATTCCAGCACAGACTAATCTTGTAATCTTGTCCTTAATTCTCTGTATAGTGAGTGTTGGAGATTTCCAGATTGCTTCAAACTAATCCAAGGGTACAATAAGAAAGGACAACATGAGGGATGGAACTATAGGTGTAGAACTGTACTTTGTTGTGTTCTGAAAATTTTAGGTTGGAATAAATGGTTCCTGGGTTACCAGAGAACATTGGTGGGTTTATCAGTAACCTCCTGATGGGGGTGGGGATTGGTACACTCCCACTCCCCTACCTTTCCACATAACCAGCATTTGACTGAACAAAATTAATAATCTAGATAATTCAGCAGATGTTAGATCTCCCTTCGTCAAGGGCTGTTGTCCCCAAATCACAAGCAAATCCATTAATTCCTAGAACTTTACTGTAGATTGGTGTGAGTTTTCTAGCTGTTTTAGATTATAGTTATTTTTAGGCCAGTCTACCCACCTTTTTTTTTTTTTTTTAAATTTTAATGTCTATTTATTTTTGAGAGAGACAGAGCCAGAATGTGAGCAGGGGAGGGGCAGAGAGAGAGGGAGACACAGAATCTGAAGCAGCTCCAGGCTCTGAACTGTCAGCACAGAGCCCACCGCGGGGCTCAAACCCACAGAGTGGAAGATCATGACCTGAGCCAAAGTCAGAGGCTCAACCCACTGAGCCATCCCGGCGCCCCCCACCCCCACCTTTCTGAATAGGATAGTGTATCCGCCTTTTTCAATATTGTAAATTACTTTTTGGCATCAGGGTAATAGACTTCTAAGATGAGTNTGACTAAGCCACCCAGGCGCCCTGTCTTCTACTTTTTTTTTAAAAGAGATTATGTAGAATTGGTGGTGTCTTTTAATTTAAATGTTTGGTGGAATTCACCAGTGAAACCATCCAGGCCTGAAGATTTTAAGAGTCGTAAAATCTAAATGTCTGGCTAGCTTAGTTGGTGGAGCATGAACTCTTGTTCTTGGGGTTGTGAGTTTGAGCCTCACATTGGGGATAGAGTTTACATTAAAAAAAAAAAAAAGATTTAAAGTAACTAATTACATTTCTTTAATTGACAGAGCTGACTATTCAATTTTTTTTTCTTCTTGGGTTAGTTTTGGTAGATTGTGGCTTTCAAGAAATTGGTCCATTGAAACGGGGCATCTGGGTGGCTTAGTCAGTTCATCACCTGGCTTTGGGTTGGGTTATGTATGATCTCATGGCTCCTGAGTTCAAATCCTGCGTCAGGCTCTGTGTTGACAGTTTCCCAGCCTGGAGCCTGCTTCAGATTCTGTGTCTCCCTCTGTCCCTGCCCCTCCCCTGCTCACTCTGTCTCAAAAATAAACATTAAAAAAAGATACAGAAATTTTTAAAAAATTGGTCCATTTCAGTGGGGTTGTTGAATTTATGTGCATGGAGTTTATAGTATTTCTTATCCCTTTAATACCTGTAGAGTTTAGTGATATCCCTTCCTTCATTATTGGTATTGGTAATCTTTGTTTCTCCTTTTTCTTCCGTCAGTTCATCAGTTTTATTTTTTTTAGAGAATCGGCTCTTGGTTCCCTCGATTTACTTCTATTGATTTGCTGTTCAATATTATTGATTACGACTCTTACTAATTGCTTCTGTTTGTTTCGGATTTATTTTGCTCTTTTTTTCTCCCAGTTTTATCAAGATATAGTTGAAATATAGTACTGTGTTGCTTAAGGTGCATGACTGTACTGACTTGACTTTTATATATTGTGAAATGATTATCTCAGTAAGTTTAGTTAATATCCATCATCTATAGATACTAAAACATTTTTTGTCTTTGTGATGAGAGCTCCTCTTTTTAAATGTTTGCTTATTTTTATTTTTTAAATGTTATTTATTATTTTTAGAGAGAGAAAGTGAATGGAAGGGACAGAGAGAGGGAGACAGAGAATCCTGAGGAGGATCCACACTGTCTGCGCAGAGTCTAACGAGGGGCTCGAACTCCCCCATGACCTGAGCCAAAGTTGGATGCTTAACTGACTGAGCCACCGAGGCATCCCAGCAGTGTTAATCAAAATAATAATGTTGCACATATTTGCTCTTTTTCTAATTTCTTAAGTTGTTAACTTGAGACTTTTCTAATACAAACATTTGAGTGTCTAAGTTTTCCTCTAAGCACTACTTCAGCTATGTCTCACACATCTTGATGTTTTTCATTTAGTTTAAAATATTTCCTAATTTTCATTAAGTCTTTTCTGACCCATGGGTTACATATAGTTAAATATTTGGTTATTCCCAGATACTGTATTAATTATTGCTAGTTTAATTCCATTATAGTCAGAATATACTTTGTTTGACCTGAATCTTTTTACATTTTTTAAGCTATGTTTTATGGTCAGGATATGGTTTGTCTTCTTTTTGTGCAGCTTTTTTTTTTT
>NW_027530006.1:4127835-4129894 GCF_008692635.1 Crocuta crocuta | reverse complement strand
TGTCTCACGTTCAGGTCCTTTATCCATTTTGAGTTTATTTTTGTGCATGGTGTGAGAAAATGATCTAGTTTCATTCTTCTGCATGTTGCTGTCCAGTTCTCCCAGCACCATCTGTTAAAGAGGCTGTCTTTTTTCCATTGGATACTCCTTCCTGCTTTGTCAAAGATTAGTCGGCTGTATACTTTTGGGTCCGATTCCGAGTTCTCAGTTCTATGCCATTGGTCTATGTGTCTGTTTTTGTGCCAATACCATCCTGTCTTGATGATGACAGCTTTGTAGTAGAGGCTAAAGTCTGGGATGGTGATGCCTTCCGTTTTGGTTTTCTTCTTCAATATTACTGTGGCTATTCGGGGTCTTTTGTGGTTCCATACACATTTTAGGATAGTTCTAGTTTTGAGAAGTATGCTGGTGCAATTTTGATTAGGGTTGCATTGAATGTGTAGATTGCTTTGGGTAGTAATGACATTTTAACTATATTTATTCTTCCAGTGCATGAGCATGGAATGTTTTTCCATTTCTTTGTGCCTTCTTCAATTTCCTTCATAAGTTTTCTATAGTTTTCATCATACAGATCTCTTAAGGATATGGTTGGTCTTGAATGAATGTTCCATGTTCATTTGAAGAAAATGTGTATTCTGCTCTTTTTGAGTGGCATGTTCTATAAATTTCTATAAACGTCAGTTAGATTCACTTGATTGCTGGGGATGTTAATTTTATATCTTTGCTGGCTTTCTTGCTCTTTGTTCTGTCAACATGAGAGGAATGCTGAGTCTCTATAATTGTGGGGTTATTTCTCCTTTCATTTCCATCAATTTTAATTTTATTATTTTATTTTATTTTTAGAGCAAGAGTGCACAGTGGAGGAGAGGAGCAGAGGGGAAGAGAGAGAATCCCAAGCAGGCTCTGTGCTGTCAGCACCAAGCCCGATGTGGGGCTTGATCTCACAACTGTGAAATCATGACCTGAGCTAAAATCAAGAGTTGGATGTTTAACTGACTGAGCGACCCAGGTGCACTGAGGAAACAAATTTTAAGTAAATTCTTTGCGCTCAAGTCTACTTTGGCATTAGTATAGCTACTCCAACTTTCTTTTGGTTAGTGGCTACATGGTGTTACTCTTTCCTCTATCATTACATTGCAACCCATTACAGTGGGTTTCTTGTAGACAGTTGGGTCTTTTTATATATATAAAAAAGCTCCAACAATCTCTTTTTTTTTTTTTTTTTTTAATGTTTTATTTATTTCTAGGAGAGAGAGAGAGAGAGCGTGAGCAGGGGAGGGTCAGAGAGAGAGGGAGTCACAGACTGAAACAGGCTCCAGGCTCTGAGCTGGCAGTCAGCACAGAGCCCGACGCGGGGCTCGAACCCACGAACCGCGAGATCATGACCTAAGCGAAAGTCGGACGCTTAACCGACTAAGCCACCCAGGCGCCCCTCCAACAATCTCTTTTAATTGGTGTGTTTAGATGAGCATTTACTTTTGCTATAGTTATTTATATGTTTGGATTTTGTTCTACCATTTAGTTATTTGTTCTGTTTTTCTCCTTTGTTTTCTATTCCTTTGTTTCTTTACTGCTTTCTTTTCAGTTGGACTATTTTTCAGTGTTTTAATTTATTACATTTTTAACTATTCTTTTTGTATGGCTTTGTTAAGTGCTTGTTCTGGGGGTTACAGTATATATACACTTTACCTAGTTTACTTAGAAACCTTACTACCATACAGATTTCTTTACCTTCTTTTCTGTGTGGTGTGGTTGTCATGTTATATCTGCACACATTGAAAACATTACCAGAGAAGGTTGTAATTTTTGTTTTCAGCCATCAAAAATTTTAAGTATTCAAGAGAAAGACAACACTTTATTTACATTTACCCAGATGTCACTATGTCTATTGCGTTCCCTAAATTCCTGAAGTTCTAGGTTTCTCTTATGCCTACAGAACTTTTAGCCTTTTTTTTTTTTTTTAAAGAGCATATCTGCTGACTACACATTGTTTTAGTTTTCCTTCATTTGAGAATGACTTTATCATCTTCATTCCTAAAGAATATTTTGCTGGACATAG
>NW_027530006.1:4120254-4127603 GCF_008692635.1 Crocuta crocuta | reverse complement strand
CTTTGTTGTTTCTGATGAGAAATGCTGGCTGCTTTCAAGATTTTTTTGTCTTGGTTTCAACAGTTTTTTTTCCCCCCTGTTTTTACTTTTATTTTCATGTACTTTATGCAGAATTTACTCCCAGGCCATAAGTTCTTGTTTCTTCAGGTTCTTCTGGGATATCTTTTTCTTCTGTGCAACTTCCTCTTCGGTTTAGGAACAATCTGCTCTTTTTCAGTGAGGATCATCTCAGTGTGGCAGGGAGAGCTCATGTATGGGTTAATCCAACCCATGAGCCCTGTAAGTTCTACGCGCATCTTGGGGGCTTTGTTCACCTGGATGTGCTCGATGACCAGAGAATCTACATCTAAACCCTTAAGTTCAGCATTACTCTCTGCATTTTTAAGCATGTGCAGTAAAAATTCAGCACTGTTTTTGGGCCACCAACCCTGTGTCCAGCCCCACTGTTTGGCCTGGGCACACCTACCAACTCCACCATTGTAGCGTTGGAATGGCACACATTGCTTAAGATACGTGGTGGCTTTTTGGATATGCATACCCTTAATGGCCTGGGCAGTTGCATGTGTGTCCTTAAAGTGAACACGAAGATTTGAACCTCTTGATTTGCATGATTATGTCGGGTTTTCCGGATCAAGTGAATAGCGAACCATTTTCAGAGATCACCTCAGGCCGCTCACGGGAAGAGCTCAACAGTTTATTATGTACCCAGGTGTGCATTTCTTTGAGCTTACACTTCTTTGGGTTTGTTGTAATTCTTGAATCTAAGTTTGTTTTTCATTAAATATTAGACATGTTTAGTAATTTTCTTTTTTTTAAGTTGAAGTATAATTTTCGGGTGCATGGGTGGTTCAGTTGGTTAAGCGTCTAACCTCAGCTCAGGTCATGATTACAGTTTGTGAATTTGAGCCCTGCATCAGACTCTGTGCTGACAACTGAGAGCCCGGAGCCTGCTTCAGATTCTGTGTCTTCCTCTCTCTCTGCCCCTCCCCTGCTCATGCTCATGCTCTGTCTCTCAAAAATAAATAAACATAAAAAAATAATAAATTGGGGTATAATTCTCACATACATATTAGTTTTAGGTGTGCATCATAACAATTTGATATTTGTGTACGTTGTGAAATAATGACCACAATAAATCTAGTTAACATTTATCACCTTAGTACATAGTTACCCCCAATTTTTTTTCTTGTGTTGAGGTTTACTCTCTTAGCAATGTTCACATATGCAATATAGTATTATTAGCTATAGTCATCATGTTGTGCATTACATCCAATGACTTATTTATTTTAAACCTCAAAGATTGTACCCTTTGACTCCCTTTACCCATTTCTCTCACCTCCCACATCCTCCATTCCCCTGCCTTTGGTAACCACCTGTCTGTTTTCTTTATCTAGGAGCTTGGTTGGTTTTTTTGGTTTGTTTATTTTTAGATTTCATATGTGAGGTCATACAGTATTTGTCTTTCTCTGTCTGACATATTTCACTTAGTGTAATGCCCCGGGGGTCCATCTACATTGTTGCAAATGGCAAGATTTCATTGTTTTTTAATGGTTGAATAATAGTCATATGTATGAATATATATGAATTGGTATGAATATACATATATGCCACATTTTCTTTATTCATTCATCCATTGATGTTCATTTAGGTTCTTTTCATATCTTGTCTATTGTAAATGATGTTGCAATGAAAGTTGGCGTACATAGATCCTTAATATTTTTGCTTCAGGTAAATACCCAGAAGTGGAATTGCTGAATCATAGAAGTAGTTCTATCTTTAATTTTGAGGAACCTCCATACTGTTTTCCATAGAGGCTAGTAACATTCCCATCAACAGTGCAGAAGGAAGGGTTCCCTTTTCTCCACAACCTGGCTAACACTTAGTATTTCTTATCTTTTTGATAATAGCCATTCTAACAGGTGTGGTGTTTCGATTTGCACTTGATTTTGATTCTTATTTCCTTGGTGATTAGTGATGTTGAGCTCCTTTTCATGTGCCTGATGGCCATCTGTATGTTTTCTTTGGAAAATATCTTTTCAGTCTTCTGGCATTCTTTATTAAAATTTTTTTTAAATGTTTATTTTTGATAGAACACAAGGTGGGGAGGAGAAGAAAGAGAGGGAGATACAGAATCTGAAGCAGGCTCCAGGCTCTGAGCTGTGAGCATAGAGCCCGATGTGGGGCTTGAACCCACAGACCATGAGATCATGACCTGAACTGAAGTTGGTCACCCAACCCACTGAGCCACCCAGGCACCCCTCTTCTGGCATATTTTAAACCAGCTTGTTTGTTAGTTGTTGAGTTGTAGAAGTTCTTTATATTTTGGATATCAAACCTTGGTCAGATAAATGATTTGCAAATATTTTCTTCCATTTGGTAAGTTGTTATTTCATTTTGATGCAGAAGCTTTTTAGTTTGATATACTCTGAATTATTTATTTTTGCTTTTCGTGTCAAGATTCAAAAAGTCATTCTCAAGACCTTTGTCAAGGAACTTATTAGCACCTGTTTTCTTCTAGGAATTTTATGGCTTGGGGTCTTATGTTCCAGTCTTTATTTTGAGTTCAAATTTTGTGTATGGTGTAAGATAGTGGCACTTTTCCCAACAAAATTTATTGAAGACAATGTCTTTTCCCCATTGTAAATTCTAGGCTCCTTTGTCACAAATTAATTGACCAAATATACATGGGTTTATTTCTGAGCTCATTATTTCTGTTTCATTGATTGATCGGTCCTTTTTTTTTTTTTTTTAAATGCCAATACTGTACTGATTTGACTAGAGTTTTGTAATAGAGTTTGAAATCTGGGAGTGTGAGGCCTTCTTCTTTGACTGTTTGGGGTCTTTTGTGGTTCCATTCTCTTTCTCTTATTCTGGGATTTCAGTGACTTGAATGTTAGACTTTGTCCTACAGAAGATCCTTGAGGCTTGGCTCTTTGTGTTTCCTCTCTCTCTCTCTCTCTCTCTCTCTTCTGGTTGGATAATTACTGTTGCTTTATCTTCAAGGTCATAGAATTTTTCCTGTCCTCTCCATTCTTCTGTTGAGCCCATCCAGTGAGTTTTTTTAATTTTAGTTATCGTGTTTTTCATTTCTAAGATTTTTCATGTGGTTTTATTTTGTAGCTTTTATTTACCTGCTGAAATTTTATGTTACATTCACTTAATCCTTCTTGGAGCATGATTATGATAGGTAGTCTCTGATATTTCCAGCATTGGGGTCATCTTGTTACTGGCATCTCTGTTCAGTGGCTTTTTCCCTTGCTAGTTGTTGAGTTTTCTTGATTTTTCAGATGTTTAGTTATTCTGGACACTTCTAATATTATGAGTCTCTGGTGTTTATATCCTATAGAGAATGATTTGTTGTTTTGTTTTACTGTGCATTTAACCCAGTTAGGTTCAGGTCACAGGATCCAACTATCTTTCTTCTGTGGGCTTGGTTCTAAAGTCAGTCCAGTTTTCAAAGCCTCAGTAGCACTCTGGACCATTTCTGGCCGTATACTGTGTAGGGCTTTCTCCCGAAGCCTGGCTAGTGGTCCTGCTTCCTAGTGTAGTTTTCAAGGCCTTTGATACGTTACTTAGGGTCAGATCCACATGTTATACTTTAGGGATGAGCCTGGGCGTTCGTGTACAACTTTATGGGGTCAATTTCTGTAGATCTCTCCTTTGCAAATTTCATCAATACTGTGGCGCACAGCCCTGGCCCCACTTTGCTGATCCTCTGTCTGGAAGGCCGAGGCCTTGTTTTCCCTCCTTTGCTATGGCCTTCCCTCAACTGAGTCTGTCTCAGGGGCCAAGAGAATAGACAAAAAATTTAATAATAATAATAATCAACAGGGATTCTTCTCTCTATCCTCTCCACACTACCAAGCACTTTGTGGACCAGGGTTCTTATGGTTAGAGAGGATCCTTTTCTAAGGAATGCCTGCCTGGAAGACTTGGTTTTGTCTGGAGACTATGGCGTGAGAGAGGAGCAAACCCAGAAGACTTTTCCTACCCTCTCTGTCCTCTCTTCCTCCTGCCACCCTCACCCCCCCCCAAACACACACACACACACACACACACACACACCCTCAGACTCAAAAGAGAAGGTGCTTCTGTTGGAGGCTTTTCTGTTCATGCCTTGTATATTCTGTTCATGCCTTGTATATGTTTGGTCGTATTTGGGCTACCTTTGATTGCAGAGTAGCAGATGGGAGGAAAGAAAACAACTAGGAATTAGCATCAGATTGCTTGTGCTTTAAGTTCTGATTTTCCTTTTCTAGTCTGCTTCCACTTACGCCCTGAGCAGCCCTCAGCTGCTGCATACATTCTGTCCAGGGTTTTTAGTTACCTTCAGTGGAAGGGATAGGGTGGAGTGTGCTTACCTCATCTTTTTTTCTTTTTTTTCTTTTCTTTTTTTTTTTTTTTTTGAGAGAAAGCTTGCAAGTGAAAGAGAGGGGCAGAGGGAGAGAGAGAGAATTCCAAGCAAGCTCCACGTTCACTCAGGAGCTAGACAAAGGGCTTGATCCCACAACCTCGGACCATGACTTCAGCGGAAATCAAGAGTAAGACATGCAACTGACTGAGCCACCCAGGCACTCCCTTACTGAAATTAATCTTAACCAGGACCCTGTGCATTATTTTTTAACATTGCATTTAATGGACTCCTTGTAATGATGACACTACCAAATATTAAAACCTTTTCTATAGCTGTTTCTGAAGCAGGCATTGTTGTAAATGGTATATGTGTTTTAATTAAAGTTTTAAAGCTGATTTGATTTTTAAACAATTCTGTGAAACAGAGACTATTATCTTCCACTTTACATTTGGGGAAAGTGAGGCATTGCAAAGTTAAGGAACATGCAGGGAGGACATACAGCAAGGCAAATGGTTAAGACCAGACTTAGAAGCCAGCATAACTGTCTCCAGAGTCTCAGCCATAACCACCAGACTAACATTACCTCTGTTTCATTATGTGGTAACATCCATTACCTGAGAAAATGAACAGGATCCCTTGTAGTAAACTCCATAGCCACTGGGAGTCTTCAAACTATACTGAAATGATTATGTTATTTAACTTTTCTAAGGTGGGCCTTATTAATTACATGAAAATTTTAATTTTCCCCCTGATTCTGGCTTACTTTAATAGATTTTGATGAAGACAAGGCTTGTTACTTGTTTTACAAAGTAGCAAATTCACTGTACTGTTTGCAGGTTAAAACTTTATGTATGATGAAGCCTTTCCATAAAGCAATTTTCCCTATGACTAGAGGACTTCTGTTACATATGTAACTTACTGATTCATAGCATTTTGGTGGTTCTAGGAATTCCCCATTTTAATTTAGTAATAGAAGCCTATTTTGGGATTTGAAGGAAACTTTTTGTAATTTCTTTTTGAACAGCTATACCTGTACACACAGAAGGGCACATGCAGCAGAAAATAGAGGTCTCCTCATTCTAGTTTTTAAATACCCAGTTTTTCCCAGAAAGAGGGGAAAATTTTAAATATAGAAAATCACTTTCTTTATGAAAAAGTATTTAAGTTAGAAAGAAAAGTAAAAAAAAGTAGTTGAAATGTCTAGAGACTGACCAGTAGAATAGTATCCAGGCCTGAAAATGTGACTGTATGCTGATTATCCCCACTTATGCTTCTGATTTTAGAACCTGCTTTAGTCAACATGTGAAAATTAGTAGCCTTTTTATATAAAGACACAAATGTTATTAAAGATTTATGGTGGACCCTTGATGTTTGTGGAAAATACATCCAGACATTAGTGACTTACTAAGTTAGCAAAGATTATATTTGCTAAAGGTCTCTAGCACTGATTTCTTTTGGGGTCCAGTTTCCACATTACTACTGCATTGTGATAATTTCTGAATATCTGAAAATACACCGTGGTGCGGTCTTTGAGGGTTTGACTAGGGATGCTTACTAGCAAATCATTTTACAGACAAGCAAGTTGAATTTTTCTTCAGTTTTTTGGATACAGATTTATAAAACCTTTATTAAAGTACTCTTAATGAAAGGTATAGTGAACATAGGAAATAGTCATTACAGACCTTTTGAAATGAATTTTCTTCAGGAATAGAGGTTAGCAGAGATGAGAGTTTTCAGGCTCCTAATTAAAATTTTGGGTTTGAGAACATTTTAATCCTCAGGAGTTACCTTTTTATAAAGGAGAAAGCTGCAAAGTAACTCTATATGTATCAGCAAGCAGTAAGGATTAATTAGTTGTTTAAAATGAGTTGAATGGAATGACAGTCAGGCATTTAATTAGTAGTTACAGAGTTCCCTATGCCATTATGCTTTTAAAACGTTCTTATTTGGAGAATTTTTATCTGTTAACTTTAGTTTTCATAGCCTAATGTCCAAGAAAACTTAATGTCTTTCGCTGAGTTTTAATGTTACAACCCAAAATGTGCTATTTTAGAATCCATTTTGCTCCTGTTCAGGGTGTTCTGTATATCCTGCTACATAAAACCTACCAACAGCTCACTTAAAAAGTAAGCTAGCCACCTCCAGTTCCCACAAGGCACACCTGATTGCTTGCCAAATTAACATAATTTAACATTAATAAAGGACAAAATTAAACAAAAGAACACTCGCAATTTAAACACTAAAACCTAGAGACTTGCCTTCTCAGACCTTTAGATTGAGCTGAGTATATCAAGAGTGCCTCTGCTGGCAGAGAGGCAATACTTGAGGTTTGTGAGGACCAGGACAGCAGTTGAGAGCTAAATATTCTATCTTATGGGTTGGAGTGGGTCTTTTTTGCCTCAGATGAAAGGAATGCACTTGTTATTAAAGGCCTGCTGTTTGGGAGCAGAAACTCCTATGTACCGTAGCTTCGTGACTCAGGAAAGAAGAAAAGCAAAGGGAAAGGAGTGGTAAACACACTTGAAGATAATGGAGTGGGTCTTTTTTTTTTTTTTGCCTCGGAACAAAAAAGTGGAGAAAGTGAAGTAGCTATAGGCACTTAAGAGAAGCAGCTATAAGGAGAGAGGAGGTCGAACCTTTGCATTCTGAGTAAGAGGGCTGTTCAAAATTGTGTATATCTATATATAATCTAACGTGGCATAGCTGAGACTGAAATTTAGATTTATATTCGAGTAGCACAATAGTTAGGTTACCTGAAGAAACTGTCTTATTATCCTGTGTAGATTTAAAATGATCTTTAGATATTTAAATGTCAGTACTTAAGAGAGGCCTTTCTAGATACCCAGTCACCTCATACTGTCTCCTTTGTTTTATTTATTTATTTTTCACTTTTTTCTTAAATAGTTTATTGTCAAGTTGGTTTCCATATACCAACCAGTGCTCATCCCTACAAGTGCCTCCTCCATGCCCATCACCCCCCTTCCCCTCACCCCGA
>NW_027530006.1:4078750-4120190 GCF_008692635.1 Crocuta crocuta | reverse complement strand
GGTAAATTCCTAGCAGTGCTATTGCTGGGTCATCGGGGAGTTCTATTGTTAATTTTTTGAGGAACCTCCACACTGTTTTCCAGAGGGGCTGTACCAGTTTACATTCCCACCAACAGTGTAGGAGGGTGCCCATTTCTCCACATCCTCTCCAGCAGTTAGAGTTCCCTGATTTGCTCATTTTAGTCACTCTGACCAGCATGAGGTGGTATCTCAGTGTGGTTTTGATTTGTATTTCCCTGATGATGAGTGACGTTGCTGTTTCCTTTGTTTTAAATGATATACATTTATTGTGTGATAATTTTTAGATTTCCTAAAAATTAGTTTCTCTTCCTTCTGTCTGTTTGAATAAGTGAGTGAATAAATAAATGAAGGAGTGAAAGCACAGGCAAAGTAGCTTTGTGGTCCTCAAAGACCATAGAGGAAAGATGAACATTATAGGTGTCTGTGAGTCAGTACAACACACCAACACACATTCATTGTCTGTATATGCTGTTGATAATTGGATCATGTGTGAAATAGGCTTTTATTTTTACTTTATTTATTTTGATTTTTTTAATGTTTATTTTTGAGAGAAAGATCAAGATCGAGACAGTATAAGCAGGGAAGGGGCAGACAGAGAGGGAGACAAAGAATTTGAAGCAGGCCCCAGGCTCTGAGCTGTCAGCCAGAGCTTGACATGGGGCTGGAACTCATGATGCAAGATCATGACCTGACCCAAGTTCAGATGCCTACCCAGCTGAGCCGCCCCTCAGAAATTGGCTTTTATAATTGGTTTGCCTGTGTTAGAACCCCTAGGCCCTGAGCGCCTGGGTGGCTCAGTTGCTTGAGTGTTTGACTTCGGTTCAGGTCTTGATCTCATGGTTCGTGGGTTCGAGCCCCGCATTGGACTCTGTGCTGACGGCTCCGAGCCTGGAGCCTGCTTCAGATTCTGTGTCTCCCTCTCTGACTCTCCCCTGCTCACGCTGTTTCTCTCTCTCTCTCTCAGAAATAAATACAAAACATTAAAAAACAAAACAAAACAAAACCCTAGGCCAGAGTTTATAAATGTTAAGCCTGAGAGCTGTAACTACTTGTCCCTCATATGTGTAGACAACACAGATGGAAGAGCACATCTTTACCAAGTCCAGATGGAAGCCACAGCTACTTGGTGTGAATTGCCAGACCAGATGAAAAACATTGGCATACAGACCATAGTCCCCACAGGATCCTGTCCACGTAAGAGTCTAAGGATGCTCTTACTCTTTTTTTTCCCCTAAATAGGTTCATGCTCAACATGGGGCTTGAACTCAAGACCTTTAGATTAAGAGTCGTGTGCTCTACTGACTGAGCCAGCGAGGTGCCCCTAGCTAACTATTGAAGAGTGAGAAGATTTTTTTTTTTTAGTGTTGCAGGTCACAGCATTTCTTTTTTTGAAGGCTAATCTTGGAATTTTATGATTTTGTAGAAAGTTTTTATTATTTGATTTGTTTCAGAGAAATTTGAGTTTGTTTAGAACAGTGGCCCATTTTGAGAATTTGGGCCATCCGAAGAAAAGAGGCCTTACTTGATTATGTTCCCAGGAAACCTGAAATTTAAAATATTTGCATGCTTCTTAATTCTATATCGTAAGTTCTAATGAGAATACCTCCCTCCCCAAACAAACAAAACCCACAGACAAACCCCCTGGAATTTTGAGAGAAGTTATTCTTTGGTTATTAAGATTTAACTCCCCAAACACATTTTTTAATGTGTGTGTTCAAACTGATGTGCTGTGGCAATGAACTTTGTGTGTCTATAGTTGGAAGTAAATCCAGATTTGCACATAATCTGAGAACACATTGTTGTCTTTTAGAAAAATATGTAAGGAAAGATTGTCCATAATAATTCTTGACGTGCTACTGTAGTGAAGGATTATCTTTTCTAGCCCCTTCAAAAAACTGTTGCAGGGGGTGATGGGTGGATCAGTTGGTTAAGCGTCTGGCTGTTGATTTTAGTTCAGGACATGATCTCATGGTTCTTGTGGCTGAGCCCCTCATTGAGCTCCATGCTGACAGTGTAGAGCCTGCTTGGGTTTTTTTGTCTCCTTTTGTCTCTGCTCTTCCCCCTTGCCCCTCAGATTGTACTTTCTTTCCTGTCTCTCTCTCTCTCTTCTCAAAATAAATAGGTAAACATTAAAAAAAAAAGAGTGTTATAAGGGAGATCTCCTCAGACATAAAGTCTCTGTTTACAGTGGTAACTACTGTATTAAGTGTTTATAAAGAAGAGGAAAATGTTAGTTTAATTCCAGAAATTAAGAGAAGCCTAGATGTAGAACATACTATATTTAATTCATTTCCCAGGTTGTAAATAAATACTGAAACATTGGAGTAGATTTTAAAATGCCAGTTTTAAAGCCCAGAGGATTTTACTTTATACTGAAACTATGAAATATAAAACATGGGTTTTTCGATTAGGATACATCTGTAAATGAGTGTCCTTTTAGAATATTAAAGGATATTGTTTTGAAATAATGTCAAATGTACAGATCATTTGTTTGATCATTCATGTACCCTGTTTGCCATTTTACATAGGTAAGATATATGTACCATGGCCCTTTATGTAAAATACTTAAGCATGTTATTTTCTAAGATTTGGGATATTCTCTTACATGACTAGTTTAGTTTACCAACTTTATGACATTAAAAAATGATACCTCACTGATTTTATCTGTCGCTTTTTGTCAGCTGACAAATTGACAGGTATAGGATCCAGCCTCAGGTCAGGTACTGCCTTTAGTCTGCATGTCTCTTTAATCCACTCTAGCCTGAAACATTTTTACAGCTTCCCTTTGCCTTTTATAACAACACTGACATTTGTCAAAAATATTCCCTCTCCCATTTAATAGAATGTTTCTCATTTAGGGTTTGTGTGATGGTTCCTCAGTATCCTCAGTTTATGCATTCTCAGCTGAAATACTGCGTGGGGGATATCATGTCCTTCTCGTGGTATCGCTTCTGTAGGCGCAGAATGTCCATCTGAACTTCATATTGTTGATTTTGATCACTCAGTCAAGGTGTTATTTGAGTTCTCAATTGTATTATTACTAGTTTTTCCTCCTGTAGGTAATGAGGGTTTGTGGGGATAACACTTTAAGACCATGGAAATAGATTTCCCCCTAGAACTATCTTTCATTTAAAAATTTTCATTTTTAAAAATGAAATTTCTTTTCATTTAAAAAATTTTTCATTTTACTTCCCCAGCAAAATATAGGTTGTCATTCTTTTTATTTTTATTATTACCAGTAATTCCATTTGTTAATGAAATATAAGAGGCATAATCATGCTACTAACTAGAAAAATTAGTTTTGGTAACAATTTTATGTTAAAAGTTTTTGCAAAGAAAAGTGACTAACTTGTATATTTACTGGCCATATTTTCCTATCAAATGTGTGAATTTTGGCAATTAAACAATTGAGTCATAGTGTGTTTTGTTTAAAAAAGAAAGATTGCTCTGCTTAGCATGTGAAAAGTAGTTTCTTCTGGTCAAGAGATATTTATATGAGGCGTTTATCCTGCTCCTTATTACATTCTTTGTTTACAAAGTACCTTGATAATAACCAGAGCATTTAAAAAGAAAAAGAAAAAAAGGATGGTTAGAGAATACTGTGAGACATTTGTCAAAGCAGGTGTTTTTCCACTTGTCTTTTTAAATTTATTCCACTGGATTGGATTACTGCTATAGATGGACAGATGAAGTAAAAAGAAGCTTATTTTCCCATGTTAATAGCTTACTTTCTGCATATTTGTGCATTTAAAAGAGCAACTGTTTAATTCATTAGAATCCTTACTTTAAAGCACTGAAGTGTATGGATATTTCACTGTGTTCTCCCCAGTGTTAGCATAGTTTACAGACAGCCCCTGCTTAGGATCTCTCTGGTACATTAACCTATTTACAAAGAATAGACCTTCCCCCTTTCTGATTGTCTTAGGTGTGGTCAGTGAAGTATCCTTTCATTAAAGCAGGTCTACAGGCCTCATCTTTTCTGCCTTTCTGGTGTTAACTTTTACCTTGGTTCTTCTTTTTCCTTTAAATTCCTTCCTCTTTTCCATTTATCTTGTTTCTAAGATCTGCAGTAATAAATTTAGGTAAACTCTACATGTGATTTAGCCCTGTAAGAAAACTTTCTGGGACAAGATTTGCTTTTAGTCTTTGATATACTAATGAATTTTGGGAAAAGAGCTACATTTTTCTACAGTTGTAGGCATTCATCTCTTGATTAACTCTATTTTATTTTTTATTTATTAAAAGTTTTTTAATGTTTATTTTACAGAGAGAGGGAGAGATACAGAGTATGAGCGGGGAAGGGGCAGAGAGACAGGGAGACATAGAATCCAAAGTAGGCTCTAGACTCTGAACTGTCAACATAGAGCCCTATGTGGGGCTTGAACTCATGGACCATGAGATCATGACCTGAGCTAAAGTCAGATGCTTAACCAACTAAGCCACCCAGGTGCCCCTGTTTCTATTTTACTTTTAAAGTTTTATTTATTTAAGTAATCTCTCTACCTAAAGTGGGGCTCAAGCTTGTTACTTAACTATATTTTAAGAAGCCTGTGCATAAAATATAACATCATAAACATTAGAACTAGAACTTAACTTTGGACCTACTCTTCTAGTTCCCTCTTCTAGATACGGTAGCTTCATTCCAAAGGTAAAATGACATGCATGTGGTTAGTAAGTAGCAAGACTGGTAATAACATTCTCTGACTTAGAGGATAGTTTCCTCTTTACTATCTTATTTTGCTTTCAGTCTGTTTTATCCAGCCAAATTCTAGGAATATTGCCTTGAGACTTTGGCTTACAGGGTGTGTGTTAATGACTGCAGTTATATCCACCATCCCAGAATCAGTGAGTGCTACTTGTACATGATTTATTAAGTGCCAAGAATAGTGCTTGGTGTTATTTAAGTGTTAAATTTGTTTAAGTTAATAGAATGATAAATGATTAAGTAGTATATTTTTTAAGCATCTATTTGCTTCCTAAATTGCTAGTCTCAGTTTAGTGGCATTTTGACAGCATAGAAATAAATATTCTCTGTTATCTAGAAAACAGTTGCTAACTGAGGGGTTTAGTCATTCAGCACAAGCTTTGAAAAGTGAACAATAAGACTTGACACTAGGAAAGAAGTAGAAAATGCTTCCAAGTCTATACAGTAGTTATACCACAAAATCCATGCATCACAGTTAAATATTTATTAAACATATTTCTGTACTCAAGACATTTTGGGATTAAAAATTCAAAAGACTTGATTACCTAATTTTCAGCCATTGCAGGTTAGCAAATGATTTAGGAAAAAGTTATTGTTAGCTTCTGCAACCATTGAGAAGTATTGGTGAAGAAAGAGCTGAAGAATAGTCTTAAGAAAGCTTAGGGGCACCACCCCAGTATACTGCAGACCCTTACATCATTTTATCTTGGAGTGGTACTGTAATTGATGTCCATGATCATTAAATTTTATTGCCAGAAGAGCTCTTACAGGTTATCTATCTTAGTTTTCTTGTTTTATGTTTGGAAAGTGACTTTCAAGTACCAAGAACATGTTAAATCATGTTCCACAGGTTGTATGTGAGAAGTGTGTGCATTTTAGGAAGCTTTCTGTGAAAGCTAGTTTAAAAGTTTGGGCATTTAAAAAGTTGAGCTACCATTTCTGGCTGTTTCATTATATAAAACATCTATTTTCTAATGATCCAAACAAATAAGGCATTATCTCACACAGATCTCATTTCAGACATTAATTAAAGCTTATTACAATACATATAATTACAGTGGAAATCTTTAAGAAAAACAGAATCAACCACTATTGAGCTATGTGATGTTGGGGATTTATTTCCTGTTCTATAAAAATGATAGTGATAATTGCCCCTTCTTACAGCATATGAGTTTTGAAGTTGTGGTAAAATATACAAAACATAAAATTTACCATCTTAATTATTCTTAAGTGTACAGTTAGCTTAGTAGGTAGTAACTACATTCACCTTGTTATGTAACCGTCACCACCATCCATCTATAGAACTTTTTTATCTTTCCAAACTGAAATTCCATACCCACTAAGCAATAACTCCCTATTTCCCCCTTCTCCCTAGCCTTTAGCAAACACCATTCTACTCTCTGTCTTTGCAAATTTAACTATATTTTAGGTTCCTCATGTAAGTAGAATCATATAGTATATGTCTTTTTGTACCTGGCTTATTTCACAGTATATACACTGAAGTATAATGTCTTCAGTGTTATCTTTGTTTTAGCATGAATAAGGTATTTAGGGCAGAGTAACATTACATCATAGGAATAGACTACATTTTGTTTATCCCTTCATCTGCCAGTGGCCTTTGGGTTTCTTTTACCTTTTGGCTGTTATGGATAATGCTGTTGTGTATGTGGGTGTACAGATATTGTTTTGAGTCCCCTCTTTCAGTGCTTTTTGGTATATAACCAGAAGTGGAATTGCTGAATCGTGTGGTAATTCTGTTTTTAATTTTTTCAGGAATTACTATACTGGTTTTCATAGTAGCTGCACCATTTTATGTTCCTGCAACAGTGCACTAGGATATGGCTCCATATCCTCACTGCAGCTTGTTATTTTTTGTTGTTTTTATTTTTTGATAATAGCCAATCTTAATGGGTTTGGGGTGGTATCTTTCATGGTTTTGATTTACATTTCCCTAATGATTAGTGGGTTGAGTATCTTTCCTGTCCTTATTAGCTATTTGTATATTTCCTTTGGAGAATATCTCTTTAGGTCCTTTACCCATTAAAACAAAATTTTTGTTAAGGCTTTTAAAGAGCAGTTTTAAGTTAGCAACATAATTGAGGGGAAGGTATAAATATTTCTCATACACTTCTTGCCCCTACACTCAGCTTTATCAACATCCCACACTAGAGTGGTACATTTGTTACAATTGATGCATTTGCACTGACACACGTCATGATCACCCAAAGTCCATAGCTTTACGTTATCTTTCACTCTTTGTGTTGTACCTTGTGTAGGTTTGGACAAATGTGTAGTGACATGTATCCATCATTATGGTATCATGGCAGAGTATTTTTACTAGCTAAAAATCCTCTGTGGTCTGCCCATTCATTTCTTCCCCACCCCTTCCAACTCCTGTCAACCACTGATTTTCTTACTGTTTCCATAGTTGTACTTTTTCAGAATATTCTTGGAGTCATGTTTTCAGTCATTTTGTTGGAATCCTGTAGAGTATGTAGGCCTCCCAGATTGAGTCTTTCATTTAGATATGTTTTTAAGATTCCTTCATGTCTTTTTGTGGGTAGGTAGCTCATTTCTTTTTAGTGTTGAATAATTTACATTTCTTGGATATACCACAGTCTGTTTATACATTTACTGAAGGACATCTTGGTTGCTTCCAAGTTTTAGGAGTTATGCTTAAAGGCGCTGTAAGCATTAATGTGCAGGTTTTTGTGTGGACTTAAGTTTTCAACTTCTTTGGATAAATACAAAGAAGCATGATTGCCAAATTGGATGGTGAGAGTATATTTGGTTTTATAAGAAACCACCAAACTGTCTTCCACAGTGGCTGTACCATTTTGCATTCCTATCAGTAATGAATGAGAGTTCCTGTTGCTCCACATGCTTAGCAGCATTGGTATTAATCGCTGTACAGATTTTGGCCACTCATCGATAAGTCTGCAGTGGTATCTCATTGTTTTAATTAATTTGCATTTCTCTGATGACCTATGATTCCATTATTTGCCGTCTTGTATCTTCTTTGGTGAAGTATCTGTTAAGGTCTGTGCTCATTTAAAAAAAATTTTTTTACTGTTTATTTATTTTGAGAGAGAGAGAAGAAAGGAGAGAGAGAATCCGAAGCAGGCTCCACATGTCAGCACAGAGCCTGACATGGAGCCTGAACTCACAAAACTGGAGATCAAAAGTGGGATGCTGAGATACCCAGGTGGCCCATGTGGCTCATTTTTAAATGAATTGTTCCTTTTCATTTTGTTGAGGTTTTAAGAGTTCTTTGTATATTTTGTATAACAGACCTTTATTGGATGTGTGTATCTTTTGCAGATATTTTCTCCTGCTTTGTGCCTGTTTACTAACTCTGTAATTCGTTTACTCTTGTTCACAAGACAGATTTGAATTATAATGAAGTCCAGCTTATTGTTGCTTTTGTGGACAGTGCCTTTGGTGTTACCTTTGTTCCTTTTTATATCAGGTTATATTTTTGTTGTATCAAGACTAGTTTTGATGGGGGCACCTAGGTGGCTCAGTCGGTTAAGCGTCCGACTTCAACTCAGGTCATGAGCCCACAGTTCGTGGGTTCAAGTCCCACGTTGGGCTCTGTGCTGACAGCTCAGAGCCTGGAGCCTGCTTCGGATTCTGTGTCTCCCTCTTTCTCTGCCCCTTCCCGCCTCAAGCTCTGTCTCTCTCTCTCTCTCAAAAATAAATATTAGAAAAAAAGTTTTAAAAAAACCTAGTTTTGATGTATGTAGTTTTGATGTCATGACTAGATTTTCACATATTAATCATATGTGAAAGTTCTGAGAATTATGTCTAATATAAATGAAAGTAGTGATTGTAGTGATTGTGGTTAATGTCTTTTTTCTTTTTCTTTTTATTTAGCATTTAGTTAAAAATTTTTAACGTTGTTTTATTTTTGAGAGAGAGAGAGCAAGCGCGCATGCGTGCAATTGGGGAGGGGCAGAGAGAGAGGGCTGACTGAGCTGTCAGCACAGAGCCCAGTATGGGGCTCAAACTCACAAACTGTGAGATCATGACCTGAGCAGAAATCAGATGCTTAACTGACAACCAACCGAGCCACCCAAGTGCACCAACATCATCTTTTCTGAGATTAGCCTGAACTCCACTGAGTAGGGTGAGGGGAGCAAAGTAGAACTTTGGAGTTATGAAGAGGAAATTAACGTATAATATTGGAATTCAGTGTGTTCAGGGCTTGTAGACAGTTTTAGAATCATGTGTGGCTAGCATAAGGTCATAGCAAACAATCGGCCAGTGTTAGGGCCTTGAAAATAGTTCTGTTTGTTTAACCATTCCTATTTTGAGAAATTTCATAATCCTGGGCTGTTTACCTAAAAAATAAGAGTCAAGTCAACTGAGAAATTAATATTGGGTAAATAAAACATATAAATATATAATATTAGTCGTTAACTGTGACTCCTAGTAATTGCAGTCAAAAATAAAGAATATGTCAAGAAGTGTGAAAGAGCTCTTAGGAGAATTATGATACTTTACTGAAGATTTAAAAGATTTGAATGTTTGAGTGGACACATCATGTGCCTGGAGATGGAGAGGTTTGATAGTTAAATATGGAGAATTGATATAGGGCAATCCTTCTCAAATTAGATACAGTTAATATACCTCCAGTTAGTATTTTAACTGAAATATGAATTTCTAAAGTTTATTTGGAATGTGAGCAATGAATGAACCATTTCAAATTCTTTTTTTTTTTTTTTACAAATAGTTTATTGTCAAGTTGGTTTCCATATAACACCCAGTGCTCATCCCCACAAGTGCCCTCCTCCGTGCCCATCTCCTCCCTCCCCCCCACACCCATGAGTCCTCAGTTTGTTCTCAACATTCAAGAACCATTTCAAATTCTTGATCTATATAGAATAATATATTGTACAAGCTATAGTAATTCATCTGATTGTAATTTAGGATAAACAGATTAATGGAAAAGAATTGAAGACTGAGATATTAGAACTATCTCTGTGTGGCATTTGGCAAATCAGTTAAAATTAGTTAGGAATGTGTACATTTCTCTCTTTCTTTCTTTTTTTCCACTAGCCTTTGTGCCCAGTGTATAGCCCAGTGGGGGCTTGGATTCGCAACCCTGAGATCAAGATCTGACCTGAGATAGAGTCAGACTCTTAACTGACTGAGGCACTGAGGTCCTCCAGGAATGTGTGGATTTTTAAATGTGGAGTGAGATGATTGACAAAAGGAACTTTTTTGCACTGTATAATCAAATTCTAGATGGGCAAACATTTTAAATCTGAAGAAGTCATTCAAATACTATTAGAAAATATTTCAGTTTTATGACAAGAAAGTCATAAACCAAAAAGAGAACAGAATTGATTACATACAAGGAAAACCTATAAAATGACAAAATAATTTGGGATGCCTGGGTGGCTCAGCTGGTTGAGCATCCCTCTTGATTTTGGCTCAGGTCATGATCCCATTGTTACGGGATAGAGGCCTATGTTGGGCTCTATGCTGAGTGTGGAGCCTGCTTAAGATTCTCTCTCTCTCTCTCTCTCTCTCTCTGCCCCACTTCCCTGCTCATGTGCTTTCCCTCTCTCTCTCAAAAAATAAAAAAACGAAAATAAATAAAACACATCTTTTTAAAAAAATGACAAAATATTTTATAAACCTCGTTACAAGACAAACTTGGAAAAACTATTCAGCTATGAGTTGTAACAGATATTGTCAAAATAATTTAAATGCTAAAAATGGAAAACTTTGAAGTTTTACTTCTGATTTCCTGCTTTGCGTGTTAACATTTATGTATAGGAGGAGAAATTAATAAATGCTTATTCATAGTTTAATACTTTTTTTAAATTTAAGGAAATATATACAATATTTTATTATTTTTTTAAATGTTTTTTAATTTATTTTTGAGAGAGAGAGAGAATCCTAAGCAGGCTCCATTCTGTCAGTGCAGAACCTGACTCGGGGCTCCATCCCACAAACCGTGAACTCACAACTTGAGCCAAAATCAAGAGTTGGATGCTTAACTAACTTAGCCACCTACGTGCTCCCAAAATACCTTGTTTTAAATGGGGGAAATGTTACTGTATGAACAAAATAATGTGTCTCTTCAAGAATTAGGGGTATAAAGCATGTTTTCTTAAGACATTATTAACACCACTGAAAAATTAGTTAAATACTAAGAAGTTTCCAGAGCATTGTTGATGCCTGAAGTTTATGCCGTGTTATGTATCTTAATAAATACCAATTAATCTAATTTCAGGTGTTTTCTTCTGTTTAGTCAGGTCAATTCAGTGAAGATATGATACCCACAGTGGGCTTCAATATGAGGAAAGTAACTAAAGGTAACGTCACAATAAAGGTACGTGATCTTTCTGTACTTGATTTGAATTGTTAGCCACACACACAGCTAGATATCTTTGTTTCTTTGTTTTTTACATGCTTATTTGTATTTCTTAACCCATGAATGGGTATGTTTCAAAAGAATGTAAATCAATTGTTTGTTTTTTTTTTTCCTGGCTCTAATAGATTAAAATGTGTAAGTTGAAATGGTATTAAGTGCCATAAGAAAACACTAAACATAGGATTTGGCAGAATAATATTTAGAGTCTGGATGTTTCTAGGAAATAAAAATCCCATGTTTAGATCTGTGGTTTGGGATGTATATAAAAATAAAAATTCCATGTTTGGGTGGTAGTGTTATATTGTTTCAGTGGGTAGTATTTTATATTGAAAGATAATGTATTATTTATAATATTGGTAATTTAGTATTATATTTGTGCTATGTATGTGGTAACTTAGTTTTTTCTTTCTTTGTTACTAAGCCCTAAAATTAAAACTAGAAAATTGGAAAGCTAACTAGTTAAACATAATTTTTGTAAATGTTTATTTTGAGAGAGAGAGCGCGCAAGCACACAAGCAGGGGAGGGGCAGAGAGAGAGAGAGGAAGAGAGAGAATCTCAAGCAAGCTCTTTGCTGTCAGCATGGAATCTGATGCAGGTNGCGCGCAAGCACACAAGCAGGGGAGGGGCAGAGAGAGAGAGAGAGGAAGAGAGAGAATCTCAAGCAAGCTCTGTGCTGTCAGCATGGAATCTGATGCAGGGCTCAATCCCATGAACTGTGAGATTGTGACCTGAGCGGGAATCAAGGGTCGGACACTTAACCAACTGAGCCATCCAGGCATCCCTGAACTTAATGTTTAGAAATGGCCCCAAGAACTTCTAGATTAAGAGCTTGTTTTATTAGCTCAAGTTTTTCTGCAGTAATTTGGCTCTAACATTGTGTAAAAAAGCATACCTGCCTTATCTTTCTCCCCCTCTTCTGGTACTTTTTCCTTTCGTGTATACTTGAAGTATTTTTATTAAGAATTGTCTGTCTTGGTTTTAAAGATTTGGGACATAGGAGGACAGCCCCGTTTCCGGAGCATGTGGGAACGGTACTGCAGAGGAGTCAATGCCATTGTGTAAGCACTTTTTACAAAAATCAATTTAGGTTTCCAGGAAAAAAAGTTGTTTTTGATACTTCAGAGGCTCAATTTGTATTTCACACAATATCTTTCTCAGATATTTTCTTAGTATAATCCCGTTAATATGAAGCTTGAAAAAATTAATCATAGATGAGAGTTTTATTTGTTTTTTGTTTATGCAGTTAAGAGCTAAGGAATATAAATGTTTTACTATCATGTTTTAGCACCTAAGAATAGTCTATTTAAAAGTATTTTTGGGTACTGAGCTTCTCTTTATGTAGGTCTTTATTTTGGCTAACAGTTTCAGTAGTATAAATCTTAAAATTAAAAACTTCTGTTCCTAATTTTGATCATCAGAGAATTTAGAGAAAACATATCAAAACTGCTTTTTTTCTAAGTTACATGATAGATGCTGCAGATCGTGAAAAGATAGAAGCCTCTCGAAATGAACTACATAATCTTCTAGATAAACCACAGTTACAAGGAATTCCAGTAAGTATGGACTTTTTGTTATTTTATATTATATGATACTATTTATATTATTGAAAGTATATTATGTTTGATTATGTTATATTTGAAATCAGTAAAGTGTCTTCTGTGTTAAAGTTTTAAAAGGCTTACTTATCCTTACTGAATACTGAATATGAGCCATATACTGGGTGCTGTGCTATGTATTCATTTCTTAACCATCTGTTTGTCAAACTATGCAGTAGGAGCAGTGCTCAGGCCTGAGGATACAGTCATGAACAGAAGTGAGTAGAAACATGCTCCCTGCATCATGGAGCTCGTGGTTTAGGAGGAAAGGTAGATGCCATGAAACCATTTGAATAGTACAGCTCTGATAAGTGCTGCAAAGGAGAGGTGCAAGGGGCCATGGAAGGGGTAAAGTTAGAGGAGAGATTTGATCTAGTTTGAGGGAAGAACGATTCCAGAAGGAAGTGATGCTTGAGCTGAACTGTGAGTGACAGGAAGGCATGTGAGGTGGGATGATTGGAGGAGAAGGGAGCTGTAGGCCAAGAGAGGCCTTTTGGAAGGAGGAAGCAAGGCACTGAGAGGAGGCCAGTCTGTAGAGCACACAGCAGAGTGAGAGGGTGAGGGGTGTGGTGAGCTGTGAGGCAGCCAGGACACCAGAGGAGGCTGGGCCCGGCCGGGCTGGACCGGACTGTGTGGGAACTTTGTAATGTTTTAAATGATCAGATTTATTATTTAAGTCACTTTTATTTCAGTTTAAGAGTGGATTAAAGTGGCAAGAAGGGACTATAAGGAGGATAGTTTTAGGAAGCTGTTGACGTTGTCCTGGAAGATTATAGTACCATGACTTAGGGTGGTAGTAGACAAGGGAGTGAGAAGTGGGTTAGAGGAGGAAATGTAAAGAATAATTCCTAGTTTTCTCGTTCATGCATTTAGATGGAAGGTGGTGCTATTTGTTGAGCCAAGAATACTGGAAAAGGACCAAGCTTTATTTAGCCTCATGACAATTTAATGAATGTCAAATACTTGAGGTATATTATCTCCATGAATCCTCACAACATAATGAGGTTCGTGGTTATCCTTCCTTTATAAAAGTTGTTACTCATTCAAGATTACATGGCAATATTATGTTGTGCAGCTAGGTTTTGAATACATGTCTATCTGACTTCAAAGCCAATTCTTTTTCTCCTATTTCAAAACGTAGTACTATATACCATAAGTAAACATCAGTCTTAAAGTCATCACAAGTCTTCTTAGTTGCAAGCAATAGAAAGCTGACTTAAGTAGGAAGGAATTCATTGAAAGGATATTGGGTAGCTCACAGAGCCTCTGAGAAGGCTGCACATAAGCAGGCTCAGGAGACAGGCTGGAGAAGGAAGCAAAGCAGCTGCCAGACACCAGACTCATACCACGGAGTAAGTCTGGTGACCACATGCAGTTCCTGAACACTGGACACAGTTGTTCTGATTGGAAAGTCATCGAGCCAATTCCCTTCCCCTGTCAGAATGGGTTCTCTGTACTGCTTTCCTGTATAACTGGCTCTGCATTGAAAGTTTTGGTTAATTCTAGATCTGGCAGAAAGGAAAGCTGGGGAAAAATTATCCATAGAAGCAAGTAGCTCTATCAGGAGGCAGATTCATAAGGTAGGAGGAGATTTCTTAAATGTAGTAAGAGGTCTGAAATGCCAGGCAACCTCCAAACTGACAACTGGTCACATATGACTGTGATGTTATTTTTAGAAACTCAGGCAGGTTCAGCTTGAGAACCTTAAGTGTCTTAAATAAGAGTATGGAGAGACGTAGGAGTTGGGAAAGGGGAGACAGGCTGACCAAAGGTATTGAGGTTGGGCTCTTGGCACTCAGTCCCTGTAGTGAATTTTCCTGTGAGCTACTGGTTTCCCTGGCCCTCTGTCCTTTGTTCAGAGTCAGAGTCTGGGGCCCAGGAGTACAGCTGGTCAAAGTATATGGAGTCACCTGTGAGGGTGGGGGTGTATTAAGTGAAAGGAATAGGTATGACAAGGTAGACCTGGCATGTACTTTGTTAAGATGGGTCAGAGATAAAGGTTTTTAGAATACACTGACTTTATTTATAAATTTTTTAAAATGCTTTATTTATTTCTGAGAGAGAAAGAGACAGCGTGAGCAGGGGAGGGCGGAGAGAGAGGGAGACACAGAATCCGAAACAGGCTCCAGGCTCTGAGCTGTCAGCACAGAGCCCAATGTGGAGCTCAAACCCACGAACCGTGAGATCATGACCTGAGCCGAAGTCAGACGCTTAACCAACTAAGCCACACAGGTGCCCCATAGAACACACTGACTTTAGAGTGTGGATGTCGAATATGTTACAGGTACTTGTATTCTCGCTTTCTCTAAGGCAGAAAGGACGTATCTGAAAAAGATAGATTGGTAGTTGGGAAGCCTATTTCAACTTTCCTTTCTTTTCAAAGCACATTTAGCAACCTGATGACAGCATATATTGCAAGAGTTGATAGCTGCTATATTTATCCTGAGCTCCAGACTTAACCATTGTCTTAGAGTATTTATACATGGTATTTTGTAGGATAGATCAGGAATTTTAAAAACCTATTTGTATGTTTATATGATAATGGCTAACATAAAACATGGTTTAAAAATTGTTCCCCCGCTCTTGGTTGTGTTGAGATAATATTCACATTTTGGTAGAGATTTATTTACTAGTAGCAGAATGCATACCATAGACTTAGATTTTTTTTTTTTTAAGAGAGCAAGTTGGGGAGAGGGAGAGAGATAATCTTAAACAGGCTCAACACCCAGCTTCCAGTCTGCCATGGGGCTCGATCTCACAATTATGAGATCATGACCTGAGCCAAAATCGAGAGTTGGGCACTTAACTGACTGATCCACCCAGGAGCCCCTAGACTTAGAATATTTTGTTTTTTATTTGAGAGAGAGAGAGAGAGAAGAACACAAACGAAAGCCGGGGAGAGGGGCAGAGGGAGAGAGAAAATCTCAAGCAGGTTCCATGCTCAGCATGGAGCCCTATTGTGGGGTTTGATCCTATGAACTGAGCCAAAATCCAGAGTGGGACATTCAACCAGCTGAGCTGCCCAAGTGCCCCTAGACTTGGCATATTTTATTTTATTTTTGTTTTTTTTTTTTATATATTATTTGTTTTTGGGAGAGTGCAGGTCAGGGAGGAGCCGGGAGAGGGGGATAGAGTGTCCAAGCCAGCTCTGCACTGATAGGCTGACAGCAGAGAACCCAGTGTAGGGCTTGGACTCCCGAACCATGAGATCATGACCTGAGCTGGGTGAAGCTGGGTGCTCAACTGACTGAACCATCCAGTGCCCCTAGACTTAGAATATTTTAAATGTTTATTTTTCATTTTTGAGAGCGCTAGATGAGGAGGGGCACTCCTCTTTGACAGCGAAGAGCCTGATGTGAGGCTCAAAACCCCTGCGAGATCATGACCTCAGCTGAAGTTGGATGCACAGCCAACTGAGCCAACCGGATGACTGTAGACTTAGACTATTTAAAATAGAAGTTGGCAGCCACATGTTGGATTAAGGACATCTGTGTGGGAGAAGTTAAAATGGGTGCTAATTTGAATGATAGAATGAATGAGATAGGCTACCACTTACCCAAATATGCCTTAATAGTAATGGCATGTGGTTCCATTCCAGTTTTCATGTCCACAGATATGACTATCATATGCTTCTGTGACCTTTTCTTACATAAAAGTTTATTGTTAACGTCTTGTCTTTTTAAAGGTACTAGTACTTGGAAACAAGAGAGATCTTCCGAATGCCTTGGATGAAAAACAGCTAATTGAAAAAATGTATGTCTTAAGAATGAATGATGGTGTTTTTTTTTAAAAGTTTGGTTCCAAATTACACTTTTTGCCTACTCCTTTCTTTAGCATCGTTATATTATTATTTTTTATTTTTATTTTTAGAGAGCGTGTGAGAGCGGGAAAGGGGCAGAGGGGAGAGAGGGAGAATCCTTAGCAGGCTCCATGCTCAGCACAGAGCCTGACACGGGGCTCCATCCAATGTCTGTGGAATCATGACCTGAGCTGAGATCAAGAGTCGGATCTCAACTGACCGAGCCACCCCGGCGCCCCATAAGGATTTTATTTTAAAGTAATCTCTGTACCCAACATGAAGTTCAAACTCACAACCCCAAGATCAAGAGTTGCATGCTCTTCTGCCTGAGCCAGCCAGGCGCCCCTGTTATTTAGTAATGATTATACTTATGTTTTTAGGTACCAAAGAAGTGAATTTCTAAAATTTCAGTAGTAGTAAAATAATTTCTTCAGTATAAAAAGACCAGAAAATTGAACAAAGGGTGATGAGTATGATGGTTATTTTAAGCACCCACTTACTCTTTTACTTCTGCTGCTTATAGGAACCTGTCTGCTATTCAGGATAGAGAAATTTGCTGCTATTCAATTTCTTGCAAAGAAAAGGATAATATAGGTAAGAAATGACTGTTGAAGAAATGGGTATTAATGGAAAGGTGTCTTAATGCTTTCTACTGTTTATTTTCCCTATTTCTGTTTAATTGACTTCCTTTTTAGAGTACTGTTGTTTTTGCCTCAGGAAAAAGAAAAGACTTTATATATCTTTTGACAACAAAGACACATCCTGAATGTGCTCTATGCTATTTAAAGAAGTAAATGAAATAGACATGAAGTTAAACATTATGTGATATCAATTTATTGTATTAATTTTGGTAGAGCTAGTATCCAGCTGTGCTTTTTAACAAAATGACATTTTTGAAATAAGACTTTACAAAAATTACACTATTATTTGGTGTATAGGCACTAAAACAATTGTTCATTTATTGAACCAGTACGTTATTGCAGTATGTTAGTACTATATTGGAGGTATAAGCCAAAAGTACCCTTTATCTATTAAGTGTCTGTATAAATTTTCTAGAATTGCCATAGCAAAGTACCACAAACGGGGTGGCTTAAAACAGCAGAAGCTTATATTCTTAAGTTCAGGAGGAGAGGCATCCAAAATCCAGGTGTCACAGGGCCCTGAAGGCTGCCAGGGAAGTACCCTTCCTTCCTTCTTCTTAGTCTGTGACTGCTGGCAGCTTTTGCCTTGGAGATGGCATCATTCCAGCTTCTGTCTCCGGCTTCGCACTGCCTTCTCCTCTGTGTGTGTCTCTGTGTATTTTCTCTTCTTAGGAAGACACATATCATTGGATTAGGGCCTACTATAACCTAGTATGACCTCATCTTATTTCTGCAAAGACTATTTCCAAATAAATTCTAAAGTTCTGGTAGGTGTGAATTTTTAGGGGACACTATTCAATCTGTTACAGTATCCTTAAAGAATAAGTATATCTGGTTGGACTTTAGTTTCTAACTAATTTATGAGAGATTATTTAATAAAAGTGTATTGGAATCGGTAAAAAGGGTCAACAGGTAAAAAGGAAAGAGGACTGGAAGAGTTTGACAAGATAAAAGGCTCTTCAACCTGTTAACTGCTTGAGTGAAAAGACCTCTAACAGTGCAATAAAATATACTTAGTGGTAAAGTATAGGTAAAGTATACCTTCATGGAAAAAGCTACTCAAGCTAAGTCACATGGTTCTTGTCTGGGCATGACCGGCTCAACCAAAGTATGAAAGGAGAGTTTAATGCATGTACCTTGAAGCAGGTGGGTAGGAGCCTAGGGATTTTCGTGGCACCTTCACTTTTCTGAGTTTGGTGGCCACTGGTCAGAAAGATCTCCCTGTGGGTCACTGCAGAAAAATGAGGCTCTCCATCATTGCTGCATAGTAGGCTACAAACAGCATGGGCTTCCGAGTCAGGCAGCCTCAGGCCAGAACACTTGGTCCTAAGTTACTTTCTGACTGGCCTTGGACAAAGCACTTAACCTCCCTGATCTCCAGTTTTTACTCATCTATAAAATGGTGATAATGGCAGCAATTTCAAAACTCTCCTGTGAGAAGGAATGTGAAAATGTATTGCAGCATTTGACATATGGTGGATGTCACATGGGGGTATTAGTTTTCTGTTGCTGCTGTCAGCTAGCAGCCTATCATGGTTCTCACTGAGCTGGAAATCAAGGACTCAAGTGATAGGTTGTGCTCTTTCTGTAGACTCTAGGAGAGACTCCATTTCCTTGCCTGGGTTTCCACCTTTTAGATCCTGCCTGCTGTCTTGGCTCATGGCTCCTTCCTCTATCTTCAAAGTAAAAAAACATTTTATCTCTCCAACCATTCTACCATAGTCACCTCCAATTAAAACAAAACAAAACAAAAACTTGTATTGGAATAAAATGTAGAAAATAAATAGTGCTAAAATAGTGTGTTTAAAAGGTATTCTGATTTTTTTTTTCCCTTTAGCCTTTATTATGTATTGGTTCCTACCATAGTTAACTTTTCCCAAGTCATTTCTAGTCTATCAGGTCTCTCCCTATACGTTCTCAAACATGCTCTTTTGAGTTCAAAGTGTTGATAGTTTTCTGGCTAATTCTGGGCTTTCTTATGATTTTATTTTATTATTTTTTTAAGTTTATTTTGAGAGAGAATGAACATGCATTCATGGGTGAGAGAGGGGCAGAGAAAGGAGGAGAGAGAACCTCAAGCACATCTGTGCTCTCAGCACAGAGCCTGACACCAGGCTCACTCTAAAGAACCATGTGCTCATGACCTGAGCCAAAATCAAGAATCGGATGCTTAACCTATTGAACCACCCAGGTGCCCCATAAAAGATTTTATTTTATTTTATTATTTTTTTTAAATACTGATTTATTTTTGAGAGAGAGAGAGAGACAGTGCAAGCAGGAGAGGACCCGAGAGAGAGGGAGACCAAGAATCCGAAGCAGGCTCCAGGCTCTGAGCTGTCAGCATGGAGCCTGACATAGGGCTAGAACTCATGAACTGTGAAATCATGACCTGAGCTGAAGTCAAACGTTTAACCGACTGAGCTACCCAGGTGCCCCAAGATTTTATTTTTAAGTAATCTCTACACCCAGCATGGGGCTTGAATTTAATAACCCTGAGATCAAGAGTCCCATGCTCCACTGACTGAGCCAGCCAGGCCCCTGAGCTTCCTTTAAAGAACATCTAAAAGCAATCTGAGCCTAATACTTTGCTGATGGACACAAACTCTCTCCTCTGTTCAATGGTTAGAATAAGTGACTTGTTATATTGTGAGCATTCAGTTAACTTGAGAACAGACTCTTCAAACACGTAGGGTTACAAAGAGTTTATTAAAAAATATTTTCCCCCTTTGTTAGGAGGAATTCTTGTTAAATTTTAAGTTGTGACACCTTGAGAGTATTTACTTACACACCAGTGTTCTCATCAAAGGATTTCTTCCTCAGGAGACGTTTGGCAACGTCCAGAGACACTTGGTTGTCGTAATAAGGAGTGTGATGCTGGCACTTGGTAGAGACCAGGGATATTCTAAACATGCAACAGTCCCCACAGCTAAGAACTGTCCAGCCTCAGATGTCAGCAGTAGAGGCAAGGTTGAAAAACACTGTTCTATACTAACCATAATTTTTACGGCATTGTGCTATTCTGTAAATCCATCTTACTACCTTATATACTCTTTAGTATTGCATAAAATAGGAAAAGGAAGTTATTGAAAGCAGAAAAGAAAAATCCTTTATTTTATTAACTTAGGAAACCAGCCAGATACTTCCTTGAAAAAAATCTCAGGAGCTCATTTAGGAAAGGAAATGCCGGAGAGCTGGGGAGAACTTTTGCTATTTGAGGCTGATCTTCTAGTCCGTAGAGAGGGCTCCAGAGTCCCCCCGTGTGTGAGTGTAGAACTCCTGCTTCACTTCATATTTTTAAGCCCTAGGATGTGGATCCACTCTACCTAGATTCAAAACAAATAATTTGTAAATCAGAATGCCTATTTGGAGCAAGAAATACAACTAATAGCCAATTAGAGTAGACTTCTTGGGTAATCAAGTCAGAACATCCTCCTTAATCTCATCTTTTACAACATATTTTAGAACCAAATGTATGAATATACTAAATTGTTCCAAAGTTATCTCCGTGCACATGGATTGTATATTCTTCCAGCTTCCTCTGTGGCATATGAAATACTTCAGTAATAGATCCTCAGACCACACATAGAACAGATTACTTCTGGGAACATGGTCTTTGCAAAGATGACTCATGTTTGTGGCCCTTTTTCTCATGGAAGATGACTTCTTTTTCTGAGTATCTTGTTTCTTTTCTGCCTTTTTTCTAGTCTTAAGGATCCATCTGTCTTTAGGATGTGATTTTTGTCCAGTGTCCACAACTTTTGATTTTGTTTTTTTTTAAGTGAATATCTTAAATATTTAAATGTAGGCATTTCACGTTCAGTTTTCCCTTTCTCCCTGTTCAGTTCTAATGAATATGGCTTTGCTCTTAGTGCACACTGCTCTCCTCCTCTGAAAGTGCACACAGTCCGGCTCAGCACTCAGGTGAAATCATTGTTTTCACAACTCTGAACAGATCGTGTTTGTTCAGATCTTAGTTCTAAGCTGTTCTTTATATATGTGTGGAGTACAGTTTCTCTAACACACATTAGCTGGGAAACTGAATTTGCACTCACCTTTCAGGGTTGGAGAATGCTGCTTTTGACAAATGCTTACATACCCTTTGTATGGATGACCCATTTTAAAGAACTCAAGCGACAGTGATTCGTCATTTGACTTAGCTGCTTTCTCTTGTGACTCCAAGTGCTTTTCTTGGCTAATCTCAGCTACTGTAGCTTCACTTGCCACCTCTATGGTGGTATCTTACCAGTCCCATCCCTTTCTGAGATACATAGAGCTAAAACTACCTGCTGGACATCTCCATGCCTGTTATCTTCTGCACCTCAAGCCTGATGTGTTTTAGAGCTAAANCAGGGACCGGAGGAAAGTGTGCAATGCCTCTGAGCAGGGACGGAGGAGGGCGACAGTAGATCAGTAGACTAGCGGTTATACTCAGGGACTAAGCTGGGAGGGGGAATACTTGACTAGGGTGTGGAGTTTCTGCATAGTCTTCTTACACGCAGTGTCTCAAATAGACATTCCCGGAGGGGCTGGAATACTGGGAAATCGGTGGAGGGGATTGTGGGAAATGTGCCTTCCCCAGAAGAGCTCCCCACCCCCACAGCCGCTGCGGCCACCACCACTGCAGCCCTGACCATGGGACCATCGCCAGCCTTTACCACCAACCGACCCACAAGCTATTGATAGGGAAATGCTAGCAAAGCCGACTGGGATTGTGTCTGACAGAAACGCTGAGTAACAGCGGCCGCCACCATCCTAACTGCGCTCACCGGGCACTTAATGTGTGTCAGACGTTCTGGCAGATACTTCAAACACATTGTCTCACAGAATCATCACATCCTACCAATGTGGTAGACCATTCTTTTTAAGTTTATTTATTTATTTTGAAAGAGAGAGAAGGACAGAGAGAATTCTAAGTAGGCTCTACACTATCAGCGGAGAGTGTGACACAGGGCTCAAACCCATGACCTTGAGGTAATGACCTGAGCCACAATCAAGAGTCAGATGCTTAACTGACTGAGCCACCTGGGGGCGCCCCTACAGCTAAATTCTTAATCTTTTTTTTCTCAAGGCTGTTCTTTCTTTAGCCACTGTGTTTGTCAACAGCTCCATGACAAATACAACTCACTGAGGTCAGAAGAACCTTTCTCACCCACTACATTTAGGCAGTCTTTCCTTTGTCCATCCCTATAGCACTTGTTTGTTTCAGGCCTTCCTCCACTGTGATAGTTGGTGCCAGTATTGGCAGCCCTCCAGTTGTCCTCTGTTGCCATTGTTCATCACACTAAAATAAAGTAATACAAGTTCTCTGCCTAACATTCTTCAATAACTTCTAATTGACTTGAGAATAAAACCCAAACCTAGTAGCATCTTAGAGTGGGATACAAGGATATCTGGCTCCTTGTCCATGGTTCTCCATTGAGGACATTTTTGCTCCCAGGGGACATCTGGCAATATCTGGAGACACTGTTGTCACGACTAGGAGTGTGTAGGCAGAGTGATAATGGCATCTAGTGGTAGAGGTCATGGATACTGCAAAGTAGTCTCCCATGCACAAGAAAGGCCCCTTCCCATCCCAGCAAAGAATTATCCAGTCCAAAATTCCAGAAGGTGAAGTGAGAATCCCTGGTGTAGCCTTAGCAACGAGTGGGAGTCCCTTTCCCCATCTCTGCTTCATCCACGTCTTATCAAATAAATATCCATCCAGATCTCCACACCATTCATGCCTTTGTTTATTCTTTTGCTTTTGTTGTTTCTTTTGCCTGGAATTCTGCAGGGCAACCTTCCTCCCAACCCCAAATGATTTCTTCTGTTTTCCAGCTTTGACACTGGAAGCTCCCTGAGGTCAAAGAGGGGTTCTCCCATATCTTTGCATTCCTGGCACTTCACATAATAGTACCTCATCTTAAGGCAGTCAATAAATTTTTGAAGGAATAAAAAGATGACACAAACTGTCCTGAGGACAATTTAACTTTTAAATCAGAGACTCCTGAGTCTCTCATAATTCCTTAGACTGCCCTCTTGAAATTTAGGTAATGGGGAATAGTAGTATAGGTGCAGAAAAGCAGAAGAGGGCAGGGCCAGCATGTATTTTGAATTAGCTGCATTTTAAATATTATCTCTCATATTTAGTAGTTTCTTAACTTTGGTATCTTAATGCCTTCAATTTTTTTCCCTCCATCTTTAGATATCACACTTCAGTGGCTTATTCAACATTCAAAATCTAGAAGAAGCTGAAGCATCTCCTGAAGTCTTCCAGTCCTTCCTGGCTATAATCCTAGAATTATTGTCCGTTCCTCTGAAGTACTCCCCAGAATACGGTCCTTCCTAAACCCAAGAAATTGCCTTTTTCAGAGTTTATTTCTCATGTGCACTGCTGAAGATGTGTATCCCTAATCCTTCATAAAGAATCAGCTAGAGTTGTCATGATAAAGTCAGCACACACAAAAAAAGCTTCTTATACATACTTGTCTTAAACAGGGTGTAGGGCTTTTTTTTTTTTTTTAAAAAAAAAACACATGTGACCATCTTAAATCAAGACAATTGCATATATATATATGTTCTGGTCTTTCTGGGCCAGATTTTTATATTGGTTTTCAGTAAATGTCCATGATATTTCGTTATAGAGACCATTAGCTAATACTGATACTGACTTGATAACAGCATGAAGTTTCTAGTGCCACACACAGTATTTAGAAAACCTTTAGCCTGACTCAAGTGGGATATAAACATAATGTTTACATATCTCACAAATGCATGTGAAATGTATAATTACACCTTAGGAATATAAAAAATGGTCTGCAAAGAGTGAGCAGAGGCACCGGATCAGTGTTGTTTATTGGTTCTTTACACTGGTAAGATCGTATATGAGTTTAAAACACATTCTGCTTTCTGAGAATTCTTCATCACCAGATAGCAGTTGGGGATATGGGAGGAACTAAGGCATGCTGTTGTGTATCTGTCCAGATCATTACTTCTCTATTTTTTCTTCTTCTTTTTTTGGGGGTTCAACACGCTTTTTTAAAGGGTTGGGAATTGAGGATTTTCTCAAAAGCTTTCATAAATTTAGAGCATTCCAGCCAGTATAATAAAATGTGTTAAGAAATGTCAGACTTTGTTCAAACACCTGTTTGTTCTTTCTATCTCCAGTCATTAAATCAGTGCTGCTGCATGACACTCTAACTCTCGACTTTTTATATCCAGTCATAGACTTTCAGCACAATAGATACTTACTTAGAAAGAAATAATTCTTATTTTTCTCTCTTATTGATGTAAGGTTTGGCACTTTTTGTCTGGTGCCATTAGACATCTTGATTATCGTGACAACTCTAGACCTGCCTGCTCTATCTAATGTAATCATGCACAACGTCTACAGGTTGTTTAATGATCACCCGGGGAACTGAGGAGCTGATGCTGTGTATTGTTTGCTTCTATGATACGGAGATGTATACAAATTTAAAACAACATGTTTTGTAGTTTCGTGATGTCCATATACATAAAGGGACATATTAATACTGGTTCACTTGTAAATTGTTACATAAACCACTGTAGTAGATAAAACTCTATGGTACACCCGCTTATGTGTTGCCTCACACTGTGTGTGATTTTGTTTCTTTTGTTACGCAGCACTCATGTAGACAGTGCATTTCCAGACATGTTGAGCACTCAGAAGTGCAGTCAACAGTAAGTTCTTTTAATGAATACCAGTTTTAATTTATAGACTGCCATGGCCTTAACAATATTCTGTACAAAATACTGCACTGTGTTGCACAGATACTACTTGTTTTCCTCCATTCACATTTTTATGAGTAGAATCTCAAGCTTTTAAAATTCTGTTCATGTTCTTTGAAGCATGTTGCATACTTCCCTGATGGGATGGATGGTTCTGTACATGAAGGGGTATTTAAACTTGCTACTGTAGCTCAACACCGTTAATGGTCGCTGTGAACCATTACAGAGAAGGTGGCAATTTGCTTGTGCCTAAAAGGAGGAATTGGAACTAGAAAGTGTGACTGTGTGGGGATCGCATAGGTTTGTTATTTGACCTATAGCTAAACCTTAATGTGTTTGTGTGTCTGTTCATTGCTTTCAGTATTTCAAGACATCCAAACTCTACTACCAACATTTTCCTGTGCATTAACTTCTGCATGTGAAAATTTAACAGTTACTGAACTTTGTAAATACGTGAATTTTTTTAATTTAGGTGATGCATTTTTTGTCTGTTTACTGCTCTTCTCAGCTTTATTCAATAAACTTGCATTTTGAGGGTTGTATTGACCATTTTAACTTAAAATGTGCATCCTGATGGAAGGTGCTGACTTTTTTGGAAGGGGATAGAAAGTTACCATGTGCAGGGGCCATAGACAATGTGTTAGAAAGAAATCAGCTCATTTCTCAAAGACCTGGGTCCGTGGGCTAGTTAAAATAGAAATAAACTTTTAAAATACCCACAGAATTGATATTGCGATTTTTTGGGGGGACAGGGTGGAGGAGATGCTATTACCTATAACCTGTCATGATACACCAAATTTAGGACTTCTCAAAGTGGCATGAGCTAGTTAAGCATTTTATAATCTATTCTTTTTAAAAATCATAACAAAACTTTATTAATAAATTGAAGTTGCAAGGCATGCCTGCTTATGGACTTCAGTTCCAGAATGAAATGATTTTAAATATCAAACGTTATGGTTTTCCCACAAAGGCCCCCTTTTTAAGTAAAGCCATTTGGTCTCCTTTGCTGTGTGCTCCTCGAAGCCACTGCAAAGATGGGATTTTATGTAGTTTTACTCAAGAAAAGTTCAGCTTGGCTCCTTGTCCTATATCCATACTGTTGTTCTGGATAGTCAAACCTTGTTGGCCAATTGGATGTGATTCAGCATTTCTAGGACAGAAATGTCTAGGAAATCCAGACTTAATTCTTGTATGGAATTGGTGGAGGCATGGAGTTAGGCAGTTCACCTGGTCCTCTTCTCACCACCCTCCTCCCAGAACGATTTTTGAAGGAGCATGTATGTCCCTGGGGGCGGTGGGTGGGTGGGGGTGCAGGGAGGATATAAGTTTAGCTTCCAGTATCCTTGATTTTAAATTTATATCGGCTTTCAACCATCGAGGCTTCTAAAATTAGCCCCTTTGATTGTGTCCTGTAAATTGGGTGTATTGGTCTGTAGTTACTTTAGCATTCATTGTTTGAGGAATTAATTGTCTTGTGTAGTTCTATCCATACAAGATCCAGTTACACCAAAATCCTGTTTGGTCATTCCAACCTCTCAGGGTCTGGCAGATTGAAAACTGGAGTGGAAGTGTGAGTTTACCATAGTCAGCATTATAATGTCACATCCAATTGGCCAGATACTTTAAAAATGCCATCGTGGGGAAACCAGCATGTTTAGTGTTTGAAATATATTTTTCTCTTAAAACCTTTGAATGTGCCCTTAATGATGTGCACGCCTGTGAACATACTTGAAAAGGAAGAGTATAAAGCAAACACTAGCCTTTCTGACTTCCCTGAAGCTTGCAGTTCTACAAATGTGGGGCCCGCTGCAGGTGTTTCCTGTTGATTAGTAAATAGCCTCCACACAATTTCTGTTTAAAACTCAGCTATTAATAAAAGTGGGTGCTTTTGTAATTGCTGCTTCTTGTTCTTAGGATAACAGAAGCAAGTCATTGACATGCTAGATAGATGGCAATGGGAAGTTCTTTAAGCAACAGCAGTAGTCATTCATTATTCCATTTCATTAACAAGCCCTGTCTTCAGTAAGGTAATTTCTATTTTAAAACTAAGGCATCTGATAACTTAGGTGATGCAGATTTCCTAGCAGGAATCAGAGTGGGAAAGATACTGTAACTTAATTTTGTGGGGGCTTGCAGGTCAAGGGATGAGGCAGGGAAATAATTTGTCAGTTTAAAATGCTAATATAGTTTCACTCAAGAGTCCTGGATTGACATTTGAGAATATGGATTCCTTTCTTTGTTATTAATTGATTGTGTGATGAGTTGCTGACTCCCCTCCCACTCTGTAGTTTTCCCATCTATAAAATGAAACAGGATTTCTAATATAACTGCTCCTAACAGACTATGGTTCTAGCAGTCAAAAGAAGTGGATGATGGTAAAACAGCAGAGAAGAAAGATGAAAAGGCCCATTTGTCCTCTTGAATATGTTAACTTTGCATGTTCTTTAGCTTGCAAACAGTCCAAAAGCACAAACATTTACATTTTATCACTAACACAGTTAAGGGCTAGAGACCACAGACATTTTATAGAATGACACATACAGTAACTTCGATTTTGTTTGAAGGAAATGCTATAAAACATATGAGCTTATAGTTTGAAAACCATTTAAAAATTTTAAAGCATTTCTCCAAGACTGGAGAAAAATGTTTATTCTGGCATACGGTGTGGAAAAATTCATACCTACTACCAATTTGGGGGCAAACTAGAGCTAATGTTTAACACTTTATAACTGCTGTGTTACTGGGTTCTGCTAGAGTTTGTTGGGAGCTTGGAGAATACTGGAACAGTTAAGAAAATACTTCTTTTCAAAGTAGCGAGAGGGAAAAAACCCCCAACAAAACCACTGTATTCTCTTTTGAATATAGGAAGTAGAACATTAATAGATTTCCAGTTAGGGTATTTCCTTCAACCAGCCTTTAGAAAATCTGCAGTTTTGGCTTACCCTCAGTTTTGTACGATTTATATCACACCATGTGCTATCTTGTTTCTACTAAAAGTCCATCATTTCTATCTAGTTACCCAATGTATGAATCAGGTAACTCTTTTTTTCTATTTGTATCATTTTTTAAGGAAAAAATAATATTTGTCATACCACTAACTTTGAAAGCATAAGCTCTCCTTACCCTTCAAAGAGGGTTAAGAATTTTTATGATTTCTACTTTCTTGTTTACAGAGTTACCTAAAGGATGGAGCATGGCACATGGATGGTATCAGTTCTTGATGGATATCACTGCATTGGATTTAGTGGTTTAGTAGTTAGAACAGGTGCAGAAAGGAAGCTTACCACTTCCTAGGTTCCTTTTTTTTTTTTTTTTTGAATGATTTTTAATAGATAATTCAACAACTGAAAATACCTAAAGAACTCTTGGTTCCACCCATGATTGAGTAACCATCTTTTGACCACCACTCTGGATTACCACAGGTAATCCTTCAATCACTTTCTTTTTAAAAACAACTTTTTTAATGTTTATTTATTTTGAGATAGAGACAGTGCAAGCAGGGAAGGGGAAGAGAGACGGAGACACAGAATCCGAAGCAGGCTCCGGGCTCTGAGCTGTCAGCACAGAGCCCGGAACCCATGAACCTCGAGATCATGACCTGAGTGGAAGTTGGATGTTTAACCTACTGAGCCATCCAGGTGCCCCTTTTATCACTTTCATATTTATTTTTCCAGGGTTTTCTTTATACAAAATACAAAAAACAAGTAGAGATATGTATCTTTTTTATTTTTTAATCCCTTTCTTACACAGAAGGTGGCATACTGATTTGAACATGCCGTTTTTCCACTTCCTCTGTTCTGGTGAGCTGTATCAATATGTAGAGAGTTCCCAATTCTCCTTCACGGCACCATGGTTCCCATTACGTTTTGTATGTGATTTTCACTGTTAGAGATTCCGGTTTACCTAATGATCCGCTCTTGATAGACATTTGGGCTGTTGATAACATTTTGCTTTTGTAACCAGTAGTACAGTGAATCACAGACGCGTGCAGCAGTTCACAGAACCATGTCTGGGTCAGAGGGTAAATGCATTTGTCCTTCTGCTAGTTGTCATTCTGCCCTTCACAGGGGATGTGCCATTTTTTAGTTCTGCCAGGTCCTGTCTCCCGTGTCTTGTCAACAGAGTTGTGTTGACACACTTCCGGGTTTCTGCTCATCAAATAGGTGGGAGTGATAATTGTATACTATACGATTTTTAACATGAGAAATTTAGTTTTTCTTACACAGCTGAGGAAGCAGTACTACCTTAATTCTGGAGTTGGATCACCAGATTAATAGGATTTTAGGTAATTTCCTCCTCCTTCCCCGTTTATTTTGCTTCAATCTCCCCCTACCCCGCCTTTTACAAAGCAAGTATATATTGCTTCAGAAAGAGACAATGCTGAGTTTTAAAAGTTATCATTACATCACTTGTTTCTTTTTTACATTATCGTTTTGGGTAGTGAATCATTTATAATTTCTTAGTGTAGAAAAATCTTCCTTTTAATAGACTGTTTTAACCCTGATGTTTAACATTAAGAACCTCTGAGAGTATCCTTGTACCCATTGAGGTTATTACGGGGCCAGACCTATTTTCTAGCTTTGCAGTTTTAGGAACCTAGTGCGCTGACTGACTCAGAGTCACAAGATTGATTCTGGAAACTGAAATGTCTGCCTATTTATTTACAATGGAGGATATCCTTTAAAGGCACCAAAATACACCTTCTAGGTCACCTCCTTCAACTATCAAAGTTAAGAGGAGATTGAATTTGGATCACCTTGTGGGATATAACTACACATCACAGAGATTTAGGACCGTGACGTATAGAAGCTGGAACAGGTTGAGTTAAACAGAACTGGAGTTAGATGTAAGGATTCAAAGGTCTTTCAGGTGTTCTTGTACTGTGGTGAGTTTTAGTCCTTGTCCTAGCTTACTTTAGGTTCCCTTAGACATGTTTCTCCTCAGTTAGTGCCTTGAAAATAGGAGGGGCTTATTCATGCAACAGACCTAAGGTTCATAGGTACTAGGTGCTATTACTAGATGCTGGTCAGTTTGCACAGATTCCTGAGTAGTAACAATAGGGCTCACTAAGAGCACTGTTGTAGGTACATTATATACATTCAGTAATTTAGTTCTCAACTGCCATATGCTCTTGAGTACTTTTTTTTTTTTTGTTAAGTAGGCTTCATGCATACTGTGGTATTCAGCGTGGGGCTTGAAATCACCACCCTGAGATCAAGCCCTGAGCTGAGATAGAGTCGGACCCTTAACCCACTGAGCCGCCCATACACCCCTGAGTACTGTTCTTATTACCCTCATTTTATAGATGAGAAAACCAGGTCCAGAAAAGTACTTCCCAAAGTCACTCAGAGGCCAGAGCTACGATTTGAACACCTGGCAATTGGACTTGAGTCTGGGTTCTTAGTTGTCATCTCTTGTGTCCCCCAGAGTAAAGCCATTTTTGCCATAATACATTTCATTCATTTTTAAAAATTTTTTTAATGTTTATTTTTGAGAGAGACAGAGTGTGAGCCGGGGAGGAGCAGAAGAGAGAGAGAGGGAGACAAAGAATCCGAAGCAGGCTCCAGGCTCTGAGCTGTCAGCACAGAGCCTGATGTGGGTCTCAAACTCACGAGCCATGAGATCATCGCCTGAGTCGAAGTCAGATGCTCAACCTACTGAGCCACCCAGGAGCCCCTGTTTCATTCATTTTTTAATCAGTCCCCTGACACTTTTGTAAGATTGTGCAGAAAACCTACCAGAAAACAGTTTCTTAAAGATTTAAGATGGAGATTTTCTTTTTTTTTGATATTTTCATAAAAAGGAAAGCAGATGAGAAGTGGAAGTCAATCTTTTCCAGGCTCCCATCCCCACAGCTGCCGCCCGGGTTGGCAAAACAAAGGCACTCCCTTCCAATTACAGTGACTTACAAATGGAAAGAACATCTTCCCTATCTGTAATCGGGACCCCAAAATAAGCCCCTGGAAAGGCTACCCTGCCCTAACAGGAGCTCGATCCAACCTCGGCCCCACGGGTCCAGCCAAACTCCGCTCGCGGAAGACCGCTCGCTGGGAGATTTAGCTTCACCCTCGATCTTGGTTTAATATCTGAGGCTCTGAAGAAACCTAGCCGATCGTTACCCTTACTTTTTTAGCTCGCTTGGTGTTGTGCTTAAGGTGAACACTTTGCTTTAAGAAAATGTGTTTGCAAACGCTCTAGCCGGATGAGTATTTTATTCGCCAACTTTCCTGGGCGAAATCTCAAGAGTAAGTTTCACACTAAAGCAACAAACAAAGCTTATTTTCGTAATATGCAGCTCCTTAACAGTGCGAGTNTCTCTCTCTCTCTCTCTCTTTCTCTCTCTCTCTCTCTCTCCCTCCCTCCCTCCCTCCCTTCCTCCCTTTCTCCCTTTCTTTCTCCCTTTCTTTCTCCCTTTCTTTCTCCCTTTCTCCCTCTCTCTCTCCCTCCATCCCTCCCTCTCTTTCTCTCTCTCTCTCTCTCTCCCTCCATCCCTCCCTCCCTCTCTCTCTCTCTCTTTCTCTCTCTCTATATTCCGAGAGAGTTCAGGCAGAGAGAGAGAGAGGGAGAGAGAATTCCAAGCAGGCTCTGCACTGTCAGCATAGGCCTGGTGTGGGGCTTAATCTCACAAACCATGAGATCATGACCTGAGCCACAATCAAGAGTCAGATGCTTAACTGACTGAGCCACCTGGGGGCGCCCCTACAGCTAAATTCTTAATCTTTTTTTTCTCAAGGCTGTTCTTNCGTTCCTCTGAAGTACTCCCCAGAATACGGTCCTTCCTAAACCCAAGAAATTGCCTTTTTCAGAGTTTATTTCTCATGTGCACTGCTGAAGATGTGTATCCCTAATCCTTCATAAAGAATCAGCTAGAGTTGTCATGATAAAGTCAGCACACACAAAAAAAGCTTCTTATACATACTTGTCTTAAACAGGGTGTAGGGCTTTTTTTTTTTTTTTAATAAACAAACACATGTGACCATCTTAAATCAAGACAATTGCATATATATATATGTTCTGGTCTTTCTGGGCCAGATTTTTATATTGGTTTTCAGTAAATGTCCATGATATTTCGTTATAGAGACCATTAGCTAATACTGATACTGACTTGATAACAGCATGAAGTTTCTAGTGCCACACACAGTATTTAGAAAACCTTTAGCCTGACTCAAGTGGGATATAAACATAATGTTTACATATCTCACAAATGCATGTGAAATGTATAATTACACCTTAGGAATATAAAAAATGGTCTGCAAAGAGTGAGCAGAGGCACCGGATCAGTGTTGTTTATTGGTTCTTTACACTGGTAAGATCGTATATGAGTTTAAAACACATTCTGCTTTCTGAGAATTCTTCATCACCAGATAGCAGTTGGGGATATGGGAGGAACTAAGGCATGCTGTTGTGTATCTGTCCAGATCATTACTTCTCTATTTTTTCTTCTTCTTTTTTTGGGGGTTCAACACGCTTTTTTAAAGGGTTGGGAATTGAGGATTTTCTCAAAAGCTTTCATAAATTTAGAGCATTCCAGCCAGTATAATAAAATGTGTTAAGAAATGTCAGACTTTGTTCAAACACCTGTTTGTTCTTTCTATCTCCAGTCATTAAATCAGTGCTGCTGCATGACACTCTAACTCTCGACTTTTTATATCCAGTCATAGACTTTCAGCACAATAGATACTTACTTAGAAAGAAATAATTCTTATTTTTCTCTCTTATTGATGTAAGGTTTGGCACTTTTTGTCTGGTGCCATTAGACATCTTGATTATCGTGACAACTCTAGACCTGCCTGCTCTATCTAATGTAATCATGCACAACGTCTACAGGTTGTTTAATGATCACCCGGGGAACTGAGGAGCTGATGCTGTGTATTGTTTGCTTCTATGATACGGAGATGTATACAAATTTAAAACAACATGTTTTGTAGTTTCGTGATGTCCATATACATAAAGGGACATATTAATACTGGTTCACTTGTAAATTGTTACATAAACCACTGTAGTAGATAAAACTCTATGGTACACCCGCTTATGTGTTGCCTCACACTGTGTGTGATTTTGTTTCTTTTGTTACGCAGCACTCATGTAGACAGTGCATTTCCAGACATGTTGAGCACTCAGAAGTGCAGTCAACAGTAAGTTCTTTTAATGAATACCAGTTTTAATTTATAGACTGCCATGGCCTTAACAATATTCTGTACAAAATACTGCACTGTGTTGCACAGATACTACTTGTTTTCCTCCATTCACATTTTTATGAGTAGAATCTCAAGCTTTTAAAATTCTGTTCATGTTCTTTGAAGCATGTTGCATACTTCCCTGATGGGATGGATGGTTCTGTACATGAAGGGGTATTTAAACTTGCTACTGTAGCTCAACACCGTTAATGGTCGCTGTGAACCATTACAGAGAAGGTGGCAATTTGCTTGTGCCTAAAAGGAGGAATTGGAACTAGAAAGTGTGACTGTGTGGGGATCGCATAGGTTTGTTATTTGACCTATAGCTAAACCTTAATGTGTTTGTGTGTCTGTTCATTGCTTTCAGTATTTCAAGACATCCAAACTCTACTACCAACATTTTCCTGTGCATTAACTTCTGCATGTGAAAATTTAACAGTTACTGAACTTTGTAAATACGTGAATTTTTTTAATTTAGGTGATGCATTTTTTGTCTGTTTACTGCTCTTCTCAGCTTTATTCAATAAACTTGCATTTTGAGGGTTGTATTGACCATTTTAACTTAAAATGTGCATCCTGATGGAAGGTGCTGACTTTTTTGGAAGGGGATAGAAAGTTACCATGTGCAGGGGCCATAGACAATGTGTTAGAAAGAAATCAGCTCATTTCTCAAAGACCTGGGTCCGTGGGCTAGTTAAAATAGAAATAAACTTTTAAAATACCCACAGAATTGATATTGCGATTTTTTGGGGGGACAGGGTGGAGGAGATGCTATTACCTATAACCTGTCATGATACACCAAATTTAGGACTTCTCAAAGTGGCATGAGCTAGTTAAGCATTTTATAATCTATTCTTTTTAAAAATCATAACAAAACTTTATTAATAAATTGAAGTTGCAAGGCATGCCTGCTTATGGACTTCAGTTCCAGAATGAAATGATTTTAAATATCAAACGTTATGGTTTTCCCACAAAGGCCCCCTTTTTAAGTAAAGCCATTTGGTCTCCTTTGCTGTGTGCTCCTCGAAGCCACTGCAAAGATGGGATTTTATGTAGTTTTACTCAAGAAAAGTTCAGCTTGGCTCCTTGTCCTATATCCATACTGTTGTTCTGGATAGTCAAACCTTGTTGGCCAATTGGATGTGATTCAGCATTTCTAGGACAGAAATGTCTAGGAAATCCAGACTTAATTCTTGTATGGAATTGGTGGAGGCATGGAGTTAGGCAGTTCACCTGGTCCTCTTCTCACCACCCTCCTCCCAGAACGATTTTTGAAGGAGCATGTATGTCCCTGGGGGCGGTGGGTGGGTGGGGGTGCAGGGAGGATATAAGTTTAGCTTCCAGTATCCTTGATTTTAAATTTATATCGGCTTTCAACCATCGAGGCTTCTAAAATTAGCCCCTTTGATTGTGTCCTGTAAATTGGGTGTATTGGTCTGTAGTTACTTTAGCATTCATTGTTTGAGGAATTAATTGTCTTGTGTAGTTCTATCCATACAAGATCCAGTTACACCAAAATCCTGTTTGGTCATTCCAACCTCTCAGGGTCTGGCAGATTGAAAACTGGAGTGGAAGTGTGAGTTTACCATAGTCAGCATTATAATGTCACATCCAATTGGCCAGATACTTTAAAAATGCCATCGTGGGGAAACCAGCATGTTTAGTGTTTGAAATATATTTTTCTCTTAAAACCTTTGAATGTGCCCTTAATGATGTGCACGCCTGTGAACATACTTGAAAAGGAAGAGTATAAAGCAAACACTAGCCTTTCTGACTTCCCTGAAGCTTGCAGTTCTACAAATGTGGGGCCCGCTGCAGGTGTTTCCTGTTGATTAGTAAATAGCCTCCACACAATTTCTGTTTAAAACTCAGCTATTAATAAAAGTGGGTGCTTTTGTAATTGCTGCTTCTTGTTCTTAGGATAACAGAAGCAAGTCATTGACATGCTAGATAGATGGCAATGGGAAGTTCTTTAAGCAACAGCAGTAGTCATTCATTATTCCATTTCATTAACAAGCCCTGTCTTCAGTAAGGTAATTTCTATTTTAAAACTAAGGCATCTGATAACTTAGGTGATGCAGATTTCCTAGCAGGAATCAGAGTGGGAAAGATACTGTAACTTAATTTTGTGGGGGCTTGCAGGTCAAGGGATGAGGCAGGGAAATAATTTGTCAGTTTAAAATGCTAATATAGTTTCACTCAAGAGTCCTGGATTGACATTTGAGAATATGGATTCCTTTCTTTGTTATTAATTGATTGTGTGATGAGTTGCTGACTCCCCTCCCACTCTGTAGTTTTCCCATCTATAAAATGAAACAGGATTTCTAATATAACTGCTCCTAACAGACTATGGTTCTAGCAGTCAAAAGAAGTGGATGATGGTAAAACAGCAGAGAAGAAAGATGAAAAGGCCCATTTGTCCTCTTGAATATGTTAACTTTGCATGTTCTTTAGCTTGCAAACAGTCCAAAAGCACAAACATTTACATTTTATCACTAACACAGTTAAGGGCTAGAGACCACAGACATTTTATAGAATGACACATACAGTAACTTCGATTTTGTTTGAAGGAAATGCTATAAAACATATGAGCTTATAGTTTGAAAACCATTTAAAAATTTTAAAGCATTTCTCCAAGACTGGAGAAAAATGTTTATTCTGGCATACGGTGTGGAAAAATTCATACCTACTACCAATTTGGGGGCAAACTAGAGCTAATGTTTAACACTTTATAACTGCTGTGTTACTGGGTTCTGCTAGAGTTTGTTGGGAGCTTGGAGAATACTGGAACAGTTAAGAAAATACTTCTTTTCAAAGTAGCGAGAGGGAAAAAACCCCCAACAAAACCACTGTATTCTCTTTTGAATATAGGAAGTAGAACATTAATAGATTTCCAGTTAGGGTATTTCCTTCAACCAGCCTTTAGAAAATCTGCAGTTTTGGCTTACCCTCAGTTTTGTACGATTTATATCACACCATGTGCTATCTTGTTTCTACTAAAAGTCCATCATTTCTATCTAGTTACCCAATGTATGAATCAGGTAACTCTTTTTTTCTATTTGTATCATTTTTTAAGGAAAAAATAATATTTGTCATACCACTAACTTTGAAAGCATAAGCTCTCCTTACCCTTCAAAGAGGGTTAAGAATTTTTATGATTTCTACTTTCTTGTTTACAGAGTTACCTAAAGGATGGAGCATGGCACATGGATGGTATCAGTTCTTGATGGATATCACTGCATTGGATTTAGTGGTTTAGTAGTTAGAACAGGTGCAGAAAGGAAGCTTACCACTTCCTAGGTTCCTTTTTTTTTTTTTTTTTGAATGATTTTTAATAGATAATTCAACAACTGAAAATACCTAAAGAACTCTTGGTTCCACCCATGATTGAGTAACCATCTTTTGACCACCACTCTGGATTACCACAGGTAATCCTTCAATCACTTTCTTTTTAAAAACAACTTTTTTAATGTTTATTTATTTTGAGATAGAGACAGTGCAAGCAGGGAAGGGGAAGAGAGACGGAGACACAGAATCCGAAGCAGGCTCCGGGCTCTGAGCTGTCAGCACAGAGCCCGGAACCCATGAACCTCGAGATCATGACCTGAGTGGAAGTTGGATGTTTAACCTACTGAGCCATCCAGGTGCCCCTTTTATCACTTTCATATTTATTTTTCCAGGGTTTTCTTTATACAAAATACAAAAAACAAGTAGAGATATGTATCTTTTTTATTTTTTAATCCCTTTCTTACACAGAAGGTGGCATACTGATTTGAACATGCCGTTTTTCCACTTCCTCTGTTCTGGTGAGCTGTATCAATATGTAGAGAGTTCCCAATTCTCCTTCACGGCACCATGGTTCCCATTACGTTTTGTATGTGATTTTCACTGTTAGAGATTCCGGTTTACCTAATGATCCGCTCTTGATAGACATTTGGGCTGTTGATAACATTTTGCTTTTGTAACCAGTAGTACAGTGAATCACAGACGCGTGCAGCAGTTCACAGAACCATGTCTGGGTCAGAGGGTAAATGCATTTGTCCTTCTGCTAGTTGTCATTCTGCCCTTCACAGGGGATGTGCCATTTTTTAGTTCTGCCAGGTCCTGTCTCCCGTGTCTTGTCAACAGAGTTGTGTTGACACACTTCCGGGTTTCTGCTCATCAAATAGGTGGGAGTGATAATTGTATACTATACGATTTTTAACATGAGAAATTTAGTTTTTCTTACACAGCTGAGGAAGCAGTACTACCTTAATTCTGGAGTTGGATCACCAGATTAATAGGATTTTAGGTAATTTCCTCCTCCTTCCCCGTTTATTTTGCTTCAATCTCCCCCTACCCCGCCTTTTACAAAGCAAGTATATATTGCTTCAGAAAGAGACAATGCTGAGTTTTAAAAGTTATCATTACATCACTTGTTTCTTTTTTACATTATCGTTTTGGGTAGTGAATCATTTATAATTTCTTAGTGTAGAAAAATCTTCCTTTTAATAGACTGTTTTAACCCTGATGTTTAACATTAAGAACCTCTGAGAGTATCCTTGTACCCATTGAGGTTATTACGGGGCCAGACCTATTTTCTAGCTTTGCAGTTTTAGGAACCTAGTGCGCTGACTGACTCAGAGTCACAAGATTGATTCTGGAAACTGAAATGTCTGCCTATTTATTTACAATGGAGGATATCCTTTAAAGGCACCAAAATACACCTTCTAGGTCACCTCCTTCAACTATCAAAGTTAAGAGGAGATTGAATTTGGATCACCTTGTGGGATATAACTACACATCACAGAGATTTAGGACCGTGACGTATAGAAGCTGGAACAGGTTGAGTTAAACAGAACTGGAGTTAGATGTAAGGATTCAAAGGTCTTTCAGGTGTTCTTGTACTGTGGTGAGTTTTAGTCCTTGTCCTAGCTTACTTTAGGTTCCCTTAGACATGTTTCTCCTCAGTTAGTGCCTTGAAAATAGGAGGGGCTTATTCATGCAACAGACCTAAGGTTCATAGGTACTAGGTGCTATTACTAGATGCTGGTCAGTTTGCACAGATTCCTGAGTAGTAACAATAGGGCTCACTAAGAGCACTGTTGTAGGTACATTATATACATTCAGTAATTTAGTTCTCAACTGCCATATGCTCTTGAGTACTTTTTTTTTTTTTGTTAAGTAGGCTTCATGCATACTGTGGTATTCAGCGTGGGGCTTGAAATCACCACCCTGAGATCAAGCCCTGAGCTGAGATAGAGTCGGACCCTTAACCCACTGAGCCGCCCATACACCCCTGAGTACTGTTCTTATTACCCTCATTTTATAGATGAGAAAACCAGGTCCAGAAAAGTACTTCCCAAAGTCACTCAGAGGCCAGAGCTACGATTTGAACACCTGGCAATTGGACTTGAGTCTGGGTTCTTAGTTGTCATCTCTTGTGTCCCCCAGAGTAAAGCCATTTTTGCCATAATACATTTCATTCATTTTTAAAAATTTTTTTAATGTTTATTTTTGAGAGAGACAGAGTGTGAGCCGGGGAGGAGCAGAAGAGAGAGAGAGGGAGACAAAGAATCCGAAGCAGGCTCCAGGCTCTGAGCTGTCAGCACAGAGCCTGATGTGGGTCTCAAACTCACGAGCCATGAGATCATCGCCTGAGTCGAAGTCAGATGCTCAACCTACTGAGCCACCCAGGAGCCCCTGTTTCATTCATTTTTTAATCAGTCCCCTGACACTTTTGTAAGATTGTGCAGAAAACCTACCAGAAAACAGTTTCTTAAAGATTTAAGATGGAGATTTTCTGATTGGTTGGAGTGTTGTCCCAATATTATCAGCCACATTTACCTTGAGGGGAGTCCTAGGCTAATCTAAAAGGCTAGCACAAGATACTCTGTTTTCTTTTGGTTCAGTTTAATTCGAGATGAAACACTTTCCCAACCTGGCCCCTAAATCTTGGACTGTGCCTTGCAGGAAGCTAATACTAACAATGTTGCCTGTGGGACATCTTGGAAAGAGTAGAAAAACCAGTCTTCATTTGCTTTGAGGGCAAATTAGTTTGGGTTAAATTTCACTAAAGGTGAGGAGAGAGACCTGGGCAGTAGCTTGTTATCTGCCTACAATAAGTAGCTCAGAGAACCTGAGCCTTCTGACCTGATGTCTTCCCTTTTGGCTTGTGGGATGGGCCTTCTTCCCTTTCACTTTCTGTGAAGATTAAAAGAGAATAACATAGGAAAAGATTTTCAAAACCATAAGACATATATGATTGGCAGCTATTGTCCGTTTTACCATAAAAAGTGGCCCTTTAGGGGGCGCCTGGGTGGCTCAGTCGGTTAAGCGTCTGACTTTGGCTCAGGTCATGATCTCATGGTTCGTGGGTTCAAGGCCCGCACTGGGCTCTTTGCTGACAGCTAGCTCAGAGCCTGGAGCCTGTTTCAGATTCTTCTCTCTGTGACCCTCCCCTGCTCACGCGCTCTCTTTCTCAGAAATAAATAAAAAACATTTAAAAATTTTAACAAAAGCACGTCCGTTTAGAAGTTGGATGGTTTTCTCTGGTTATGAAGAGAAATTTGTTTTTGTTTTTAATTAGAGCTCATCTCCAAATGTGAGGATAGGAGCTGTCATTAATGTAGTCTACACTTGACCATGGTGCAAGATCAAATTTAAAACTTTTAAAATTTGCTTATAATGAAATAGCTTAAGAAGGAAATCTATAACGCATACTTTAATATTCACATTCAGTTTGCAAGTTCTCGGAAGGCAGACCTGAAAGTTCAGGGTCAAGCCCTGACATTGGACTTCTGACAGGGTTCCCAACTGCCTTTCACAGAAGAGTAAAAGTAGAATCTTTTTTTTTTTTAATGTATCTTTGAGAGTCAGAGTGAGCAGGAGAGGGTCAGAGAGAGGGAGATACGAAGATAGGCTCCAGACTCTGAGCTAGCTGTCAGCACAGAGCCTGACGCATGGCTCCATCCCACGAACTGTGAGATCATGACCTGAGCCGAAGTCGGACACTTAACCAACTGAGCCACCCAGGTTTCCTAAGAGCAGAATCTTCGCAGGCAAAAGACCATGGCTCAAGCTCTCTTTATACTCTTTAATGCTTGAGCAGGCTTAGCTCTCAGGGCTTTGGGAGGAATAAGGCTCAGCCAACAAAAAGGGCCATATTAGGTGCCAGTTCCCTTGTGTGTTGTAATGAAATGTTTCTTTGGGCTCCTTCTCAGTCCCCATTACACCTCCTCTGTGTTGCAGTAAGTCCCCTGACTCTGAGAATGTGATGACTGTGCCACTTGACAACTTACTTTATCATTTTCTTAGTCACTCCCTTGGTGGCTCAGCCAGTCTCTGATGTGGGCCATACATCAGACTTTCCTTCCTAAGCTTTTCAGAAACTGGTGTAACAAGCATATGGTCTAAATCTGAGGGAAAACCTTAACAGATACCTACAAATGTAGCAAACAAAAGAAAACAAAACCTCTCAACTGTTGAATCCTTACATGAAAGTCATAGCCCTTCAGAACTGACATTTGCAATCCTCTTAATTATAGGAAGTAGATGCAGAGTGGGTAAAGTGATTTGACCAGGAATCTATCTTACACCCTAAAGGTTAGGTCACTACTGTGATGCACAGGAGAGATGGTGGGAGTAGGAGGGGCGGGAGGGGATATGGTTAAATAGATTTGGCACAAAGAAATTGGTGGTGGCGACAGCCTTGATTTTTCACCTCTTCTCTTTTTTTTAAAGACCCTATTTCCGAGACAAGGGCAATATATCTAAATCAGTATTTCCTGAAATTGCCAGATGCTAAGAACCGCCCACGACCACTTGTTACACACACATTCCCAAGACCCTCCACTGACGTTTGCTAGGTCTAGGACGGGATCTGGGAATATGTGTTTTACAATCACAGTGAGCAATTCTTACAAATTAGGGTGTTCTGATAAAAAGAGTAGAATTCGGGACACCGGTTAGTGCAGTCGCTAGCTACAAGGTAGTTATCCCACCCCCGCTGTAAACAGACATAAAAAAAAAAAAACACACACAAAAAACCTGCTCTGGGAACGCAAAAGTAGCTCCTTTTATAAGGAAATGCCCGTTTCCTTCCTCAGGTCATTTGACTGGCACCATCCCTAACCTACAGCTGGAGTGGTTTTCTCCCGGCCCAGCTAGACGTGAGACTCGTTCCACCCTAAGCCGGGCGGGTCGGGGGCCACGTCTCCGAACGGCGTCTGGCTGGTGCACCCGTGCCGCGCTCCCATTGGCTGGAAGTTTCCTCGCCAGTAGCCGGAGCGGCCCCTACTCGCCACGCCAGCCCTTCTGGGCTCCTACGGCCTCGGGGGCGTGGCCGGAGGCAGGGGCCGGGCCCGGAGGGCGGGGCCGGAGGATGGGGCGGGGCCTCGCGGCGCT
>NW_027530006.1:4059665-4078715 GCF_008692635.1 Crocuta crocuta | reverse complement strand
GGCTGCCTGCTGGGTGGCCGGGGCCGCGGCCCGGACGAGTACGAGAAGCGCTACAGCGGCGCCTTCCCGCCGCAGCTGCGCGCCCAGATGCGCGACCTGGCGCGGGGCATGTTCGTCTTCGGCTACGACAACTACATGGCGCACGCCTTTCCCCAGGACGAGCTCAACCCCATCCACTGCCGCGGCCGAGGGCCTGACCGCGGGGACCCGTGAGTAGCCGGCGCTGGCCGGACGCCCCGGGCCGCGCGCCCCGCGCGCTTCCTTGAGTCCTCCGGGTCAGGGTGCAGCCTTCCGTCCTCCGGGTTCCGCCACGGATGCCATGGCGTTTAGGGGCCAGCGGGCCACACCCGCCCACCTGGGGCCTTGGTCCGACCCCCCAGAGGTCCCCTTGGGCTTGGTGGGGGGCGTGGATGGCCGAGCGGCTGCGTCCTCTTACTCCATTCCCCCGGAATCTCAGAGTTACAGGACAGCTGTCCAGCGCAGGCTCTTTTACAGATGGGGAAACTGAGGCTCAGAGCCCGGAAGGGACAGTGGCAGTACCAAGAGGTAGCTTCAGGGGCATTTAACTCTCGTCTCCATCCTCTTCTCCAGATGAACATATAATCGAAATGAAATCCCTTGTAAAAACGCAGTTTCAAAACAAGCTCTTATCTCCCTGCGCCTGGCTTTTCTGTATAAAAATTCCAGAGTTGATTGTGGGAAAGGACTTCTCTAAAGCCAGGCAGTGACTGCGAGGCAGAGCGGGGTTACAGCCTTTCTCCTGCATTTACTGGGGCTGCTTCGGAGGCTGAGGATACTTACAGGAAAGGGAGAGAGAGAGAGGCAGAGAGAGGCTATCTGGCTGAGATTTGGGGTCCTGATACTCAGGTTCTGATTCCCTGGCCGCTGAATTGACTGTCCCCTTTATCTGTCCCATAAATTCCTCCACTCTGGTGGCATGGTTGTCACGTAAGTCCATCCAGCCCTCCCCTTCCACCAGCCTTGGCTATGGAGGCCAAGCTTCCAGGTCACTGCTGTTGACATCAGAGTCCAAGAGGGCAGCACACCCAGCGAAGGACCTTCCAGCCGGAGGGGATGGGTGTGCTTTGCCACTGACCCTGTTAGACCACATTTGTGACTGCCTTCCTTTGGGTAGTGGGGGTGGAAGAGGAGAGCTGCTCAGGGCCGTGGCCCCATATCCTGGGGGTGCCTTTGGACTTTGGGAGGCGGTACTTTCCTTCACCTGGGGAAAAAGAAGAGTCCCATCCATAAGTTCTGAAAAGGAAGCCCATATGCTAAAGGCGCTTGAAGATTTTTAAAAAATGGTTTGGTTATCTCCAAAGTCATATCTGAAATCTCAGCTTGAGGAGCATGAGTTTTCGTGAAGCAAGGGCACATTCCAGGCTAGTTTCAAGGGACTGCGCCTTTCTAAAATTGTAGGAAACCGACGAGTTATTTTTCTTGCTTCGCTGTATCAGGCTTGGTGCATATAAATGTCTTCTATCTCAATTTTTTTTTTTGAGAAAAATTTTTCTTAAGTTTTGAAAAAAATTGCTGGGCCTTTCCAGATCTTTGGAAATTAATGAGTTATTTGTTGGTATTTAATTGCCCCAGACTTTATACCTCTGTATTTTCTGTTAATCTCATTTTTTAAATTATTGTTGGAGGAAAAAAACATTAAAATTTGAAAAAATTGAAAAGCCAAAAACCCCACCAGACATTTATTTTTCCTGCCAGCTCCTGCTCATATGCCTACACATTTTTTACATAGTTGAAATCAAAGTGTGTCTACATATTTTTATCTTGATTGTATTTTCTCTCTAATGCTCATGGTATTACAAGGAGGGAGAGAGTACTTTCAGCAAGTGCCCTTATTCTCCCAGACTTTTTCCTCAGATTTCCTTTTATGGCTTCGACCTGAGGAAAGCAGTTTAATGAGCACTTGTGGTGACACTTTCATTTGGGAATATGGTGGTCTGGAGAGTGAGTTGATGACATTTGGATGCTTTTTTTCATGAAGCTTAGTACCCTTTGGGGAATTGGAGCCCCTCTCCGGCAAGGTGACGTGGCGGTTGATTACCTTACTGGTCCCTGTGGTAGTTTCGGGTGGTGCAGGCCTTTGTTTCAGGATGAAGTCTGCTGTTCAGAGTGTTGGTTTGATGGTACAGTGGCAGTGTGGGTAAACTGAGGTCAGGTTGCTTTGAGACACATGTATTGATGTTGGAAAGATGGAGTTTGAAATTGTTGAGGCGGTGGTATTTGGGAAGGGTCATGCCCAGAGGTTAATAAACCGTTTGGTTAATAAATCTTTCAAGACTTTGAGGAGACGGAAGAACTCTGTGGTTAGGGTGGTCTTGAGTAGATCCTCACATTGGCTACTTCCAAGGAGTGGAAAGGTTAATTTTTTACTCCCCTTTGTTTAACTTATCTCCTTTCAGACTGGTGTTATCTTTTCTTCTTTTTTTAATCATGCCTTTTTTTTTTTTAATTTTTTTTCTTTAATGTTTTATTTATTTCTAGGAGAGAGAGAGAGAGAGACAGCGTGAGCAGGGGAGGGTCAGAGAGAGAGGGAGTCACAGACTCTGAAACAGGATCCAGGCTCTGCGCTGGCAGTCAGCACAGAGCCCGACGCGGGGCTCGAACCCACGAACCGCGAGATCATGACCTAAGCGAAAGTCAGACGCTTAACCGACTAAGCCACCCAGGCGCCCCAATCATGCCTTTTTAAAAAAAGATTTTTTCTGTGCTTTTTAATGCTTATTTATTTATTTCTGAGAGACAGAGCATGAGCAGGGGAGTGGCAGAGAGGGAGGAAAGGAGGGAGGGAGTCCCAAGCAGGTTCCTCGTTGTCAGGGCAGAGCCCCATATGGGGCTCGAACCCACGAACCCTGAGATCATTAACTGAGCTGAAATCAAGAGTTGGACTGAGCCACCGAGGCACTCCGAGATTTTTTTTTTAAGTAACCTCTATACCCATCATAGAGCACAAACTCACAACCCCGAGATCAAAAGTCACATGCTCTACCTACTGAGCCAGCCAGGCACCCCCAGACTAGTATTTTCTAAGAAAGTTTAGAACCAGAGCTTTGACATTCTGGCTCTGAAACAATATGATAGGTTATATCCCCCAAGTAAATAACCTGCAATAAAATTTTTTCAGATTTTAAAAAATCAAACCTATTCTAATGATACATTTAAAGTATAGAATGACAAAGCATGTACATATTAGGATATTATGTAAAAAGTACAGGAACAAAATATGGGTGCTCGATGTGTGTATCTTTTCTTTCTAGTCGTTTACTTGACACGTATCTTGGCATGTTTAACTATAGGTAGGGTGAGGGGTTAACATGAAGTAAATGAAACCCAAACACTTTAAAATAGCAAATCTTTCTGTTGAGCTACAGATTACACAAAGTCAGTCTCATATCCCCAGTATGGTTTGGAGGATCCAAATTAAAAAGTTTCTTCAAGTAAATTTGAATGTTAACATTTTTTATCTTGTGAATAATAATGATAATTCAGGCCTTGGGCACGTGACCCTTCTTTGCTTCCTCCCCAGTCCTGTTGCTGTTAAAGTAAAAAAGCCATTCATCTGTGAACAACCCCAACCGATATTGGCCCCCAAACCAACCCATTCCTAGGCACCCTGAGCTTAAGATGGCTTCCTCTGCGTTCGCCTTTCTTTCTAAAAGTCTGTCCCACTGCAGACTCGGACCTAAGACTTTTTCTCTGATGCCACTGAATTTCTGAAGGCGATTTTCCTTGATTTACTTGGTTCTCCTTTCAGTTCCTTTCCTTTGAGCTGCTGTTCCACATTTTAACATCACTCGAGAATTGAGCACGATTGTGTATTCACCTTCCTTTCCCTTTGTCTTATTTTCCCAGAGTATCAGTCCCGTGAGTCAGAGACTGTTTCTTGTATTACCTCTGTGTCTACCTAGCACCAGGTAGCTTTCTGAACAGCTGGTCCAGGTTAAGTGTATGTGGGAATTTTTTTTTAAACATATGGTTGATTTTGTCAGTTACATGTCAAAGTTTTTTTTGTCAAAGGTATAGTTTTCTGCATCTATGTTTTGGAGTGATAAGAACCTTAAAAATTCACAGTAGGGTGGGATTGCGTGGGTGGTTCAGTCGGTTAAGCATCCGACTTCGGCTTAGGTCAGGATGTTGCAGTTTGTGGGTTCGAGCCCCACGACGGGCTCTGTGATGACAACAGGCTCTGTGATGACGATGGCTCAGAGCCTGGAGCCTGTTTCAGATTCTGTCTTGGTCTCTCTCTCTCTCTTCTCCTCCCTCACTCACACTCTGTCTCTCTGTCTCTCAAAAATAAATAAACATGTAAAAAATTCACAGGGGGGCAAAGGCCATGAACAGTCACACATGGTAAATTAAGTGGAGAGTTTAATTCTGGGTCATGATGGTTCAGCCAGCTGGTTATGTGGAAAGATGTGTACTGTGAGCCTAGTCTTCTACTAGATGAGATACTTAGCAGATACGAAGTTAGGCTGGCCATCGGTCAAGAACACCTACAAAGAACAAGACCATAGTCTTACCTACATACTGGGCTGGTGTACGTAGAATCACAATGATATGGTGCTTTTAGGCCAGGAGGGTTTTATGGAATCTACATTTTCCTTCCCACTCCTCTTCCTTTCCTTTTTTCTATTTTGGCACATTTTAAAGACATATAGCAATCACTTGGTAGAAAATAATTAAGAGTGTTTTAATGAACACCTTAGAGTTTTCAATCAAATCCTTTAGGGGGATTTGTGTGAGTGGAGAGAAGGAACCAACTCCGTTATTCCAAATATTTATTTTCTCTTACTGGGGCATTTCTTGTAACTGTTAATTGGTAGTGACTGCTTGGGCACCGTATTGAGAAGTAGGTTAAAAGTGAGTCCATTTTAGTTATTAGTCACAAAAGAAAAGTATTCTAAAACATGTGAAGGAATGCAGTGATCAAAGGTAGTACCACCTTCTACTGGCCTGTGCAGGTAGAGAGGGTGGCATTGGCCCCAGATGAGGGGATAGCTCAGGAGAGGGTGGCTGTGTGTGTTTCATACACCATCTAGTTGGGATGCCACGTGCTGAAGGAACTATTTTCTAATGCGGTGGGTGTTGGAACCCACTCTGTTTCTGAGCAGTAGAGCCATGCAGTTAAATACTTAAACCCAACAGGATGTACTTGAATTGACAGAGTTAAGCACCAGGATCTCCCTGTCTACTTTGACCTTCTCCTCCAACTTTCGACATTTCCTGTATGTTTTCTTGTTGCCACTGGCCTTGAAGTGCTTATTTTTACCCCATAGCTCTCGTCTTTAGAGGACCTTTTGGAAATATATGAATTTATTTAGAAAGAATCTACAAATAGAAGAAGCAGGTGCGGTTTTGCAGCCGTGCAGTGTGCTGGCCTCGTGGCTTGTGAGGGGCAAGATAACCCAGGTTCCTAGATAGCCCGTTCTGTGTGGCTTGTTTTCAAAAGTGTATCTAAAAGCCAACTCTAACTTCTTTGTCCTAGATTTAGTGGGGGAACACAGCACATAACAAAGCGAGTGGAAGGCTCACACAAGATCAGATGTGAAGTGTCGAAGCCGTGTGTACTTCACGTAAGGCCGCTCACCCCGACCAGGGCTCATGGGAGGGTACATTTTTAGAGAGCGTAGCAAGCCATCCAGAGCAGGGGAAGTGAGACCAGGCCCCATGCGCGTGACTCAGGGAGTAGCTACAGTGTGGTCTGGGAGCATGCAGAAGATGTCTGAGTTTCAGTGAATCTGTTGTTGAAGATAAAACTAAGGCTTTTCACTTTGGTCTTTGATAAAAGTAACCCCTTTAAAAATTTTTATTAAAAAATTCTTTTTAATGTTCATTTTTTGAGAGAGAGCAGGAGTGAGTGTGTGGGAAGGGGAGAGAGAGCGAGACACAGAATCTGAAGCAGGCTCCAGGCTCTGAGCCATCAGGACAGAGCCCAACACGGGGCTCAAACTCACGAACCATGAGATCATGACCTGAGCCAAAGTTGGACGCTTAGCTGACTGAGCCACCCAGGCGCCCCAATGAAAGTAGCTTTTAAACAGCTGTCCCATTTCTCTCCTCGCTCCAGTCTTTTCAAGCTTCTGCAGTTGCTTTCTGGGCTGGTAGGAATGAGACAGAGGAATGACTGAAGTCCCCGGAGTTTGTCAAGCTGCACTCTTTCTCCGTCCTTGCCCTTCCCAGATGTTTTTCATTGTCTTCGCCATCCTTTTGGTGTTATAAGGAGCTGAGTGACAGGGAGCTTTCCTCTCCCTGCAGGCCTGAAGGTGGCGTCTTCGGATTGCTCCAGAAAGGGAAGTCGGTGTTGTCTGTGGGGCCACCATGGCACATCTCCTTAGAATGGGTGGAGGTGATGGGGATTCTTTGATTGAATGAATGGTGATGAGAAAATGAGATCAAGAGGTTAATTTATTCCCCCAACCAAAGCACAGTGGTGATAATGAGAGTGTAATGGAAGGAATTTATTTCTCTTTGTGTGTAATCTGCTGGAGCATCTGATTTCTGTATTAAAGGGTCGTGGGCAGGTCACATGACAAGGTCTTCCCATTTTCGTTAACAATGATTTTGAAATCAGAGCTTTTTGAAGCTGGTCAGAGAGATGTTTTGTGGTGATAAAACTGTGTCTCGGAGAGGACACAGAACTCTGGTTCACGGTCTCCTGACTTCCTGTTATATGTTTCCTCAGTAGTGTGAGGGTGCGCCTGTTAGAAATGGTCACTTGTGACATAGAAAGACGTTGCTATACTGATCCACCTGTCATCGGCCCTGAATCAATGAGAGTCGCCAGCAGCTTTAGTTTCTGATGGGTGTTTAGTTTAACGGTCCTTTTTCTCTCTTAATATAAAGTACCTTTGTTTAATTTTAATTTTGTTTCTTTTTCAGTTCAAATCTGAACATCAATGATGTCCTAGGGAATTATTCATTGACTCTTGTTGATGCATTGGATACACTTGCAGTAAGTGTGAAGCCTTATTTTTTTTCTTAATTAACCAAGGTATTTTGGAATTGAATACCCCCAGTTTCCACCAGGGATGGGAATTCCAGGAAAATCTGATATTCAAAATGTATTCATAGCCTTGATAGCCATTGTTTATTTTAATGACCTTAATGCTGAGAGCAAGAAAAGCAATCAAGGTTAAAGGAATGGAAATGTGATTCCCCTAAAGAAAAATGGAGAAGAAAGTATCATTATTTTGAGGGAACATATTTTTCTCCCAGTTTCCCACTGTTTTATTCCATGAAGGAGCAATGGAGCCTTCCACTACAGTAGATAGTTACTGTAGTTGGGATTTCAGAAGTAAAAGATAAGCTCAGGGTGGGTAGGGCCCCTGAAATAGCATTCAGCTCCTTGCTCCCTAGGAGTGTGACCTGGGCCCTGGGCCCAGCCCCTGCGGAGACCCCTAGAAACCCTCCTCTCCTGTGTGCAGCTCCATAGTTTGTAGACACTCCCTGCTCCACTCCTGGGCTGCCAACTTGGGTGCAGCCTTCAGGCCCTCATCTGCCCTCATCCCAGTTTCCTTCCAGGAGCCCAGGGAACCGAGCCCTTTGAGCAGATCTGCAGAAGCACACTAAAAGCAGGATGGCCCTGTGGCACGCTTCTTAACCGTCGAGCTGTGACGTGTGCTTGGTCTGCTTCTTGGCTCTCTGCTTCCCAGAGACCGTATTCCAGAACAGTATGTTAAAACCTCCTTCATCAAGGTGATTTCACAACCTTTTTACTCCTCTTCACCGTCCGGCACACCTTTACCATTAAGAGAATTCTTACTGCAGTCGAGCCCAGTTACTGCATTTAACAATGTACTCGTGACTGTTTTGACGCCCCTGAGAAGAGTTCAAAGCTGGCAAGGGTAGAAGTGGGTCATGCCAGCTAAGTTTGTAGCCGCCCAGTGTCTCACCGGCAGAAAGAATCACTGGAACTTGGAAAGAGTGTGAGCAATCGCCCTGTGTCCTCCCGGGCCCAGGGTCTGTGGAGACTCTGGGCTTTCATCCTGCCAGGCTGTGGTTGCGTAGCATTTTTGGTTTCCCAATCTCTCCTGGGGTTCTTGCTGCTGCGCTTCGGTCATCCGTCGTCAGTGATCACAATGTGCCCAGACAAGTATGTTCAGCCTAATTGGCGTTAACTCTCTGAATACACCAGAGGCTGACTCAGACCATAGGCGTTGCTTAAAACCGAGTCCCACAACTCAGATATGTCATGAAAGGCATAACATCTCTTCTCCCTGACCTCTCTTGTGTCTTTTTATCCCCTTGCCATGCTCATTAAATACAGAGACCTCATCTCTATTATTCACCGCACTCTCCACACCTAATGGTGTCTGGGACTTAGTAGGAGTGCAAATATGTGTTCAAAGAATGAATTCCTGCAAATCCAGTGTTTCCCAACATCATTTCCAAGGGTGTATTCCCTAACAGAAGCCTTGTGTTCCCAAATGAACTTGAGAAATTTTGTCTGCCTGTCCTACTGGTGGAGACCCACCACGTATACCAACCTTTTAAAGGCTCTGAGAAGTTCTGCAGTAAAGAAACTGATTTAACTCTTTGTTACCAACCCACGTTTTCTTAAGCCCGAGTGAATGATTTCATAACCTGCTTACTCTGTTCTGTAGCTGCCTAAAAGGGTAAATTAGAGTATGGAATTGAAAGTCACTGGCTTTCTTCGCCATGCTCCACTTGATCTGAGATTGTATCAGCCTCTGCAGCTGCTAACAGATATTGTTGCTGGTGAACATCTGTAAGGAAACAAAGCCACTTCAGTGGTTTTCATTGTAGAATATCCGGTGTTGAGTGTGCTAGCATTTCAGGCGTATTTTTCAGGTGTTACTTCAGTTGAGGGTTTCTTGATCTCTGGCTCACATTTTAAACAGGCTTTAGCAGATGTGCTGTGGAAACATTCAGAAGATAGCAGTCCCCTGACCACTCGCTGCAACTTGTGGCATTGTTGCATAATCTTTTGAAACGAAAGAACTAAAAGTCAGGAAAGAAACGTCTGTACTTGTTCTGCCTGTTTACAGCGAAAGAAAGAACAACGAAGAGGGGGCAAAAAGCTGCGCTAGGCCAATAAATACTGGGAAATAAGACACATGGAAGAAGTAGTATCTGGATGAAATTATTTGTTTTTCCTTTGTGTGTGTCATGATGTCCTTGTAGTACCAGGATTGTCCTACATTTTTGAACAGGATGAAAGCATTTTGGTTTAGTTAATCTGTAACATTTTGTGCCCAATTTGCACTTCCTATAAGAGAGAGCAGCTTGGCATGAGATCATATTCATGCACCCAAAATAGAAATTGTAATTTTAGATCGCTCTTTAAAAAGGACGCGGAGCTGATTATTTGTATGTTTTGTTTGTTTTGAATGCCATGGGTTTTATGCTGTGCATCCAAAAGATAATGCTGCAGTTTCTCAAAGTGTTCAGGCATCTGGGTGACAAGCCACAAGTCCTTTTCCCCAGATGTTTTGATCTCCTGGGAGCCAAGCACCCAAGCTGCCGATTTATTTGAGAAGCACCGGGAAAGTTATATTTTTGTTTCTTCAGTTTTGGGATTTATTTTTACTCACGTTAAGAGTTTTAGGAACTCTGGCGCCTTACATGCTAAATCAGATCAGCCCGAAGTTTGAGGGAGAGTGAAGTGGGAAGGTGAGGGGTACTGGTGACTGCTGAGGGACTACTTCCCAGTTTTTCCATTTGGAGATAGGATTCTTGACTTGCCGTCCATCATGGAGTATGTTCTAAGAGATAGCTTTGCTTTTTCTGCCTTTTGTGTTTCCGTTGCTCCCATGGGCGGCGAAGCCACATGCATACATTTAGGCCGAGTGGCCCAGCTCCTGCAATGTTGGAGCCTTGTTTCATTTCAAGCTATGGTAATGGTTTGTCTTCCTCTTTTTAAAGATAATGGGAAATTCATCTGAGTTCCAGAAAGCAGTCAAGTTAGTGATCAACACAGTCTCATTTGACAAAGACTCCACCGTCCAAGTCTTCGAGGCCACAATAAGGTAAAACAGTACGTAAAATGGATTGAAGGCTGCTTCTGTGTGTGTAGAAGGAGAGAAATTCTGGGAGGGTCTCCCAGCTGTGAGATCCAAGTTTAGAGTCCGTGGAGACCCTACAGGCACTGTGTCCTTCTTTCCTCTTCCTTTTGGGCTTTATCAACATTGAGACAGTTGACATTTCAAAGTAATGACATTTTGGGTTGAAAAGAAAGACTCACCTAAGCTTTAATGAGGATGGGAGATAGGTGTTCTTTTAATGTACATTTTCACTCCTGCACTTCGTGTCTGTCTTGTTTCCTTCCTTCGCCCTGTCCTAGGAAAACCCCTGCATATTTCTGAAGGAAATGAAAGTTTCCCATGTTGCCTACTACCCACAGAGGTATTTCCCCCTTTTCCCTCTTAGAGTGACTCCTTCTTCTCTCCCCGCCTCACCGACTCCCTCCCTGTTCCACACTCTTTTGTTTCTTGCCTCTTCAGGTTGATATATTGTGACTATTTTACTATTTCATTTAAACTTTTTGAAAATTATATTACTGCACACCATTCCAAATGTATCATTAATTTCAGGTTACGAAGACATTTGTGCCGAAACACGTCACGATGTACTTGAGATCGTTGGAGTGGTATACAAATTCCTGGCTCTTAGGGACACAGATCTGAGCTGGTGGCCTTCTGCCCCTGAGCAGGTCATTTTCTCCCCCTCACCCTCTTCTCCGCTTCCTCACCTCACCTCCTCACGATTTGGACGATTTCTGAGCTGTTTGGCAGCCTAGACCAAGTGACTTCGTATTTGTTGCCTTGCCCTTTCCTGTTTCTTGGATGGTTAAGTGTCTTCCCCATGTGAGAGAAATCCAGAGTATCAAGGCAATGTTTACTCTGAGGACGGTTAGCACACTCCCTTCTGATGAGGTGATTGAGATGCCAGCCATTAGTTACTACTTTCCGTGAGATTCTTCTCGGCAGCCCCAGACGAATGGTTCTCTTTCTCCCGTGCAGTAACGTGGTTAACTAAGACTCAGTCGTTTATTATTAGGGCTGGAAAGAACTTCAAGAAGCCATTAAGTTCAGTCCCTCTGATTCCCGGCCGCTCTGAGTTCACGAGGGATTTGAGGCTGCTTCTGTTCTTTGGAACTGGATCGTGTGCATTGACAAGCAACATGATTTTATTATTTTTGTGTTCTTTTTGTCATCTTGTCTTCTAGGGTCCTAGGAAGCCTCCTTTCTGCCCACAGAATAATAACTGACTCCAAGCAGCCCTTTGGTGACATGACAATTAAGGATTATGATAATGAATTGTTGCACATGGCTCATGACCTGGCTGTGCGGCTCCTCCCTGCTTTTGAAAACACCAAGACAGGAATCCCCTATCCTCGGGTAGGTAGACTAGTGTGACATCTCAGCATCTTCCAGAAGTAAGACTCTTTTGATTATTTTATTTGGGGAAAGGAGGGAGGTGATGTGAAAGAAGAAAGCTGTGGCCTAGAGAGAATTTGGCTCTCAATGCGATACAGATGTTTTTAAATTTGTTCAGCATTTACTGAGCACCTACGGCATACAGGCACGCAGTGACACACCCAACTCTCTCCCTTAAAGAACTTAATGTTCCTGTGCTCAGTATTTTTAAATTCTTCTGCACGTGAGATATCTAACCCCTGCTACACAATAGCCTGGGGAATTTGTCTTTGTTTCCCCCAACACCCTCATGTGTATACTGTAGGGTCCTGGTGAGTGTTCTTTGGGATGCTTCATGTGGATCTTTCACGTAAAAGCCTGCACAGCCCAGCAAGTTAGCTGCTGATTTACACGCAAAATCTGGAATGTGATTATATCCTTGTGGCACCCGATTTGCTGAGCCCAGAACTCCCTTGGGTATATTGAGTCAGCCCTTTAGGTAACCGGCAGAGAATTTGCCAGACCGCAGAGCCTCAGGGACGAAACAGCCTGTCACGTTCTCCCTGTCTCCTTTTCCCTCCCAGTCTGCCATTTGTTTATGTTTGCTGAGCAGGGGTGAGTTCCTAGTAGGTCACTTAAATTCTGTAAGGGGTTCCACAACAGACCTTTGTTTCTAATGCCAAAGACTGATGCCCTGTAACGATGAAGAGAACCTGCTGGAAGGAGATGGGTTAATGAATAGCATTGTAACCATTCCCCTGAGACTTATTAAAACAAGGTGGTGGTATTCTTATGATCTTGTAGGTGTGGCATGCAAAGTGGTGAGCTGAGTCACACTGCAGTAAGTGTGGGTCATTAGTGGAGTCTGGGGGCTGTGACCCGGCCTTCTAGTCCTGAGGGTTCCTTAAGTTTTAAGCCACAAATCCTTTGTCTCTTCCTGTCCCCAGGTGAATCTAAAGACTGGCGTCCCTCCTGACAGCAATAATGAGACCTGCACGGCGGGAGCCGGCTCCCTCCTGGTGGAATTTGGGATTCTGAGCCGACTCCTGGGGGATTCTACATTCGAGTGGGTGGCCCGACGTGCTGTGAAAGCCCTTTGGAACCTGCGGAGCAATGATACGGGGTTATTAGGTGTGGTGGCAGCTTCTCAGGCCATAGGGACTGTGTACATACGGCCCCCCTTCCTTCCCTCTTCTCTGAGGCTCTCCTCTCCTCCACTCCTTCTGTCTTGTGCCTCGAATCTGACAATTGACGCCTCAGAAAGAACAGCCCTCAGTGTCTGCCATTTCAGTTTCTCTGTGGGACTTTCTGCTTAAAGTGAGGCTGTAACGTTTGATGGGGAATAATGCTTTTGCTTGTGTGAGGTTTCCTTTCTGATTTGAATCCTTTGGCAGTTCCACTTGAAGATAATTGTTAATGGAAATGCTGTAAGAACTGCCTCTAAGGCAGATTATATTGTTTCAATATAAGGCTCTAAATACAGGAATTTAGAGTTACTGGTAGAGTGGCTTTAAAAGAGTCTAGGCACATGGTAGGAGGTTGAAAAGCCAGATTAAACCTATATTAGGTGGATTTTTTTTTTTCTTTGTGAATGTTTGGTCAAGATGTTATTTAAAAAATTATGGGGTGTGACACCTGGGTGGCTCAGTCATTTAAACTTCTGACTTTGGCTCAGGTCATGATCTTGCAGTTCGTGGGTTTGAACCCCACATCAGGCTCTGTGCTGACAGCTGAGAGCCTGGAGCCTGCTTCAGATTCATTGACACTCTCTCTCTGTGTCCCTCCCTCACTCATACCGTCTGTCTGTCTGTCTCTCTCTCAAAAATAAATAAACATTTTAAAAAAGTTTAAAAAGTTATGGGGCCACCTGGCCAGCTCAGTTGGTTGAGCATCTGACTCTTGATTTTAGCTCAGCTCATGATCTCACAGGCTTGGGAGTTTGAGTTCCACTTGGGTTCCGTGCTGACAGCGTGGAGCCTGCCTGGGCTTCATTCTCTCCCTCTCTCTCTCTCCCTCCCTCTCTCCCCCCACCTTCCTCTCCCTCTCCCTCTCTTCCTCTCCCCCGCAATCCTCCCCTCTCATGCTCACATTTGTGCATTCACACACTCTCTCAAAATAAATAAATAAACTTAAAGATATTATTATGGGGGTGCCTGGCTGACTTAGATGGTAGAGTGTGCGATTCTTGATCTTGAGGTTGTAGGTTTGAGCCCCACATTGGGTGTAGAGATTATTAAAAATAAAATCTTTAAAAAAATTATTACAGAACATTTCAAACATGCAGAAGTAGGGAGAAAGGATAATGAATAATGAATCCCTATGCACTCATCATTCATCTTCGATAATTATTAGTTTTTGCTAACTCAAGATGTTATTTTAAACTTATATAGAGAAAAAAATTTTTTGTCATTGAGAAGTAACTTGATTGGTTCTCCTAGGGCCATACAATGTCATTGCAGGAGCACAGCTTTTTCTTTTTATTTATTTTTTAGTTCGTTCACATGCAGGGCATTATTGATTTCAGGAGTAGAATTCAGGGATTCATCACCTACATAGAATACCCAGTGCTCATCCCAAGTGCGCTCCTTGGTGGCCATCACCCAGCTAGCCCAGCCCTTAACCGTTTCCTCCAGCAACCCTCAGTTTGTTCTCTGTATTTAAGAGTCTCTTGTGGTTTGTCTCCCTCTCTCCTCTCCCCCCTTCCCGTATGTTCATCTGTTTTGTTTCTTAAGTTCCACATGTGAGTGAAATCATATGGTATTTGTCTTTCTCTGGCTGACTTATTTCACTTAGTGTAATATACTCTGGCTCCATCCACGTCAGTGCAACCGGCAGTTTCCTTCTTTTTGATGGCCAAGTGATATTCCATTGTGTGTGTGTATATATAGCACATCTTCTTTATCCATTCATCAGTCAGTGGTCATTTGGGCTCTCTCCATAGTTTGGTTGATGTTGATAGTGCTGCTATAAACATTGGGGTGCATGTGCCCCTTGGAAGGAGCATTTTTATATCCTTTGGGTAAATACCTAATAAGAACACTGCTTTTTAAAAATGATTTTTTAAAGTAATCTCTGTGCATTGCTTGGGGATTGAACTCATGACCCCGGGATCAGGAGTTGCACACTTCACTGACTGACCAACCAGATGCCCCAAAAGTGATTTTTGGTTATTCCTTAAGTTCTGAAATTTATTTACAAATTTGTTGTATTTAACAACCGTGGTAGAAATAAAAAAGTTGCCCAAGTTATCACCCCACCACCAAATGGTTGACCAGTGTCACCACAAATTGTCACCTTTTAAATTTCCCATAGGTCTTTTCAGCCTGGCATTTGCAAGGTTTATATACCTTCAACTGAAAATATAAATGATCATTTTATTCTGCCTCACATTTGGCAGTTCAGGCATTTTTATATTGTTAACTTGTCTTTTTAGCTATTATCTTTAAAATCTACATCTACTTTATTAACTCCTCCTGTGTTGGACACTTGGATTCTTTCTGTTTTTTCTTTTTCCTCCATTTTACAGATAATGTAAATCATACAATTCATCATTCTTGAAAACAACATAATACTTTGTCTTAAAAATATTTTTTTCCATTAAGGATAAATTCCCAAGATTGACAGTACTGCGTCAAAGGCTTTGAATACTCATTTGGTATTTGAAATGCACTGTTAATCTGGAAATGCAAAATGACAAACTTATTTTTCTTTTGCCTTAAATGTTTTCCCCATTTTTGTGCCAGTGTTTAAACACCATATATTCAGAAAGGTCTGCTGGCTGTGTGTGCCGCTGCCGGGCCCTGTGAGGGCCACGCATTCGTTCTTTCCCTTTTCTGCCAAGGGCAAGGGTGTGCAGGAGCATGCGGCTGGAGGAGAAGGGCACCCCCTCCTGGAGAGGGAGCCTCCCCATGATGACTGGGTCCCCATGGGCTTTGTTTGTTTCTGCAGGCAATGTGGTGAACATTCAGACGGGCCACTGGGTTGGAAAGCAGAGCGGCTTGGGCGCCGGACTGGACTCCTTCTACGAATACCTCTTGAAGTCTTACATTCTCTTTGGAGAAAAAGAAGACCTAGAAATGTTTAATGCTGCATATCAGAGTATTCAGAACTACTTACGAAGAGGGTGTGTCTCCCTGCCATTTGTTGCTCTATGAAACAAATAGAATGTATTCAGAAACGCCCCTGCTTTTCTCAGCGTCACTTTACGGGGTTTTTTGGTCTCTACCTTCTTCTTACCACTTCCTAGTCATTGGTCATACATTCGAGGGCCAAGGTTGGCTTCCTGCTATGGCATAACCAGTTACCCCAGAACTTAGTGCCTTAAAATAGCAAGCATTATCTCACACAGTTTCTGAGGGGCTGGAAGCCAAGAGCCACTGAGCAGCTCTGGGGTCTCACGACATTTGTCATCTGGCTGTTGTCAGGGACTACAGCTGTGTCAAGGCTCGGGCAGGGCTGGAGAACCCACTTCAGGGCTCACACTGGTGGTTGGCAGGTTTGCATTCCCTGCTGGCTCACTGGTTGGCTCTCAACTCCTTGCCACATGGACCTCTTTGTAGACAGGTCTGTGGCAGCTGGCTTCCCCCAGAGTGAGTGATCTGAGAGAGATTAGAAAGAGAGACCCAAAGTGTGCTTCCATGACGTAATTTTGGAATGATGAACCAACACCTCCACCCAGCTCTGTAGGTCCCACACTGATACAGTGTGGGAGGGGCCATAGAGTCACCTCCTTTGTGACTGCCAGGAGTCAGGGATCTTTGGGGGCCATCGTGGAGACTGGCTGCCACAGGGAGTGACATAGGCCTGTGTTTCACTGTAGCTCTAATTGCAGATAGAGCTGTAATATAGGACAGTTACTGAGTTGTTTCAGTTCTTTTACTTTCCAAAGGAATGTCAGGATTGGTCTTTATCCCTAATGAGAGAAGGGAGAATTATGACACACACACCTTGCCCCGTTTATTGTTTGTTTAAAACACCATTATTTGCTACTATCCAATTGTACAGTCAGGAGGGCAGGAGAGAAGTGCTATTTGAAGCCACAGCAGCTTCTACCCTGATGTCACCTCATTTCCTTAGGTCTTTCTTTGTATGCTTTGTTATATTAAATGTCCAATGCAAGTAATAGCTGCTGAGTTTGTGCACGCTAGGATTTTCTTGGACCCATTTCTACATAAGCTGTCGTAGGAACCCATTATGTGAGTGCTGTGTTTTAGTAAGACTCCATTTGGCCAGGGTTCAGTCCTTTTTGCTTTTTAAAGTCTCAAACTAAATTGAGAAATGATCCCTGAGAGTCTTGCTCTGATGTGTTCCTCCAGGCCCCTGGCATAAGACCTCATTAGAGAAGAGACTCTTTTGGGTAGGCCTCCCCACTCAGGTCAGATCCAACAAAGACCTGTGCTGTACGCCTATTTACGTAGCAGTATTCTAAAGCCAGAATACAAAGCGCTTTCTGCAAAATAGAGTGAAATCCCTGAAAATACTGGCTGAGTTTGGAACTTCTTTCCTGTGGTACGTGTTATCTTCTGTTAGATCCTGGTATGAACAGGTAGAGCCAATTGATCTCCAAAGGTTAAGAGAATGAGTCAGGAGAACATGTTAATGTTGAGTCCATTTGAGTTAAAGGCTAGTGGAGTAGGGCTGGTGCTCTGTCAGCCACCTTTTCTCACCTCTGACCGCTCTGCTTGGGCCCTCAGTCGGGAAGCCTGTAACGAAGGAGAAGGAGACCCCCCGCTCTACGTCAATGTGAACATGTTCAGCGGGCAGCTCATGAACACTTGGATCGACTCGCTGCAGGCCTTCTTCCCTGGACTGCAGGCATGTTGTTTTCACGTTTGCTAAGAAAAAGCACTCATTGGTGGGGGCTGCTTTTTCTTTCTGTCTTTTTTTTTTTTTTCTTCTTCTTCTTTTCTTTTTATGATACCAGAGCATTCTGTGGCTCCTCTGGATTTGGGAGCTTAGTAGCACAATATGTCTTGGTTATTCTGTTTGAGAGATTTGTCCCCAGAATACTGAACAGAGCCATGGTAAGTAAGTGCAAAACCATGGTAGAAAAGTAACCGTGTGTGATTTCTGGATCATCTGCCTCTTAATTGTTTTTTCTTTGCTCATTGTTACAATTAACCTGCTGTCCTGTGCAGGTCACATCAGTTTGCCATTGATGGTCCGGTAGGGAGGGCATCCTTTTTTCTGGACTGCTCCTTTTGGGTTGGTTTAGTCTCCAACTGTGTTTGTAGCTCACATAAGAACTAGGGGATGGGGGTGGGGAGAGGGAGAGCCCAGGGCCTTTGTGTTCTGCCTTGCTGCTCTGAGAAAAGAGTCTTACCTTGGTGACCTGTGTCTGCTCCTCAGGTTCTGATAGGAGACGTGGAAGATGCCATCTGCCTCCATGCCTTTTACTATGCCATTTGGAAACGCTACGGGGCCCTCCCTGAGAGGTATAACTGGCAGCTACAGGCTCCTGACGTGCTCTTCTACCCGCTGAGACCTGAGTTAGTGGAATCTACGTATCTCCTATACCAGGTACTAGGGCTTGTCGACCAGTACTTTGTTTCAATGCTAGCAGGACCCATAGTAGTTGGGTTTTAACACAAACTTGCTGATTGGTGTAGAGTTGTGTGCTTCATAGTGTCTGATACAGTTACTGCCTAACCGTGGACTTGCCAGTGTTCGGCGTGATTCATGGTCCTACAGGACAGAGAAGGCCTCTGCGGTCACATGCGTCCTTGAACCTAACCTTCTGCAAAGCCGATTGTGCCTGTACCATAGGACTTTTCTCTGATGCCCTTACACACTCGAGAGGATTTAGTACTTGGTGTTTACTTGATTTGTTTGGCCAAAGAACTCTTTTTTGGGCTACAGTTCTGTACTCATGCGCTGTGGAACCCTGATCTGTGTAATTATTCAGACAAAAGGAATTCTTTTTCTTGGTAAAGGAAATCATCTGGGGTTCATCTGAATGCCTATTTTTGTTTAACACTTTAAAATATATATATAGTGTTCATTTTTCCATGCAATTCAATGCCAGAAGGAGTGTCATTTTATCTGTGAAGTCTGCCCTGTGGTCTGAGGCAGATATCTGTCTGTCTGTGCACACGGAAAGTCTGCATGCATTCACAGACCCGGTAGCTTTCTACACAGCTGGCCTTCAGTGCACTTCAGTTGACCCATAACAGACGCCCGCAGTGGGCAAGCCCTCACAAGAAGATACTTGTTTTCATGAGTTCTGAGAGTAGGATTAGGACTGTGGTTTAGATTTATTTAAAAAAAAAAAAAATTTAATGGTGCCCTTTGCTTCTAGATGAAAAAGGGAGAAATCCTATGAACCTGGTCGTAGTCCTCAAGTGTAACGAGAGCCCTCATGAGTTTTAGGTTTACCTCTCGGAGAGGGAAGACATAGCCTCTGAGCTGGCTTCTCTGAGTGGGGCGGGTGGTCAGGCTGCATGTGCTATGAGGACATCTTGCCTGGTGCTGCCTGAGTCCTCCACCTAAGCCGCCCAGGTCCTCCCCTAAGCTGCCTGGGTCCTCCCCCTAACCCACCCGGATCCTCCCCCTAAGCCACCCGGATCCTTTCCCTCAGCCGCCTGAGTCCTCACGCTAAGCCACCAGGTCCTCCCCCTAAAGCCACCTGAATCCTCCCCCTAAGCTGCCTGAGTGCCCC
>NW_027530006.1:4048120-4059629 GCF_008692635.1 Crocuta crocuta | reverse complement strand
CAAGCCGCCCAGGTTGTCCCCCTAAAGCTGCCTGAGTCCTCCCCCTAAGCTGCCTGAATCCTCCCCCTAAGCTGCCCGAGTCCTCCTAAGCTCCGGTCTATGCCTCTGGGTTTCCACCTCTTCGTTTCTGTCGTTGCATCTTTCCTGTTTCCAGCCTTTTCCTCGCATTGCCTGTTCTCTCAGAATCCGCAGAAATGTCTGGCTTCGCGGCCCTGCCTTCTGAGGCCTCTCCGTGTCCTCTCCTCACGCACAGCCCGCCACATTCCTAGCGGTTTGCGTTTGCTGCTGCAGCTTGGCACTAGGGACGACTTAAAGGCGATCCCCAACTTTTAAACTGTCTGTGGGGCACAGGTCTCATCTTCTCAGAGAATTACTTTCCTAAAGAAACCATCTGAGAGCATGTGACAGCAGAGTAAGCGGCCCCAAGGACTCGGTTCCTAGGGCAGTTGGAGAGGAAAGTGAGGGGCCTCCTGTTTGAAAGCCTTCTTGTTCCCGTTAGTTTCCCAAGAAGGCTCTAAGTGGATCAGCGGAAAAATCCTGCTGCCCTGGGCCTGCATCTTGAGTTGCTAGAAAGCTCCAAGGTGAGATAGAAACCGGATTTGTTCTCACCTGTGGTACTGTCAGTGAGGCATTATTTCATTTCTGACCACAACTGGGATCAGGGGCGCCCAGGCAGGGCATTGTTCTACCCTGGACCAGCTTGTCTGAGCCCCGGTTAAGGGGAAACAGATTCTAGATGCACTTTGATGTGAGCAACGGAGCACCTTAGTCCTTTCACATTTGTGACCCTTCCAGATAAAGTGAGCTGGGCGCTGCGCCTGCCTTCCGCCAGTGACTCGTCTCCTCGGGAAGTTGCTGCAGTCGCTGTGATGTTTGTTGATGGCATGTTTTCCAGGCCCTTGGTGGATCACATTCTCTCGTGTTCTCTCTAGGCAACCAAGAATCCCTTCTACCTCCATGTAGGAATGGATATTCTGCAGAGTCTGGAAAAGTACACAAAAGTCAAGTGAGTTTCCTTTTTCTGTCAGCCACTTTTGATTTATTTTCACTCGTTCTGGGGTAATATTCTACTTTGCACATTAACTCATAGAACAGGTCATTACTGTTAATCCTGTAGGGAAATTGCTTACTGTGTGTATGGCAGGACTGGCCCATTATAATGGGAATTGCTTTTTATTCTTTCACCTTTTTTTTTTCCCTTTGGTCCCAGCAGAAAATGTATGTTCTTTTTAAGTAACTTATTTTCCCAATTATACCATACATGTGCTAAAAAGTTAAGGGAGTATAGAAAATATGGCGGTAGAATAGCATCACTGTATTCTCTGCGTGCAGATAACCCCAGTCAACGTTTAAGTGTATATACTTACCATCTTTTTTATATATTTATATATATAATATGTTCATATGGGTATATATTAAAAAAAACCTGTATTTCAGTTTCGTGACCTCCTTTTTCACCTTGCAATATATTATAAGTATTTTTTTTTACAAAATAGTATTTTGGACTATCCAGTGATGAGTCCGTTCTACAGATGCCAGGACAAAACATTTCATTCAGGCCTAAATTTGCTGCGAGTCATTTTCTTGGTGTCCCACTAAGCACTTGGCAGGTACCCTCCCCCACCCCCACCTTCTTTCCCCCGACAACTAACCTGATGACTTGGCAGCCAAGCTACTTGTTAATGAATTTGCACATCATCTCTAGGCTAAAGAAGGATACCTCCTCAACCTAACCTAATTTGCTTTTCATATGGCATTTGATCATTTGGCTGCTTATTCTGTTAATAGACTAATTTCCGTTTCTTAAATTAGTAAGCGAGTAGGAAGGGGCAGAGGCGGGACTAAGGGGAGAATTGTTTGTTTTGCAGGTGTGGGTATGCTACGTTGCATCACGTCATAGACAAATCCAAAGAGGACCGGATGGAGAGCTTCTTCCTCAGTGAGACCTGTAAATACTTGTATCTGGTATGTGTTTTATGAGGTTATAAGCAAGAAATGGTTGTGTTTCTTTTCAAATGTTTATTTATTTATTTATTTTGAGAGAGAGAGAGAGAAAGAGAGGGAGAGGGAGAGCCCCAAGCAGGCTCCATGCTGCCAGTGCAGAGCCCTGTGTGGGGCTTGAACTCACGAACCGTGAGATCCTGACCTGAGCTGAAATCAAGAGTCAGAGGCTTAACCGACTGAGTCACCGGGACGCCCCACCCCGGGAAATGTCAATCACTGCTGGGAGCAAGCGTTCATTCGGACTTCTGTCTAAGCACACCCTCCCTGGGCACTGCTCCGGGCTGCACACGTGCTGACCAGGGGCACAGACTGCACAAACCAAAGCGTACTGCTGTCTTCCACACCCTGGTCTCTAACCTCATCGGGCCACATCGTCCGGTAAACCAGTGAATGACGTGCCGGTCACGGTTAGCAGAGGGGCCACTCATGGGAGCCCTGGTGCTCGGGAAAGGCTGCCTCGAGGATGAGAGCAGTGTCTGTAGCTCTTACGTCTCTCAGTGTGGGAGTTTGGCCGAGGCCCCTGCATTCTCGTGTGTGTGGAGAGCGGCAGAATCACGGGACCTGGAAGAAACCTTGAAGGGGTCATCTTGTCTGTGTTCGTTTGTCTCCTCACGGGAACTGCTGTCTACGTGGAGAGGGCAGGTGTGACTTGCCTGGATTTTCAGGGTGATTGCATGGTGGAGCAGAGACATCATTCCCCATTCTGACTCCTTCTACAGTGCTCTTCCCACTTCCCTGCTGTCCCGCTCACGGCGTGGTGGCAGTGCACTTGGGCACCCAGCTCCTCTCCTGCCTTCCCGGCCACGGTACTCACTGTGGCTGCCTACCGAAGGATGCTTCCTCAGGGCGCAGAGGGTCAGGCTCCCTGGTGGGGAACCGGTGAGGAGGCTGAGGGTCAAAGATAATTGAGCAGTGGTGATAGGCTGCGTTATCGAGGTCACTGGTCTCTAGGCCCCGGGGCCAGCTGGATCCGATTCACCCTGGGGCCCTTGTTAAAATTACAGCCCTATTGAATCAGAACCTTTAGATTTTAGATTTAGAAGTGAGCTCAAGAATCTGTAATTTTGAGAAGGGGCTTGTGATTCTGTACAAAGCCAGGGTTTGGAATTTCTAGTCTAATCAGGCGTGACCTCACAGAAGGCTGCAGAGGAGCCGTGTCCCCCAGCAGGCCACATAGCCCGTGGCATGGTGGCTGTCCTGCTGTCGGACCCCTGTGGGGGCCTAGGGCTCCCTCCCAGAGCACGCCTGGGAGCCAGGCCGGCCACTGCAGGCTGATGGGAGCCCTGCGTGCACCCCGTCTGGCAGCCATTGGTGCCTGGGGTGTTCAAGGGGGTGAATGAGGGAGATCCCCTAGGCTGTTCCAGAGGAAAGAGCTCAGGCTCTGGGGCAGACACCCTGGGCCTACCCCATTCTCCCGGTAGCTGTGGAAACAGACCAGCTGTGCTGAGTCTTCTGTGTCTGTAGAATATTTCAGGCGACTGCCAGGTTTCTTACGTCACTGAGATTCCTGTTCTGAGTGTTTGCTCATTTAACATTTAGTGGACACCTGCCTTCTCCACCCACCGACCTGCCCCTGTTCGGTTAGGTGTTCTTTCTGGACGCTCCTGCCACATGCTTCCTGGAAGGCAGGCACTGCCCTGTGTGCCTCTGTCCTCAGAGCCCGGCCCGTGTTCTTTTTTTAAAAATTTTTTTTAATGTTTTTATTTATTTCTAGGAGAGAGAGAGAGAGACAGCGTGAGCAGGGGAGGGTCAGAGAGAGAGGGAGTCACAGACTGAAACAGGCTCCAGGCTCTGAGCTGGCAGTCAGCACAGAGCCCGACGCGGGGCTCGAACCCATGAACCGCGAGATCATGACCTAAGCGAAAGTCGGACGCTTAACCGACTAAGCCACCCAGGCGCCCCAAGCCCGGCCCGTGTTCTGACAGGAGGCAACGGGATGGTGACACAGGCATCGGGCTCTGTGCCAGGCCCTGGGATAGAGCGAAGGGTAAAGCGAGTGCCTCCCTCTTCCAGCGTTTTCCAGTTAGTGCCTAGGTGTGTGTGAGGTGGGTGTTAGTTCTAGAATTCCAGTGTCAGAACTCTCGGAGGAGCCTCTGGGGGGAGATCATCCTGAGAGCTTTTACAGACTGTGCAGGTTTGGGTCTCGGCCCTCAGATTTCTGAATCTTTCAGCCCGAGCAGGGTGGGGTGGCGTGGGAGACCTTCAGGCATTTGAGTCTAAACAAAACCGGTTGCGGCCAGAATTGGGAACCACCTTTTCACCCATTTGTCACGGAAAAGCCTGAGGACCCAGCAAATTCTACTCCCTGAGTAGTCCTGGGACTCTGTCACAGGAGTTAGTTCCAAAAGTGCTACTGTTACCAGTTGTATCTTTTGTCTTTTCTTTTTTTTTTTTTTCCCCCTTTCCCACTAGCTATTTGATGAGGAGAATCCAGTCCACAAATCTGGGACCAAATACATGTTTACAACTGAGGGACACATTGTATCTGTGGACAAACACCTTCGGGAATCCCCCTGGAAGGAATTCTTTTCTGAAGAGGGAGGGGAGGACCAAGATGGGAAGTCTGTGCACAGGCCTAAATCTCCTGAGTTAAAGGTCATCAACTCCAGCTCCAATGTAAGTCACTTTCTTCAGGGGTGGTTCGCGGGTGGAAGAGGAGAAAGTAATGCAAATTTGTCATCCAGAGCCCCTGGCAGAAAATTGGTGGCGCGCTTAGACTGGGCCGTCTGAGAAGAGTTTCACAAAGGACCGTTAAGGTAGGGAGTAGAGATGGCGTCAGGGCGTAGGGAGCCACGGGCGCGGCGCATCGTTGCCCCGGCTGCGGGGGCTCGTGGCCGCAGGAACCTGCGTGGGGACAGGCGTGCTGGCGGGGTCGTCTCCTGGCAGAAGCCATGTGCTGAGCTGGCCTCAGCGAGCTTGCAGGACGGGAGCCAGCAGAGGAAACCGTGACCATTCACCTTCCTCCTAATGTGCTGGAGCTTCTGCTTGGCTGTGCCGGCCAGAAGCCAGAGGCCACTGCGACCTTGCGACCTTTCAGGATCATCTGCTAGGCTGGCCTCAGGCCAGAGCAGGATGGGGAAGGCGGGAGAGTGATCTGGAAGGGCAAATGGAAGCGATCCAGCCAGATCACCGAGCAGCAGGGGAGGGAAGAAAGCAGTCGTCAGTCATTGTGATTTTTAATGAAATGCTCTTTGAGGTACACAGGAACCCCGTTTCATTTAAAAAGCAGGGCATCACTAAGCATGCCTCCATCATCCTAAGAAGCGCTGGGAAAGAGGTGGAAAGGAGTTGCCGAGTTTCTGGTGGGAGTCCTAGGTTAGTTGTTTTGATTTGAAGCAAATAGGATGGTTTGGAAGTGAGGATGGGGAAAGAGACGCTGCGTCAGCTGAGATATCAAACCGCATCCCCGCGCGATGCAGTGGGTACCCCCTCTCTTCTCAGAAGAAGCCTCTGTTGTCAAGATTCCTACTACCTGTCTCCACACTACCTTCGTGGGGGGCCACTCCTTCGTCCCAGGCGCCTTCATGGTCCCACTGAAGGTCTTTACGTCAGTCTGTGAACTGTGTGGACAGGCCAGAGCGGACTTAAGTCCCCCAAACGTCCGTAAGGCTGTGGAGTGTAGATTAGGTAACACAGCCGAATCGAGAAGGAAGGGGAAGGAGGAGAGTTAGGAGGAGAGAGGTATTAATAACAGTCACCGTTTGTGTGCAATGCGTACAGTAGCCGCAGCCTCTTTTCCAGGTGGCCATGTGGGTCAGCGTCTCACAGCAGCCTCGGGAGCTTCGCTGCTTTGGTAGCCCCACTGACAAGGGGAGAAGGCGGGGCGCAGAGAGATTCAGGTTGCCAGGTGGAGCCACAACACGGGCTGGAAGGAGACTCATCTCCGACCTGGTCCGGTCCTGTGCCGGTGTGTCGGGGGGTCCCAGCCGGTTCCTGGCCCAGGTGTTTGTCAGTGAGGCGCCGCGTGCGGGAAGTGCTCTTGGAACACAGATGAGCTAATCTGCCAGGGAAGATAAAAAAGGCTTCATCGTGGAGGTTGCTTTTCAGAAGTCCCTCGAAGGGGGAGGAGAACGTTCCCAGGAAAGGGTGTTCAGGCAGCGGGAAGAGCACCTACCAATGCAGAACTGGGGAGCTTTGGGACCCACTGAAGGACCTGCCAGCCTTGATCTCACAAGGATGGAGAGCAGGGTGTGGTAGGTTCAAGTACAGAGCAGCGGGAATGTGTTTCTTTGGGAACAGGTGTGGAATGACCATATGCTTGCAGATAATCGTGTTTGGTTCACGGTCTCACATCTCATTTGAAGGAGGAACAGGTCTTTTACTTAAAAAGAAAAAAAAGCTCTCATAAGCTTTTAGCTACGGATGGGAAGAACCGTAAACTCAGAAAAACCACAGTACAGTTGGCCCTTGAACAACGCAGGTCTGAACCGCATGCAGGTTTATTTTGATAAATAAGGTGCAGTCCTGCAAATGTATTTTCTCTTCCTTATGGTTTTCTTAATAACATTTTCTATCCTCTAGCTTATTTTAATGTAAGAATAGAGTATGTAATAGATACAACATAACAAAATACGTGTTAATGGACTGTTGTTACCAGTAAGGCTTCCGGTCAGCAGTGGGCTGTCAGTCATTAGGGAGGCAGAAGTGGTATGTGGGCTTTCGACCACACTGGGGCTCAGGGCCCAAAGCCCTGCATTCAAGGGCCAGCTGTGTTTTCAACTAGCTGAAGTGTTATCTGACATTCCAGGCAGGGGTTGGGGGGCGGATTAAATGAAGGCCCCGAGGGGATGGACTTTTCTTCCTGGTCACTCTGCGCCAGGGTGCATGTGTTTTAGCTGCTCCGCATCATATCAGTGGTCCTCAACTGGCGTGGTTTGCTCCTCCCAGAACACTGAGCAAAGTCTGGAGGCCATGTTGGTTGTCACAACTAGGGGAGCAGGGGCTGGGGGGCGTCTAGCAGGAGAGACCAGGGTCACTGCTAGCCGCTCTGCGGTGCATGCGACACCCTGATGCCAAACTGAGTAGATCCACAACCCCCGGGTTGGGTCATCCACCCGCATTTGCTGAGCAATTAATACCTGGATTTTTAATCCGAAGTGTACATTTTCCCTCTTTTATTTTCTTTCTAGTGCAATCGTGTTCCTGACGAGAGGAGATACTCCCTGCCCTTAAAGAGTATCTACATGCGACAGATTGACCAGATGGTTGGCTTGATTTGATCTGCTGTCCTTCTTGCGGCTGCATCGGAAACCGGATGTAAACAGCTGGAGCCTCACCAGGCCCAGATCCATTCCGAAGTGGACGAGGATGGAAGTCTGGCCGTCCGTGGTGGTGTCGGCATTTCCTTCCGGCTCCGCACACACGTCTAGCAGAATCATGCATACGTTAGTGTTCCTCTTCTGTTCAATAAAATGCCCTGTTTTTCATAAGGATGTAATTTGAAGGAAGAAGGTACATAGAAGTTGGCTTCCTACGACATGCTGATGTTATAAGCACAGTGCGGATGGGCATCTCTGGATGGATCTTCCTAGCCTCACACTTTGGAAAACCCAACAAGTGTGTTCCCGTGTCTGGCACTTGTCGTGACTGCACAGTATTGCTACCTCTCTGTTAGAGGACTGTGAACGAAATTTCCATGCAAAGGGCCTGAGGATCATCCCTATTTATTGCATTTTGTTATCCTTTCTCTCTCTTACTAGATAATTGGCTCTCCCTCCACCCATGATTTGGGATCACAAGGGGGAAAATCGTTCAGTTATTCATTTGCATACCAAGTAATGTTCAGTGTTAACGAATTAATTGCTTATGAATAACTTTTATCTGAATTTCTAAAGGCAGTCTCTTAAGTTGTCCCAAGGCCAGATCTTTTGGAGGGTATATTACATTTACCTTGAACTTAACCTGAGGAACTCCCATAGTTCCAGAACCAGGTGCCTTTTAGGGAGAGAGAAATACCCAAGAATGTCTGCGCTTCCATCCGTCTCATATTTACTAACCAAGGATTCTCAGTTCTGACCGTGTTTGGGTTAGAATTGTGTGTTTTGTTTTTGTTTTCTGTGTCGAGTGCCAATTAGCTAAGTCAGGGAGAACGAAATGATCAGATGACTCTCTGGCACCCTTGAGCCGTTTCTCTGTGTAACACAGGCTTTAGATTAGTGCCTTATTCGATTTTGGTTGGGGCCACCGTTTGTCACGGCTGCTGGCATGCTTGGAGCAGGCTCATTTTGTATCGCCATGCGGTGGGACCACAGTGAACGGGGGATGGGATGAGTATTAGTAAGACTGGAACATTCTTGGCCGGTCCTTGCCTTTCAGCCTGATATTTTTAAGCAAACCTCCATTAGGAGGAAGTTGTGCTCAGAGGCCTTCTTTGTTGTTATTTTCTTAGCCAGAGCAGAAGTTTCTGTCTTTGAAGTCAGACTGAATAGTCATACAAAGCAGAGGTGGATTTGAACTCTCAGCCTGGCTTCCGTGTAACATCTGAGGTGGAAATGAGTCCCAGTAGAAAGGCTGGGAAGTCTCTGAAACACCCCCAGCCTCACCTGTCATGTCGCTCACCTGTCTCTGCTTGTACCCTTCAAACCGTTTCGTCTTCATCATTTTAAAAACTAGAAGTAAGTGTGTCTAAGCCATTGCATATCAAAGGGAAAGATTTTATTTATTCCTTCTTGAAAATTTAAGTGTTACTGGGTTTTGTTTTTTTTTTTTAAATAGATAAAGACTTCAGTTCCTGGAGATTTTCTAAAAAAGGATTTTCGGTAATAAACGTGTCACCCCCATCTTTTAAATATTTACTATGCAAGTTGTTATGAAGTAAACAAAATCAAATGCTCTGTTTTACCGTTTTCCTTCATTTCAGAGGCATTCTCTTTACTGACCTTGTGTTATCTACTGAATAGAGAATTGCCTTTGAGAGTATATTTTGTTTTCTTTGACTCGGTCAAATAAGCACGCCCCGTTTTACACGCACCTGTGCTCACAGGCCCAGGCGTCCCTGCATCTTTTCTCCAGGCACATGGAGGTGGGACTACAAATGTCCCATTTGGGAGGATGGGCCTGTCGGGAAAGGGAGGGGACCCTCCGTGCATCTGCTCTCTCTCGTGGCCTCGCTGGGCTCCCTCTCCAGCGTCTGTGACAACATCGAGGTGTGGCATTCCTACATTACCCTCTCCTCCAGGCCCTTACCGTGTCACCCGCTCTGGCCTTGCAGCCAACCTCGTGCTCAGGAATGGGGATCTGTGCCCGAGTGCCACTGACGCACCCCAGGGCCCGGAGGCCGGCCCAGATGTGTCTTGTAGGAAGTCTCAAACCCTCTTGACTTCTGGGCGCTGCCTTGGACCAGTTGGTGAGCCTGAGGGTGAGCGAGTGACTGCAGACTCAGCCTGGTTGTTGAGCTTGCAGACTGCACAGTCCAGAGTGATGCTGCCTCGTCCGTGATCTGTGGGGCTGGATGCAGACTACTGTCTAGTGCCAGCCCAGAAAGGAAGGGTCTCTGAGCCAAGTTCCAAGCTGGCTTGTGTTCTGGTTGGAAATCAGAATGTCCACAGCTGTGTTCTATCTTGCAGGGCCTTGGTGTGTCTTTTATTCTGTGCTGCAGGAAGGGCCGCGGGGGGAGTGTCGAAGAAGTTCCTTTGCTCAGTGCTTTGCCCCAGGACCGTCCTGCTTCTGAACAAGTGCCATCCTTTGGAAGAGCTGTCAGCCTGTGCCACCCTCACGGTCCCCTGTGTAGCTAGTGTCTAGAGGCTGCTTTGGTCGACACGAGGAAGATGATTTCACAGAACTGCTGTAGAAAGCTGCCTTATAGTTAGGCTGGGTGGAGTCTGAATCTCCTCCCACGAAGTTCTAGATCCATACAAGTCAGGCTCCGGCTCCGTGTGATCAGGGAACTCCTTTTCCTGAGGAGTAGGTGACGAAGGAAGTCTGGCTTCCAGTTGTGCTGGCTTTCAGGAAGAACCATTTGCACATCTGTCCTGTGTCCGTTCCAGCTCTTTGACCGGAATTTGGTCTGTGCCACCGAGTCCCAGGTTCCCAGGCTGTCCCGGGGTGGGGCGGGGCCGCGCACAAGTCACTGACGTGTGTGTTTATGCACCACGGTGGTGTCTGTGCAGGTGAATTTTAGAGGAGGGTCTGTATACAGTCCGAGGGTCTGAACCTGCTTCCCCCCTCCTCTACCCTCCCCCACCAAAGAAAAATAGCCTCTTAGCTATATTCTTAGCTCAGTTTACTGAATGATTGCAAACAGTAATCCTTTGCTTTGGACCTTGTGGACTTATCAGACATCCTTTTCTTCTTTCCGGAGGGCTCCAGGGGTCTTTCTCTTTTGACACTTTAAAATTTAGTGGTGAAAAGGTAGGGTGCATGATTGCTGTAACCAGAGTGCCTGAGCAGGGACTTCTGAAGAAAATCTTGGGCTTTTCTTTTCATTCCCAGACATCCAACTCCTTCTCTAGTGCCTCTTCCCTGCAGGGCAGGGACCCTTGTGAGAGAGAGAAGGTGGGTGGCTGGGCTGTGTGTCCCCAGGTCGGGCAGGGCTCAGGGTTCTCTTCCTGCTGGAGTCTGGACCTGAATCCGGGAAAATGTACCTGTGGACCTTCCTGATTCCTTACCCTCTTTCCCTCTTTCTGAGAGGCAGAGAAATACTATTTTTTAAAAAGTATTTTGTTTTAGTTTTAAATAGCAAAACACAAGCTGCATTTTTATTTATTATGCACAAGAAAGGTAAATCTGTTTTTACAAAAAAAAATCTGGAGTTGGAAACTCTGGGGAAACCAATTGAAATATCCACATGCTTCTTTCTCTGTAATGTGCAATATGCTTTGCAACTATAGATGATATTTTATGTTTAATCTGTAAATAAGAAATGTATTTAAATTAAGAGGGAGCTTTTTGTAAAAGGACCAAATGTTCTTTTATAAATGTACTAAGAAATATCTTGTTCTTCGAAATTTATTAGGATTTTTATGAGTAATTTTTATTAAAAGATTCTTTTTTTTTTGAGTTGTCATTTTGTTTCTCTTTATACACTCACAGGTACACACTGCATGCAGGAAAACCAGGGACAAACCACCTTAAGGGAAACCATAAAGCCAGATGAATAAAAACTTTGTATGTTCCTTTGTTTTCCACAGCTGAGCCCTCATAGCTCTGCTTTTGTGTCACACATTGCATGGACCTGTCCTTCCCATGTGGGTGACAGCCGCACGTAATGATTTTTGGCCTGTCCCTGACCTCCTCTCCGCATTAGCCTCCTTCCTGCCCGGCACTGACCTGTTCTCAGTTCTCGTTGACATTTATCTGAGTCTTTCTACGTTCTGCAGCCAAGTCTCTCTTATCTCAAGCAAGGCAATTCCTTCTCCTGGCCTCCTGCAGGCTAAGGTGGGGTAATGGCACCAGCAGTCAATGTGGGGAAGGAGGGAGGGCACGGGTGTCAGTCCAGGGTGGGCAGAGAGGGCAGTGGGGGTGTGGGGCGTGGGGGGTCACGGAGAGAGAGATGTGAACAAAGTGG
>NW_027530006.1:4023709-4047944 GCF_008692635.1 Crocuta crocuta | reverse complement strand
GTGGGGTAATGGCACCAGCAGTGAATGTGGGGGTGGGGGGGGCAGTGGTCTGGGGGAGGCATGAGCTGGGGGGTTTCAGCCGACTGCTACCTGAGTCGTGGCAGGGTCTGGAAGGAGATCGCTGCTTCTGCCCCTGTGATACCTTGATGTCCCATCTTTGTTTCTAGGTGATTCTGACAGTGCTTTTAAAAACCTATGCATTGTGACAAGGTCAGGAAGCACCTTGCTGATATTAAAGCACACCGTGGCCTTTGTAAGGGTTGGTGGTGGCTGTGTCCCTGGAGTCTCTGGGTCTGTAACCCTCTTGGCAAGGCCAGCGGGACCCCTCTGCCAAAGGCACAGTGGCAAAGCCTTGATGGTGAAAGCACCCGTGCCCCTGGTCAGCGCTGACACGCTGGAGCACCCTGTCTAGACGCTGCAGGGGGGCATCAGGGCCGAGAGGGGACTCTGGACCCACACTGCGTGAGATGCAGACCTGACTCTGCTGACGAGCCTTGTGCAGGGGGTGCGGGGTCCACAGTCTCGCTGGGCCTCAGTTTTCCCATCTGTTATCTGGAATGAAAACAACAGTCCATGTGTGTAGGGTGGATTGAGTGGGTGCTTGAGATGGCGCCTGGCCCCCAGGAAGCCCTGCATGTGCATTTCCTACAGTTATGGTCAGGTTGGATTTGACACCCAGGATAAGCGGTAGGATCTTTACACAGACCCTGAGGAGGGGTAAGAGCTTGGACAGGCATGAAGAGTCGTGGGCCGGAGCCTGGGCTTGTCCCTCTGGATCAGCAGCTTGAATCAGAGTCTCACATTTTACTTGTTTGTAAAACCAGGGGCTCAGTCGGTTGAGCGTCAACTTCGGCTCAGGTCCTGATCTCATGTGATCTGCTGCCAACTCAGAGCCTGGAGCCTGGTTCAGATTCTGTCTCTGTCTCTCTCTCAAATATAAATAAACATTAAAAAAATAAAAAAAAAAACAGATATAGGAGCACCTTAACTCCTGGCGTTCTTGTGAGAGCAGAATGAGCTACATTTTATCAGAGCCTGTTAGGTGCCAGCTGCTAACATCTTTATGTATGTGACTTCTCTCCAAATTAAAATTTTTTTTAATTTAATTTAATTTTATTAAATTTTTAAAAATGTTTATTATTATTGAGACAGACAGAAAAACAGCATGAGTCAGGGAGGAGCAGAGAGAGAGGGAGACACAGAATCTGAAATGGGCTCCAGGCTCTGAGTTGTCAGCACAGAGCCTGACGCGGGGCTTGAACCCCACTAACCGTGAGATCATGACCTGAGCTGAAGTCAGACGCTCAACCGACTGAGCCACCCAGACACCTCTAAATTTTATTTTAGAGAGTTTGAGCGGGAGAGAGAGGCAGAGGGAGAGAGAGTCTTAAGCAGATTCCATGTTCAATGTGGAGCCAATGTGGGGCTCGATTCCATGATCCTGGGATAGTGACCTGAGCTGAAATCAAGAATCAGATGCTCAACCGACTGAGCCACCCAGGCACCCCAACTTCTCTCAAAGCTTAATCAGGGGACTAGGCTGCTGTACTGTCCATCTTTGGACCCCGGAACACGAGATGTAGAGTGGTAAGGGCTGATGCCTGTGCCCCACACTCCCTGAAGCATTGTGGGCAAGTGCCAGGCACAGTCTGGCACATCATATGGTCCTCCAGCGTGTGTATTTGTGCATGTGTATCCATGCACACGCGGCTTAAAACCTACCCTATTGAAGCTTCACCTGAATCCTGGGAGGTAAGGTCTATTCATTTCTATAGCTGAGGACACTAGGCGGTACCTACCCTAGATCAGCGTTGAGCCACTCTGAACCCATGACTTCAGGCTGTCTTAAGTACCAGAATGAATAGTTTGGCCGTAGCCCCGGGATAGAGAGAGGGGGTTCCGTGCTGGAGGGAATAGCCTGGGCCATTTCCAGAGGGATGTTTCTCAATCCTCCGTCTGAGAACCCAGTGGCTCCTTCCATAGGGTGGAAGATCGGAAGTCGGGGCAGGGCAGTAAACCTGCATCTAGATTCCAAGGCCCCCAGCCTGAGGCACCCTGGCCCTCCCAGCTTCTGATAATCAGGACCTCCGAGGCTGCTCTGCACTGCANGTTCGGGGGGGGGGGGGGGGGGGGGGGTGGGAGGCAATGAGCCTGCCTGCTCTCCAACCAATAGAAAGCCCCTCTGCAAAAAAAGAGTTGTTAATTCAGTTATTACCGTCATTCTCTTAGATAAAATATACCCCAGAAAGGCCTTCCAAGATTTATCAAATGGTTATTCATTGTACCTGTTATTTTGAAATTTAGAGGCACCTTACAGAACCTGAAATACTCAGAAAGTGCTAGGAAATTTAAAAATATTAACTTCAACACATCTCTGATAATACATTAAAAGAAAGTGCCTTTATCTTGTCGCCTCCTTTAAATATATTTACGTCAAAACTCCGGAGCTGTAGACTTACCCCCTCAATTTGGGGGACGTATCCACCATGTAACCTAATTGGCTAAGCTGGTCATGGTTTTCAAACCCCTTTGCCCCACCAGGCTGATGGGAAAAGACTGACTTTATTTTTCTGTCCTAATGAAAATGTTAATTAGCGTGAGAGCCTCTCACGCATTCTGGCGCAGAGCAAGGGGGCATGAAGTTGTGCTGTGTTTGCTACAGGAAGAGAACGAGGCACCTGGGGCTCTGAGCAAGCTATTGCTGCCAACACGCCAGGAAGGGAAGAGGCGGTTGTTTCCTGACAGATACTTCCCATGGTCCCTTTGGTGCTCCAGAGGTTTCTACACGCCAGGGCCGTGCACGCGGAGGAGTGAGATTCCTGGCCTGTGAGAGGTGGGCCCTCCGATCAAGTCTGAGAGGAACCGTGGGGGCTGAGAACTTGCAGGTCACAGATCAAGCCATAGCCGAGCCATTTTCTGTGGTGTGTGGTGAGGATTTGGAACTGGATTCCCTGAAAGGCGGTGGTGGTTAGGCGTTAGGGTTCCTTGGTGCGTTTTATAGAAACACAGATCGCTGGGCTCCACCGCAGAGTTTCTGACTCAGCAGGTGAGGGGCGGGGCCTGAGAATCTGCATTTGCCAATCAGTTCCTGGGGGAGCCTGGTGGCTGCCAATCTGGGGACCACAGTTTGAGAATCCTGCTTACCGTTTTTCCTGAAGCCGTACATACCCCTTGGAGAGTCATCCAGTAACAAAAGACCCTCAACATTTCCATGTTTTGTCAGGGGCGATCCAGGCTTTGGAGGCATGTCTTTAAGAAAAATAAGATAAAATTATGAATGCAAAACTAGAAATGCAGAAGTAAATGTGTATGTAGGACGAAAAAATCACAACAAATCACAAATATTAAAAAGCTGACAAATACCACAGTAACACACATTCCATAAAAATGACAATGGTTTGATTAAAGTGACCTAATTTACTTCTTTTCCTAATTTTTCTGGTTGTATGCTCTTTGATTATTCTCTATACTTACATTAATGTGTATAGATTTTGTGCCTCACATTTGTATGCCCCTTCCCTGAATTACACCCTCAACTGTGGTTCTAGAATCTCATCTTCCTTCCATTCCTTCCAGCAAAGAGGGAATGTAGTGGGTTCTCGGCCTTTCCTTGTCTAGTCGTGCCAAACCTAACGTCTTCAAGATAAGACCAGTGATTCTAAGTCAGAAGAGTTTATGTAGAGTTGTAGAAGGGCTGTTCCACTATATTCCTGACTACATTCTTAACCAAACCAAGATAGCAATAGCTAGCTTTCATGTCTTTTTAAAAAACTTTTTTTTAAGATTTACTTATTTTTGAGAGACAGAGCATGAGTGGAAGAGGGGCAGAGAGAGAGGGAGACACAGAATCTGAAGCAGCTTCCAGGCTCTGAACTGTCAGCACAGAGCCCGATGCAGGACTCGAACTCACAAACTGTGAGATCATGACCTGAGCTGAAGTCAGATGCTCAACCGACTGCGCCACCCAGGTGCCCCTAGTTTTCTTCTTTATATCGTTCACGTGTTTTAGATGCTCTTTAGTGTGCCTGTCAAATTCCATAATAAATGAATTGTAACCTTGTATGTGAAACTGGTTTTTCAAATTGTGAAAAAGAAGTCATAATTCAGTTTGTTCTGGTATAGTGTGAATAATGGCAACATGTTCTTCAAAATAGGAAAAATTAAAATCATGTGCATCATCCAGTGGAGAAATCTACCAAGGACTTTGTGCCCCTCAGACCTTTTAGCCTCACCTGTGCTAACCTCAGTCTTTCTTTGCCTTTCACGGACACAGACCTAGACCAGGGCTTGTCAGTGAGCTAGCAGCCCAGTTTTGAATAGGAGTTCGGGGAGGGCGGGGGGAACGGTCTTTCTTTGAAAGTGATATTTGGGGGCATCTGGGTGGCTCAGTTGGTTGGGCGTCCGTCTCTTGGTTTTGGCTCAGGTCATATCACGGTTTGTGAGTTCAAGCCCTGCATTGGGCTCTGTGGTGACTGCACGGAGCTTGCTTGAGATTATCTCCCTCTTTCTTTCTCTCTCTCTGGCCCTCCCTGCCTCTCCACCCCCCCTTCTCTCTTAAAATAGATAAACTTAAAAAAAAAGAAAGAAAGTGCTATTTGAAGAAAACTCAGTGGTATGCACCACAGAATTCCAGTAAAACTACTGGAATGCTGGATTTCAGAGAGTATTTCTTGAGCACCTGCTGTAGACCCACCTGGGGTGATTGAGGAGCGCAGAGTAGGAAGCCTGGCAGTGGATGGAAGAAATACAAGATTTCATGGCCTTGAGGAAAGGCTGCCAAGCATGGCCTCAGGTTTTAGGCATACACTTTCAAAACCCATCCACACTGAAAACGGGCCATTTCTCTCCAGCGGGGTTCAAAATTGTTGTAGACACCTGCCTTCCACAAGAGGCCACTCTTGCTTCACTTTTTCTAATGGGGCCTTTAAAAAAATAGTTTTAGCAACCAGTGGTACAGAAAAAAACAGTGTGGCATGTTTTAAACTCAGCGTGCAAAAATGTAATTTCATGGTCTTTTGGAATCTTGTATCGAACTCTTGGTGCGTGCTTGCTAATTGAAACATGAGTAATAGTGACAATGGTAGTAATGGCATCAGGTGTCTCTATAGGGTCTTCCTCCAGAGAGCAAACTCTTTCATATGTATTATTCAGGGAAGACTCGCAATGCCATATGTCTTAGGGTTCTCGTTTTCCGAGAGTGAGACTAGGTAAATACCACAAGCTGCTTGGTTAGATGGTGATATTTCAGAACCAGGGGTAGGTAAGTACGAAAAGGGGAAATGCAGAGTTTTTCTTGGGGAAGTGCCCCAGGTCTGCCTCAGCCACCAGGTGGATGGTTTCATTTTCATCTTGTGAGGTTGCTTTCCGCTTGCTGTGAATTTGGGTAGATACATAGTTTCTAGATAAAACTTGGGAGGGTGGGTCTTGGCACCCACAACTGGGAGATTCCCAGATGACCGCTTCCTTAGGCTCTCCTTCTTCATGGTTTCTCACTTTAAACTTGTCCTCTGGATGTTAGGCACTTCTGGGTCCTCCTGAGCCTTCCCTTCTAGTTAGTGTCCTGCCTTAGACTTTGGTTGTCCAATCCAGCAGACAGAAAGCAGCATAGAAACTCAACATTGTAGGTCTGAATCTGGACTCTGCTCCTTATTAGCTGGGTGAGTTACTAAACCTCCCTGAATCTTAGTTTACTCATCTGTAAATAGGGGCTAATTATACCTATCTCACAGGATTTCATGGGGCTATCCTTCCCTTTATTCCTCCCTCACCCTCAGATCAACTGCCTCTGTGGTTGTAAGCCCTGGTTCCGAGAGAATTCACAGAATATTCATCACCGAATTTATTATGTCCTGTAGTCCTTAGGGGCAGTGGGTCTAACGTTTAAGTGAGAATATCCTGTTAATTCTAATATGGCTGGCCAGGCTGGGTCTCTGTGGAGATCTCCCTTCTGGAAATATGGCCGCCATGGGCCCTCACTGCCACCGCCACCTGTGGTAGATGGCTGAGCAAACAAGATCATCCTACCCATGCACACAGGCATCCAATCTGTTGAAGGCCTGGATGGACGGAGAAGGCAGGGTGGAAGTGGGGAGGGCAAATTTGCTCTCTGTTGAGCTGGGACACCCACTCTCCCCTGCTCTTGGACTTTAGGACGCTTGGCTCTCAGGCCTCTGACTGGGAGCTCCCTCAATGGCTCCCCTCGTTCTCAGGCCTTGGGGCTTGGACTGAAACTACACCACCAGCTTTCCCCGGCCTCCAGGTTGAGTCGGCAGATTGGGGGAAGGGAGCCTCCATACTTAGGTGAGGCCAGTCCTTCATAATAAATCTTTCTACAGATCTAAGAAAGCATCCCCAGTGTAATGGCGAAAAAATTCCTGACGGCCGAGTCCCAGTCTGCCTTGTAACAGACTCTCCCGAGGAGTCTGAGGCTTGTGGTCAGAGGACCCCAGTTTGAAAACCCCCTTGGCAGTTTGCTGAGGGGAACCTGCACTGCACTCTGTGTTTCCAGGCTTATCTTTGGGACCGATTTCATGAGATTTGCAAATGCAGCTCATTTTGGCCGCTTCCTGCCCTTCCCTTCTATGGACTCCTGCCACCCACTCGCTGCCTGCCAACTGGGGAATACAGTTAGAAGACGCTGTCTTTGTGGGGAAGCTCGGTCTCAGAATGTGGCTCCTAAAGCAGCAGCCACAGCACCTGGGAGCCTGTTTGAAATGCAAATTCCTGGGTCCTCTCCAAGACTTTACAGAATGGGAAAGTCTGGGGGTGGGAATTTGGCAATTTGCTTCCACAAAGATTCTGCAATTAAAAAAAATTTTTTTTTAAGTTTATTTATTTATTTATTTAGAGAAAGACAGAGACAGCATGGACGTGGGCGGGTCGGAGAGTGACAGGGAGAAGAAGAGAGAGAATCCCAAGCAGGCCCCGCACTGTCATTGCAGAACCCAACATGGGGCTTGATCCCAGGAATCCTGAGACCATGACCTGAGCTGAAATCAAGAGCCAGATGCTTGGGGCGCCTGGGTGGCTCAGTCAGTTAAGTGTCTGACTTCGGCTCCGGCTCAGGTCACGATCTCACAGTTCGTGGGTTTGAGCCCCGCATCGGGCTCTGTGCTGACAGCTAGCTCAGAGCCTGGAGGCTGTTTCAGATTCTGTGTTTCCCTCTCTCTCTGACCCTCCCCTGCTCACGCTGTCTCTCTCTCTTTCTCAGAAATAAATAAAGCATTAAAAAAAAAGAATCAGATGCTTAACTGACCGAGTCACCCAGGTACCCCAGGGATTCTGCATTTGGATGGTGGGTGACCTTGCCCAAGCTCAGTTGGTCTTCCAGACGGTTGGAGCAGATGCGAGAATCTATCCCCTCCCTGCCATTCCGGGGCTGGTAGAGGTGGGAGGTGGGGGTTGTTCTCTACTGTCCCCAGCGTGCAGGTGCTGAGCGTTGAGGAAGCACCCGCTGAGAATGCTGATCGTTTGTCTTCCCCTCTGCTATGCCTTATCACCTTACACGTGGTGTTTCTAGTTGAGAGGCAGCTTTGATGTTTCTGATTCATTCATTCTTTTTATTGAACAATACTCCACAGCTGTTATGTGCCAGGACTCTCCTGGGAACTAGGGTATGGTGACATGATTGTGCCAGCACAGAAATAAATCAATTTAAGCTAAAATGTCAGAGCATGGCAAGAGCTTGAGGGCAAAGTAGGGTGAGGGGCTGGCAGGCTGGGTGGAAGGGAAGACATGGGGCTCTTCTGTTTTGCTTGTATTTTGTTCTTTAATCCTTGTTCTGGGGAGAGCGTCTCTATCTTCACCTCATTCAGTTCAGAAGGTTTCATGTGCTTTCCCCCACATTATTGGGGGGTCATGTGACCAAGGCGGAGCCAATCAGCATTCATCTCCCTGTCCCCAAAACAGAGCAGAACTCTGAAGTAGAGCTGAAGGCAGAAGAGAGACCTGATTACATTGTTTGAACCACTAAATCCAGCCATGCCTGAAGCCTTCCCTCCTGGACTTTTTAGGTTGGTGAACCAATCCTGTACTTTTTCATCTGGAACCTCTTTCAGTCTGTTTTTGTTTCGTTTTGTTTTTATCTATTTTGAGAGAGAGAGAGACAGACAGACAGACTGTGTGTGCCAGTGAGGGAGGGGCTGAGAGAGAGGGAGAGAGAGAGAGAGAGAATCCCTAGCAGGCTCTGTGCTCGAACTCACGAACCACGGAATCATGAAATCAGATCTGAGCTGAGATCAAGAGTTGGCTGGCCAAACAGACCGAGCCACCCAGGTGTCCCACCTCTTTCAGTCTGTTGAAACTCAAAGGGTTAGAATATGAAACTCAGGGAACGTGGGTTCAACTCCTGACTCCGCCACTTTCAGGCTAGGAGGTGTTCAGTAAGGGGTGGCTGGACTGCAGAGAAACACCAGCCTCAGGCCGATTTCTTTTTACCTTAGCTTAGTGGTGTTCACGTTTTGTGTTTCAGAGACGTGTGACTGAATCCCCAATGACGGGGTGACTGGCTGTTCTATTTTTCATCTCTTCTGACAGTCCAGATGGTACAGTTTACTTGCTCCTTGTCTTTCCCTTCCTCCCCACTCAAAGACGCACACGTGTGCCAGTAGAGACATTTTTTTCCCTTTTCTCAATGAAATGCAATTACATTGAATTCATGGCATTGATGATATTCTTTGTCTCAGATCACAGTTTCCTGGTGCTTGGCTGAAAGCTGTGTAATAAGGTACTGATAAGGATTTTCTCTTTCTAACCTGAATTGTATGCACATAGATGATACCTTCCTACAACACTTTCGTGTGTGTGTGTGTGTGTGTGTGTCTCAAAATTACTGAAAAATCAGTCATTCTGAGGCTCATTTACATTGCATGTGTTTTTTACGCACCCATCAATTTCAAAATAGACTTCAAAGAAGAAAAAAGTGAAATTCTCTCAGCTCAGACTTCCAAATGACTTGGTTTTAATAACATGCAAAACAGGGATGGGGGTGAGGGAGGGCTGGCCACGCTGCCAGCTGAAGGAGGCTGAGAATAGCCCCACAAATCCCAGCGTTGACAGCCTGGGAAGGGGGTGGAGGTTCTGGAAAAACCATCTGGACTGACCAGTCCCTAGACTGGGAAACTACCCAAGTCACAGAAAGAGCCTGTTCTGTGTTTCAGCCTTTCCGAATGGTGGGTCTCTGTCGCCACCATCACTGTGGGTGGCGTCCACCTAGGGCAGTGTTCGTCATCTTTTTTTTTCTTTTTTTGCATTGTTGACCCCTCCTAAGGAGGCTTTTAGAGTTTTCCTAATCCTTCTCAACCCATCCCTCCCCCGCATTATGAAATTTTAATCCAATAGGTACACTATTTACCTGTTTATGTACTGGATATAAACCTATGCTTTATACATAAAAACAGTGAGTCTGTTTTTCTCCCCTTTGCTTCTAAGAACCGTTTTTGCCCTCTTGGTGATATCATCCCCACTAAGGACGAATGACCCAGTATTTGTATCTGTCAGGCTTTCTTCTGAGTGCCTACTTATATTAACTAATTCAGTTCTCACAGTGGCCCTAGCAGGTACCCCCATTTTGGAGTTGGGGCGCTGAGGCACAGAGAAATGCCTAAAGTCACAGAACTCATAGGTGTTTGTTTTGTGTTAAGCAAACTACATAGGTTAAGGGAACAATTTCCACACAAGATTTCTCTCACCTCTGATACCAAGTAGAAGGAGTTCTGTGCACCTACGAAGTTAAAGGGAGCAATCCACTTCCCAAACCATCCTCGGGTTTCATCATTTGCCTGAAGTCCTCACAGACCTCACTGCAAGCTAGTACACTCCTGGTTCAAATTTATGACAGTAAACGGAAACAGATGAATCAGCCAAAGGAAGAGAGGCATAAGGAAAGTCTAGAAGAGTTTCAAATGAGAAGTATCTATCATCCACAGGTGCAGTACCCTCCTGGCATCAATGGGTGACAATATTCATGGAGTATGGCCAACCAGGGAATGCTTACCCAGGCTTTGGGGTTCAGTTTTTATTGCGCCTTCATTACATAGGCATGATTGATTGATTGATTGCTCCTGTGGTTCAGCTCAGTCTCCAGGTCAACTGATAGAGTTTGACCAAAGCCCCCACTCTAAATCACACGGTTGGTCTCTCTGGGCATGGCCATCCCTCACCCATGACTATCAAGTATGGGCAGTCCCGGGGCGCCTGGGTGGCTTAGTTGGTTAAGCGTCCGACTTTCNAAAAAAAAAAAAAAAAAAAAAAAAAAAAAAAAAAAAAAACAAAAGTATGGGCAGTCCCACTCCAAGATCCAATATGGCCAGTCCCTGCCCTAAACAAAGACACTCTTGTTAGGTACAACATGGATTACCTCCCAGAAGCTGAGGATGAAGTCCAGAGCTGTCTCAGGGTAAGGCCAAATTCTTCCCTGCCCAGGGGTGGGGCTGGGATGTAAAGACAATTTGGATCCTTGTGGAAGAGAAAGGGGCCTAGCGTTTGGGTGTTATAATTACTGGAACACTACCGTGAGGAGACAGGCATATTCGCACTGCACAGGAACTGAGTATACTGAGTGTGGCTGGCTGAATAATGGCTTCCCCAAATCTAGGTCCTAATGCCTGGAACCTGTGAATGTTAACCTTACATGGCAAAGTGGACTTTGCAGGTGTGATTAAGTTAGATGCTTGAAGGGGGAGAATATCCTGGATTGTCCACGTCCTTCCTGAATGGCATCACAAGTGTCCGTATAACAGGGAGGCAGAGGGGGAGTTGGCTCAGAAGAAGAGGAGATGATGTGAGCAAAGAGTGATGAGCTTTGAAGATGGAGGCAGGGGCCAGGGGGTTCCTCCACAGGAACCAGTCCTGATGTTAGCTCTGTGTAACTGACTCTGGACCAGTGGCCTCCACAACAGTAAGAGAAAATGTGTATTGTGTTAAGCTGCCAAGTTGGTAGTAATTTGTGACAGCAGCCGTAAGAAAGGAACGCACTGAGACCAAGGAGTTGAATGTTTGCTGAAGGCTCTGGGGCCGATAAGCAGCTGATTGAGAGTTTTAACACGGGCCTCCCTGACTCCAAAGCCTGTTATTACTTCTGCATTCCAGAAGTGGCTTGTTCAAGGCATGCCATGTTGCTGCTTCACTCCTGGGCTGAGATTAGCTCGGGAGTGAAGCTAATCAATCATAATTGATTATGATTCTCTTTTATTGATCTGGGGGTGATGAGCAGAACCCTTATCAACACAATGATTTTGGTGGCCACGGTGTAAAGATGACCCAGGATCAATACCTTAACCTACCTTCTTGAGAGTCTTAAGGAGAATATCCATCACATTCTCTTCCTTTTTTTCTTTTTAAAAATATCTGAATTTGTAATGCCACCTCCGACGCAGCAAACACTCCTTATAGGACCACTGTTTTTACATCCCCTACACCAACCCCTGCTGCTTGGATATTTGGTCTTTTCCAACTGCATAGTGCGCCAGCCTTTGGCATGCGCCCTGGGGGACCATCCCTGACAACAGTGGCTGGCATCCTGTATCTTTGATCACTGTTTTAGGTCAGTTCCTTGAAGCAGAACCTGAGACAGGAATTTGGATTCCCTGAGCAGGGGGAGGGCGGGGGGGAGGGTATAAAAAAATGTATGGAAGGGAGTGGGAGAAGCAGGATGGTTAAGAGGAAAGAGCGTGAGGTTGGAGATACAGGGAGTCTGGCCCTTGCACCACAGTGCTGGCTCCTTGCCAGGCAGTCGGCCACCTGTCGGGGGGACATGCCTGTGGCTTTCTGGAAGATAGGACGTCTGCAGAAAGGGGACTGTGCCATGAGTAGCCAACATTCCCACTGGGTGCTGTAGGGGGCAGGGAGTTTGAGTGCCTCTCCTAGGAATGGAGATCTGCGCAGGGTGCCAGGGACATGAAGGTCAAGTTCCAGACCTAGTTGACAAGAAGAGCCTGAGTAAAGTTTGGTCAAGGAGGGAGTCCTTGTCACACAGGAGTCCTAAGTCCACTCTGGGCTAAGGAGGGGCAGTGACACTGCCTGCAAGCATGTTTGCAGGGTGGACTCTTGCCGGAAGAGATCTCTGCAGATGGTCACCAGTGCTGTCAGCCCTCTTTTCTGCCTCACGCTTGCTCACAAAGTACCCATGTATCAAGAAGCGGTCCCCTGAAGGTTTGTGAGACGACCCACTGCTTAGGCGAGGTGGAGGAAAGAGGCTGCTTGAATTCCCTTTATAGCGAAATGCCTTCAGTTCCACAAGAAACAAAGCTGCTGATGAAGATGCTTCCGGGAGAAAGGCTGCATGACTTTAACTGCAGCAACGGTTGACATGTGATTGATCTAAGGCTTTGGTAGAGGAATGGTGAGGTGGGAAGGCAGTGTCGAGGGGGCCTAGATACTTTGGCAGAAACAGCAGGAAATAGAAATAGGCAGCTGTACAGGTCATGATCTCATGGTTTGTGAGATGGAGTCCCATGTTGGGCTCTGGGCTGACAGCACGGAGCCTGCTTGTGATTCTCTCTCTCCCTCTCTCTGCCCCTCCCCCACTCGTTCTTTCTCGCTCTCTCTTCCTCCCTCCCCCCCAAATAAATAAACTCTAGAGAAAAAACTTAAAGAAACAGAAAAAAAAGGAATAGGCAGCTATAGATACTGAAGATAGAAGGCAGAACTTTGAGTCTTGGGAGCACATCTTCAGGGAAACCCATGTTGATCAAGCAGCGCGGACTCCCTTCGGTGCCATTTTCCCTCCCTCTAAATAACAGTCTCTTGCTCCACCTGGAACTCTTCTCAACTCCCTCACCCTGTACAGAATCTCACTGGTCCACTTCTTCCTTAAGTTTGTGTGTTCATTTGTTAAACAAATATTTATTGCCAGACATCATACAAGGTCAAGGGTTAGGGTTCAGTGGTGATTCAAGAAGCAGATACAGTTCTTGCTCTCATGGGGTTGACAGCCAAGAGAGAGAGCGAGAGAGACATTAATCAAATAATCACTGGGATGCATACTTAACAAATTCCCACACAAGCTGAGACGCAGACCCTTGCAAGTACTGTGTGTAACAGGGACACACTGCCAGAAGCCAAAATCACAACTAGCTGTGTTGTTTGTTTGGGAAAATCTATCCAACTTGGGTCTTCCCGACTAGCTGTCATTAGGGTAAGTGTCCCTTTCTCAGGGCAGTAGGTGGCTTAACACGGCTCATCACATGACTCTTCAGGACTGCTTGAAATTCCTTGCCTTGCTATGTTCACCACTGCTAAATGATGATGTTGCGAATGCCCAGTCAGACCTTGCATTGCAAGAGCTGCCTTAAACCAGTCCCCCCAAATCTCCTAGATGGTCCACTTGTTCCCTCTCCCTCTGAGATGTGACTATATTTCTGATAAGGCTGCATTCTCCCTTATAATGAGAGCAATGAACTTGAAGTTGTCAGGGAATGGTGTTCTGAAGGGATGGGCTGTGATCCTTTACCACAAAGAATTGGGGCCCAAACTAGAGGCTTCCCCAGAAGTGTGATGCTGGAGCGGAGTTCTAAAGGATGTGTAAGAGTAACAAAGGCAGAGGGAGAGAGGCAGATGAGGGAGGACAAGGATTGGGAAAGGAAGCATGTTCAAAGGCCCTGGAGCAGGAAAGAGCTTGGAGCTTGAAGAGACTGGGAAAGGTCAGAGTGACTGGAGCCCAGGGTCAAGGATATCACAGTGAGGGTTCATGCTGAGAAAGCAGGAGGGATCAGGCCCCACGAGGTATTATAAATTGGCCACATTAGTGGTGTGTGTGTGTGTGTTTTGATAAAGAGAGGGAGAGAGAGAAATTGCAAGTAAGGTGAGTAAAGGGCAGAGAGAGAGAGAGAGAANTGGGAAAGGAAGCATGTTCAAAGGCCCTGGAGCAGGAAAGAGCTTGGAGCTTGAAGAGACTGGGAAAGGTCAGAGTGACTGGAGCCCAGGGTCAAGGATATCACAGTGAGGGTTCATGCTGAGAAAGCAGGAGGGATCAGGCCTCATGGGGTATTATAAATTGGCCACATTAGTGGTGTGTGTGTGTGTGTGTTTTGATAAAGAGAGGGAGAGAGAGAAATTGCAAGTAAGGTGAGTAAAGGGCAGAGAGAGAGAGAGAGAAGTGGAGCTCACCTAAAGCAGCACTCAAAATCACAAACTGTGAGATCATGACCTGAGCTGAAGTCAGATGCTTAAGCGGCTGAGCCACCACACAGGCAACCCCAGTGATTGTGTTTTTTACCTGAAGAGCACTGGGAAACTATTACAGATTTTTGTTATTCCAATTTTTATAAGTGCTCACCACCCACAATTAGCAAGGGTAGTAAGTAGGTGGCCGTGGTGGCTATCCTGGGGAGAGAGAGACAGAATAGTTTGCATTAGGGATTAGAATGCTAGCAGACAGAAGGAAAGAAGTGGTGGACTTGACAGTCTGTAGGAAGTAAAACTGAGGGCTGCATTATTAAATCGCTTGACCCAAGTCACCAGAGGCTGCTTAAATAATTTATATTAATTAAAATGACCTAGAACTAAATAGTCCACCTTTCTCAGGCACATCAGCAGGAGTATAGGTGCTCAATAGACACGTATGGCTACCTTATAGGCAGGCAGATTACAGAACATTGCCGCTATCGTAGAACGTGCTGATGGACAGCACGCATGCGGAATCCCGGACTACTGGTCTGCTGCAGCTCCTTGCCTAAGGCACAGCCTGATTCCCCCCACTCCCCAACTCACTTTGGAGTCTCTAAATGTTTAGGGGCTGAGGTTGGCAACTCTAGGCTGTGCTTGACCTGAAGGTGTTCCCCAGCCCTTAAAGAGGAGGGGAGTCCCAAGCCGTTCAATTATTTCTGCCCTCTTCACGACCAACTAGCGCCTGAGAAGCAGGAAGCAGCTGAAACTAACTTGCTCTTGTGAGTTTCATCACTGGGCCGTGGAGGCATGGGGTTGCCAAGCCCAAATCCTCCTTCATGTGCAATCAGCACACCAGCTTTGGCCCAGCCTCTGGAAATATTGGCATGCAGCACACACATTTCACGGCGGGAATTGCCCATTTCTGAATTAGATAAAAGATGTCAGAAGAATAATAAAGTTACTTTCGGTGAGTACATATTATCTGTAACGAAATAAAATGGGGATTGCAGCGACTACAACTCAATCTTCCATCTCAGAGGTTTATTAACGCTAATCCCCCTAGAATCTGGAGCAGGATCTGAGAGTGTAATAAAATGGACTCATTTTTCACAGTTTTTCCCCCCCGTCAAGTACTAGTGGTGTAAAAAGAGCAATATTAAAAAAAAAAAAAACAACCCACCACACACAAGCATTTGTTGACATTTCTCCTGCTAAGTTATGACTGATTTTTGGAACAGTCCTAATGTTTTGGGGATTGTGGCTTTCCCCTCACTTAGGTCAGAGCCAGGATAGCAAGTCCATAGCCTGTGTTTGCTCCCTGATCCCTTGCAGACATCATTAATCAGTCATGAAACTCTTACCTTGTAACTCCAGACATGGCCTTAGAATCCTTCTCTCCCTACAGTCCTAACAGAGGAGAAAATAGGTCAGAAACCTAGTTGCTATCCATGGAATGGGAACAGGCATTTTATCTGCGCTGGAGCAAGATAAATACTCATTTCTCAGAACAGCAATGGGAAATTGCTCAGAGGTCACTACTTCTGGGAAAGAGGGGAATACTTTTGCTATTTTGGGGGTTTATTAAGGAGAAATGGCTTACCCCAGTCAACCTGGCAGCGGCTACATGGTAGTAGTGGCATCATAAAGAATTATAGGGACCCTCAGCATGATGATGAAAATATTTCTCAGCACTTCCATTGGGCTTTTTCTGTTCCTAGAGAACTCATTTATTAATATTTTTATAACGGAAGTCTTACTGATGAGACCTGGGCTGTCTTTCTGCCAGTGCTTGGGCCACTGCATCATGTCACTTATTGGTGAGTTGGAAGTACCTTGCATGTCACCCTTTTGGAAGGGATCCTAGATTAATGACATCTCTACTAAAGACTATTAGTATATAATATACACAGAGCTAGCTGAAGCAAAGTCTCAGGAACATGCTAACAGTTCTGTCCCCTGCTCTGGTCTGTTACTAGAAAAGGCTCCAAGTGGGAGGTCTTTGTTTTCCTTGCTGAAAAATGAGTACCATTATTTTCATTTTTAAATAGTTGTGCACAACTTCTTCAACCTATCTAAGACTTTTTCACGAATCCTGGCTATTCAACTTCTTGGACACAGTGAGCATCCTAAATTGTGAATACGATGAAGGTACAGAAAGAATTTGGGGTGTCCTCTTGGGCCTTATTAAATAATCCGAGATGCTTATTTAAATGATATGCAAATGTCACAGGAGCCCCTCATAAAAGTCCCTTACCCTTGAGACCCCTAACCACATTGTGTGGTGACTTTTGTATTTAATGAGTGATCAGTGAAATTAATGAACTGGAGCTAGTTTCTAAAAATCTTTTTGTGGGGTTTCCCAAGTTTTCTGTGTCTTTTCCTGGATATGGGCTGCAAAGCTGCCCGCACAAATAAGAAGATTCTTAATGTTTTCTTTTTTTTTTAATTTTTTTTTTATGTTTTATTTATTTCTAGGAGAGAGAGAGAGAGAGACAGCGTGAGCAGGGGAGGGTCAGAGAGAGAGGGAGTCACAGACTGAAACAGGCTCCAGGCTCCGAGCTGGCAGTCAGCACAGAGCCCGACGCGGGGCTCGAACCCACAAACCGCGAGATCACGACCTAAGCGAAAGTCGGACGCTTAACCGACTAAGCCACCCAGGCGCCCCAAGAAGATTCCTAATGTTTTCAAACCGTCTGCTGAACTCCCCTTCATTTAAAAACCATGTTTGCCTGTTATGTCTATTCTCAGGCATGTTCTTCATATACACATTACAGAGAAGCTTTTACTTTATATGCTAAAAAAGGCCCAAGAGACTTTTGCGATGGACTAGAACAACAGCTTCACAATTTCTTTCCAGGGAGGAGCACTAAAAGACATCACACTCTCCCTCTCCTTGGGGTATAATTGCCCTAAAACGGTACCTGCAAAGTTTTATGTCTTGCCGCATTGCTGAGGGGGTTTTGCAAGCCCTGGAGTCTGGGGCTGCTGAGAGTATTGAAGGAACCAAACTTTCCCACAGGTTAGGAGCAGTGTGGGAAAGTCTTAGTGTAGCTTAGCATGGCTTCTGGAAGGCAATAACGAGAGAGGAAAGCCACTTTTGCTTGTTGCTGGTCCTTTACGTCCTGACTTTCTGTCTTGGTGTGATCGTATGGCCTGAAATGCTCTTTAGGCCAAGGAGGGATTCAGCCCATCTGGTTGATTTCAGGACAATGCAGTTGGCCTTGATTATACCACTTTGTCTCTGGGCTTTGATAGAATTTGTTGGCCCTCACCAGGTGCGTAAGTGAGGTGGGACTCTGTTCTGTTGCTCCAGGTGTAAAACTGTGTAACAAGTTACCGCAGCACACAGAGTGACTCATACCTGTGGATCCTGTGGGTCAGGAGGTCAGACGAGGCACAGGGGAGGTGGCGTGTCAGTATTCTCGGATGTTGGGGTCTCAGTTGGGAAGGCTCAAAGGTTGTGGTGATGCCAGTGAAGGCGGCAGCATAGGATGGCTCAGAGTCTGCCCGCTGGCCTCCTCACAGCATGGCAGCCTCAGGGTAGTTCGGGACGGCGTGCAGCTGTCTCACCTGCGGACCTAGCGTCCAAAGCCATCTGCGTCAGCTCCGAGCTACCATATTGGTTGAAGCCCCTGCAGCCCCACCAGATTTCCAGGTTGGAGAGTCACCTTGTAGAAGGGCATACTGCAGCCAGCTTTGAAAACACAGCCCCCCCCCGCCACCCTCAGGAGCTCAGTGTGAAGGAGGCTGGGCTAGAGAGGGGTGACAGCTACAGCTTCCATTGTACGCACCAGACAAGTGCCCATGTTTCCCGCTAGTGCTCCGAATTTCCTGGAGTCGTGTTCCTTCTGTCACAGGCAGATCTCCGCGGTGACCCTTAAGCCAGTTAACACACTAGCTAGCGTGTAACAATTTCTCCTAACTGCTAACTTGCCGAGGTGGTTGTTAACCTCTGTGGGGCCTTTATATAAATTAGAAAAAGATGGCATTTGGATGTGGGGGCAAGGCCAACAGAGCACAGCCCCTTTGGCCTTGGGTCAGCCACGATCACACTGCACATACCGCACAGCCAAATACAGCCGTCTTGGTTTGTAGTAGGTTTTATCATTTAAAAACACAACCAACACATTTAGCAGTCTCCGTGCCAAGGGCCCTCCGGGTTGCCTTTGCCGGTGTCCATTCCTAGCTGCCCTCTTTACTGGACCTATGCTCTTCCGTTTCTAAAGCTGCCTGGTTTCCCAGAAACGTGACATTCTCTGTAGCGGTTCATGAACTTGGTGAGCAGGGGCACATTCCTAGGAATGTTGATGGCTTAATGGGACTACATAGGCATTTAACAATTTCTGAACAGTGTTTCTATTTCTCATTTCAAATGCAAGAGATGTGTTATAAAAATTCAAGCAAAGAATATAGAGAGGTAAAAAAGATAGTGACTCCACACTCTCCTCTGGGGATTTTCAGCAGTATAGGAGACCTAAGTGAAAGTAAAGTAGAGGGGTATGTGTGTGTGAAAGAAAGAAAGAGCAGGAGAGAGAGACAGAGAGAGAAACAAGAGTGAGGTTTTGCCAAGTAAAAGACAAGACCCTTGGTTTAAATCAGAATTTTGGATAAATAATGAATTTTTTTAGTAGAAATATATCTCAAATACGTTTATCTGACCGTCTAATTTAATTGACATCCTGTATTTCGTCTGCTAAATCTGGCAGCCCTATGTGTGTGATGTGTGAGTGGGACTATACAGGGTGTGTGTGTGTATGTAAACATGGTATGTATGTGTGTGTGTGTGTGTGTGTGTGATGTATGTGGGACTTATATTTGGGTGGTGAAATGGGAGGTCAGAAGAAAGAAAGAGGAGATACAGGAAACCTGAAGGTAGTTTTTAAAAGGTTTCCCCAAATTGGCTTTGTAACATAGAGATTTTTAGTTTTATACTTTTAATACTTGTAATTTATTGGTTCATAGGTCCAGATTCCCATGAAACTTAGGGGTCAAGTCTTGTTTATATTATAGTCCCTGAATGTGGCATAGAGAAGACATAGAGTAGACACATGTTGATTTGGGTGCCGTCAGACTTCAGAAAAGTAGTATCTTAGTGTGTTGGGGCTGCTATAACAAATACCACAGACTGGGTGGTGTAGACACAACAGAAACATGCTTCTCCAAGTTCGAGCGAGGAGCGTTGTCAGGTTCTTGTGACAGCTGGCTTCCTGGTCCAAGATGGTGACTTCTCACTATGTCCTCACATGCTAGCAGAGGTGAGGGATCTCTGGAGAAGGGAAGAGGTGGAGTGAGAGGGGGAGGGACAGAGAGAGAGAGAGAGAGAGAGAGAGAGAGACTGAGAATCCCAAGTAGTCTCCGCAGCTATCAGTGCTCAGAGCCTGATGTGGGGCGTAAACTCACAAACTATGAGATCATGACCTGAGTTGAAATCAAGACTCGATGCTTAACCGCTTAACCAGCTGAGCCACTTAGGTGCCCCGAGGTGGGGCCTCTTTCATAAAGGCTCTAATCTCATTCATGAGAGCTCCACACTCATGTCCTAATTGACATCCAAAGGCTTTACCTTGTAATACTATCACCTTGGAAGTCAGAATTTCGAGATAGGAATTTTGGGAAGACACAAACATTCAGGATTCTAGCAGCTGTGGATTTAATTCTGGTGCATCAGTCTCCCTTAATATCAGCCATGAAGCCATTGGCTGCTTGCGTTGAGTATCTAGTCTTCAGTATGTGACAGAATAGTCTTGGTTCCCAATGCTAGGCCATCAGAGTCACTTGGAAAATTTGTTTAAAATACAGGTTCCCAGGCTCCACTGCTCCAAGAATTTCAGGAAGCCTGGGGTGAGAAGGAATAAGTGTACAGGAATCGAATGGACAATGAGCGTTCACATTTAATTATCTCCTCTTATAAAAGGAAAAAGAGCAACAGATTCAGACCCATGAGTCATTCTGTGACCAACTGTGTGTGTGTGTGTGTGTGTGCATGCAAATCACACACACACAGGCAGCACAAAGTGTAAAAAGTAAAACTTGGTTCATTGATATTTTATAAAGATTTTTTCCTCTTTGAATTTATATTGGTGCTACTAATAATAAATCACTGGCCTTGAGCAAATAATGAAGTCACATAGATCAGTCTGCAATGAGCTGTGCCCTAAAACGTCTGTGAGGAAAACCAAAGGAAACAGGTTTTCTTTTCCAGCAGCAAAATCCCAACTACACTTCCCAGAGCAAACGTTCATCTTTCAGCTAATGAAACTACTTCTGTGCTAATGCTTGGCTTGGAGGACATCATGGTGGAATGGGCCCAATAAGCGTGTCCAAACATAAAATTAAACATGTGCAAGGAAAGAAACCACAGGGTGGAAGAAAAGTAGCAGTTCCTTCTTTGAGTTCAAAGTTCTTGAGGTTAGGTGTTCTTTTAGATTTTCTCTATGGCTTTCCCTCCATAAAGACCTTTTTAAAACAACAGAATTGTGGTTACTCAAAAGGAAGTCAACTCTGTGAATACGGTAAAAACCACTGAATTGTGTACTTCAAATGGGTGAATTGTATGGGTATGTGAATTTTATGTCAATAAAGATGTTACAAATACATTCTAAACACCGGGAGGACCAAACTCCTTAAGCGCTAAGATCAGGTCATTTCACAGTCTGGTGATGAATCGAAGGGCTATTTATCTTCCAAGTATGACCTTGTTGCAGACTCTTCTAGGAAGATCTTGTAATTGAAGTACATAATACAAATTTTAAAAATGCAGCAAGATGAGTGGTAGTGTTGCAAATACTAAAAAAGGTAGATTTTTAGAAATCGTTAATGGTCAAGGACGTCACATTGTTTCTTCTGTTATCTATAGTTAGTTTATTACCTGGTGCCCATTTGGGCTTGGGAGGGAGGGGTGGCTGGGGAGGAAAAATATTGGTCCATTGGCAGCTGTTAATGTTTCTCTTAAGCCTCATTTACTGAAATCTGTAATTTGAACATGGCTGTTCTTTGAAATGCTCCGGTCTCTCAAAGTTCAATCAATTTCTTAATCATGTAACAACAGCAGGAGTCGCTGAAAAAGAGACAAGCGCTAAAGGAAACTATACATGTTCTCCTTTGCAGCGTAGAGGATATCGAATCCAATACCTCCTTCACAAAAGCTCTTGTAATAACACCGTACATCTGAGTGGCCGGGGGAGGGAAATGGAAAGTATTTTTAAATGAGAAAAATGAAGGCAGAAACTATCATTGTTAGATAAACAACAACAACAAAAAATCAAGAGCTCCTGGTGAAAGGCAAATTACACTCTTCACATTGATCGCTTTTTCTCCCCATTTTCAAATGATTTATTACCCTTTGATATTACAATCAGTTAGCTAGCTTGCTGAAGCATAAATATTTGATCTTGGCTTAATGCTTTTTTCAACTGCTTTTTGCTACAGTCAGACATCCTTGCTTTTTCCTCCATCTTTCCTTGATTAAACCGAGGAGGCAAATATTAAGTGTGCAAAGAGACTAGAAATCACTGACCTGTTAATTATCCAAGGGACGGAAAGCCCCAGGGATTAAATAAAATACCGGCAGGGAGAAACTCCCAAACCGTATTTTCTGAGTGCTACATTACCTGTCTCTGCTTGCTGGGGAGAATCAGGATACTGTGGAGTTCGTTTTGTTTCCAAATCACAGTGTTTTTGCGCTGTAGTTAATATTAAAGCAAGCTGTATGAAGTGAGGGGCTGGATTTTCAGACAGTCATTATATGTGTCAAAATTCAGTTGGAAAGGAGTAGCTGGGACAGAGCACACATTCAGTTGCTGTGCGGTACCTCCCCTGTGCTAATTCTCCAGAAAAGGGTGCCACTGTGAGAACATGTTAGGAGCATTCCCAGAAACTTGGCTTTGAGAGGACCGGCCTGGGAAGGGGGATCTGAGTGAGTGCTGGCAGCCTCCACTGCACCCACTGATCTGAGTTCTGTTTTCTGAGGTCGGCAAATCTAGCCCGGGCTCCCTAAGCAATAACCTTCCAAATACTTGCTGTGTCCTATGCCTGGCTCTGTTGTACTCTGTCCTCCAAGTTAACTGTTTTCTGGTCAGTGCTCATCTGACATAGTTTAAATCTCCCTCATCACTTGCTTCTGCAGCCGGTATCTCAGATTGAAATCGGGGTTCCACTGTGTCTGTGCGGGGGAGAGGGTGTTCCATCCCCTTATTCATCCACAAAGCAGGGGTGCAGCGCCGATTGCCTTAAGGGGAGATGGGAAGAGGACAGACAGGAGAGTTTCTTCTGGAAGGCTTAGCAGTGCCTGGCGCTCTCATCACGGAGAGCACAGTGATGATTATTATAATTCTCTTTTAAAGAGCCCTTTGAAATCAGTCCTAGTGGCTGCTGACCTTTCCCCCCTGGCCCGGAAAAGGCTTGTCTTTTTTGTTCTTCCTGGCTCTGGTCCATCGCCTCGCTCTGACCTTGGGTTTCAAAAACAAAGCTGTGCACTGCAGCTAGACGCTGATGTGACTCGGTATTAGTCAGTATTGTCACGTGCCTTGGGCGATTTATTTGAGCTCTTTAAGCCTCAGTTATTGCCTGGAAAAATTGTACTTTCCTCTCAGAGTTGTGGGGTCAGATGAGATGACTTGGAAAGGGGCTGGTGTGTCGTAGCCCAATACCCCGTACATGATTACCGTCATTTTCCCTGTCACAGGCCTCCCTTCTGCTCTACTCTTTTTCTTTCCTTCCTTTGTTTATTGTCATTTGCCTCAAACCTCAGTTCAAATGTCATCTTCTCAAGGAGGGCTGCTTCTTCTTTTTTTACTTTTTGAATGTTTACTTATTTAGTGTTTTGTTTTGTTTTAATTTTTTAATGTTCTACTTATTTTTGAGAGAGAAAGAGAGAGAGAGAGAGAGACAGAGTCAGAGTACATGTAGGGGAGGGGCAGAGAGAGAGGGAGACATGGAATCTGAAGCAGGCTCCAGGCTCTGAGCTGTCAGCACAGAGTCGGATGTGGGGATCAAACTCATGAACAGCGAGATCATGACCTGAGCCAAAGTCAGACACTTACCCGATTGAGGCACCCAGGCACCCCTATTTATTTATTTTGAAAGAGAGTGTGAGGAGGGGTAGGGCAGAGAGAAAGGGAAAGAGAGGATCTCAAGCAGGCTTTGTGCTGACAGACTTGGGGCTCGATCCCACAAACTGTGAGATCATGACCTGAGCCGAAATCGAAAGTCAGATGCTTGACTGACTGGGCTACCCAGGTCCCCAGTGATACATAATTATTGAAGGAAGACATGATGGTCATCACCACCGTGATGGAGAAAGCTAAAGAAGGACTAAAGTGGTTTTCCATCACTAGAATTTTCAAATGCCGTGTGCTCAAACACAGTTTGCTTATAATGCCTTTAAGCAAACTCAAAGGCTACATCTCTGTTTCTCTGAACATAGAGCTGAATTGATCCTTATGAAATGGGGGTCCACTGCCTGTAAACAGGATTCTGAAATTCTATTCCCACACCTAAGTCTCCTCTCCTATGAGCACACTCTTTCTGGATTTCATCCTTGCCTTTTCCCACTCAACAACCAGTTTTCCTGCTAAAAATGGCTAATGTTTGTTCAACATTTATCATGTGCGAACCACATTGTACAGGGCATTGTAGGTGTCATTGTCCAAATCATAACAAACACACTTTGTGATTGAATCACAAGTAATCCTTGGTGAACAGAATTCCCAGTTAGTTTATTCCTAGCAGCATTAGGCTCTGACCATTGATCTTGAAAAGAGAGAACAGGAAGCCAGGTGAAAGCAAATATGGGCAAGAATGGAAATAGAAAATAGTTCTCATAAAGTGATGGTGGAGATAAAACTGTTCAGAAACCAGTCAAGAGAGTGTAAGTCACCAATCCCAAATCCAAGAAATTCAACCTGATGTAGGTTGAATTCCCAGGGACCAGGACCAATGACAAGCAGAATGTTGCCGTCTAGGCAGTGGACACTCAAAGGCATCCTTCCCCGACAGCATGTGACATGGAGATCCTGGCCCTTTCTTGCTGGGGCCCCACAGTGGGTCCAACCCCAGATTTGCCAGTGAAAATGGGGATGGAGGAAGGCAGAGAGGAGAGGTGAACTGATTCTGCTGGGGAAGGGGGGGG
>NW_027530006.1:3980532-4023099 GCF_008692635.1 Crocuta crocuta | reverse complement strand
TGTGTGTGTGTGTGTGTGTGCATGCAAATCACACACACACAGGCAGCACAAAGTGTAAAAAGTAAAACTTGGTTCATTGATATTTTATAAAGATTTTTTCCTCTTTGAATTTATATTGGTGCTACTAATAATAAATCACTGGCCTTGAGCAAATAATGAAGTCACATAGATCAGTCTGCAATGAGCTGTGCCCTAAAACGTCTGTGAGGAAAACCAAAGGAAACAGGTTTTCTTTTCCAGCAGCAAAATCCCAACTACACTTCCCAGAGCAAACGTTCATCTTTCAGCTAATGAAACTACTTCTGTGCTAATGCTTGGCTTGGAGGACATCATGGTGGAATGGGCCCAATAAGCGTGTCCAAACATAAAATTAAACATGTGCAAGGAAAGAAACCACAGGGTGGAAGAAAAGTAGCAGTTCCTTCTTTGAGTTCAAAGTTCTTGAGGTTAGGTGTTCTTTTAGATTTTCTCTATGGCTTTCCCTCCATAAAGACCTTTTTAAAACAACAGAATTGTGGTTACTCAAAAGGAAGTCAACTCTGTGAATACGGTAAAAACCACTGAATTGTGTACTTCAAATGGGTGAATTGTATGGGTATGTGAATTTTATGTCAATAAAGATGTTACAAATACATTCTAAACACCGGGAGGACCAAACTCCTTAAGCGCTAAGATCAGGTCATTTCACAGTCTGGTGATGAATCGAAGGGCTATTTATCTTCCAAGTATGACCTTGTTGCAGACTCTTCTAGGAAGATCTTGTAATTGAAGTACATAATACAAATTTTAAAAATGCAGCAAGATGAGTGGTAGTGTTGCAAATACTAAAAAAGGTAGATTTTTAGAAATCGTTAATGGTCAAGGACGTCACATTGTTTCTTCTGTTATCTATAGTTAGTTTATTACCTGGTGCCCATTTGGGCTTGGGAGGGAGGGGTGGCTGGGGAGGAAAAATATTGGTCCATTGGCAGCTGTTAATGTTTCTCTTAAGCCTCATTTACTGAAATCTGTAATTTGAACATGGCTGTTCTTTGAAATGCTCCGGTCTCTCAAAGTTCAATCAATTTCTTAATCATGTAACAACAGCAGGAGTCGCTGAAAAAGAGACAAGCGCTAAAGGAAACTATACATGTTCTCCTTTGCAGCGTAGAGGATATCGAATCCAATACCTCCTTCACAAAAGCTCTTGTAATAACACCGTACATCTGAGTGGCCGGGGGAGGGAAATGGAAAGTATTTTTAAATGAGAAAAATGAAGGCAGAAACTATCATTGTTAGATAAACAACAACAACAAAAAATCAAGAGCTCCTGGTGAAAGGCAAATTACACTCTTCACATTGATCGCTTTTTCTCCCCATTTTCAAATGATTTATTACCCTTTGATATTACAATCAGTTAGCTAGCTTGCTGAAGCATAAATATTTGATCTTGGCTTAATGCTTTTTTCAACTGCTTTTTGCTACAGTCAGACATCCTTGCTTTTTCCTCCATCTTTCCTTGATTAAACCGAGGAGGCAAATATTAAGTGTGCAAAGAGACTAGAAATCACTGACCTGTTAATTATCCAAGGGACGGAAAGCCCCAGGGATTAAATAAAATACCGGCAGGGAGAAACTCCCAAACCGTATTTTCTGAGTGCTACATTACCTGTCTCTGCTTGCTGGGGAGAATCAGGATACTGTGGAGTTCGTTTTGTTTCCAAATCACAGTGTTTTTGCGCTGTAGTTAATATTAAAGCAAGCTGTATGAAGTGAGGGGCTGGATTTTCAGACAGTCATTATATGTGTCAAAATTCAGTTGGAAAGGAGTAGCTGGGACAGAGCACACATTCAGTTGCTGTGCGGTACCTCCCCTGTGCTAATTCTCCAGAAAAGGGTGCCACTGTGAGAACATGTTAGGAGCATTCCCAGAAACTTGGCTTTGAGAGGACCGGCCTGGGAAGGGGGATCTGAGTGAGTGCTGGCAGCCTCCACTGCACCCACTGATCTGAGTTCTGTTTTCTGAGGTCGGCAAATCTAGCCCGGGCTCCCTAAGCAATAACCTTCCAAATACTTGCTGTGTCCTATGCCTGGCTCTGTTGTACTCTGTCCTCCAAGTTAACTGTTTTCTGGTCAGTGCTCATCTGACATAGTTTAAATCTCCCTCATCACTTGCTTCTGCAGCCGGTATCTCAGATTGAAATCGGGGTTCCACTGTGTCTGTGCGGGGGAGAGGGTGTTCCATCCCCTTATTCATCCACAAAGCAGGGGTGCAGCGCCGATTGCCTTAAGGGGAGATGGGAAGAGGACAGACAGGAGAGTTTCTTCTGGAAGGCTTAGCAGTGCCTGGCGCTCTCATCACGGAGAGCACAGTGATGATTATTATAATTCTCTTTTAAAGAGCCCTTTGAAATCAGTCCTAGTGGCTGCTGACCTTTCCCCCCTGGCCCGGAAAAGGCTTGTCTTTTTTGTTCTTCCTGGCTCTGGTCCATCGCCTCGCTCTGACCTTGGGTTTCAAAAACAAAGCTGTGCACTGCAGCTAGACGCTGATGTGACTCGGTATTAGTCAGTATTGTCACGTGCCTTGGGCGATTTATTTGAGCTCTTTAAGCCTCAGTTATTGCCTGGAAAAATTGTACTTTCCTCTCAGAGTTGTGGGGTCAGATGAGATGACTTGGAAAGGGGCTGGTGTGTCGTAGCCCAATACCCCGTACATGATTACCGTCATTTTCCCTGTCACAGGCCTCCCTTCTGCTCTACTCTTTTTCTTTCCTTCCTTTGTTTATTGTCATTTGCCTCAAACCTCAGTTCAAATGTCATCTTCTCAAGGAGGGCTGCTTCTTCTTTTTTTACTTTTTGAATGTTTACTTATTTAGTGTTTTGTTTTGTTTTAATTTTTTAATGTTCTACTTATTTTTGAGAGAGAAAGAGAGAGAGAGAGGGAGACAGAGTCAGAGTACATGTGGGGGAGGGGCAGAGAGAGAGGGAGACATGGAATCTGAAGCAGGCTCCAGGCTCTGAGCTGTCAGCACAGAGTCGGATGTGGGGATCAAACTCATGAACAGCGAGATCATGACCTGAGCCAAAGTCAGACACTTACCCGATTGAGGCACCCAGGCACCCCTATTTATTTATTTTGAAAGAGAGTGTGAGGAGGGGTAGGGCAGAGAGAAAGGGAAAGAGAGGATCTCAAGCAGGCTTTGTGCTGACAGACTTGGGGCTCGATCCCACAAACTGTGAGATCATGACCTGAGCCGAAATCGAAAGTCAGATGCTTGACTGACTGGGCTACCCAGGTCCCCAGTGATACATAATTATTGAAGGAAGACATGATGGTCATCACCACCGTGATGGAGAAAGCTAAAGAAGGACTAAAGTGGTTTTCCATCACTAGAATTTTCAAATGCCGTGTGCTCAAACACAGTTTGCTTATAATGCCTTTAAGCAAACTCAAAGGCTACATCTCTGTTTCTCTGAACATAGAGCTGAATTGATCCTCATGAAATGGGGGTCCACTGCCTGTAAACAGGATTCTGAAATTCTATTCCCACACCTAAGTCTCCTCTCCTATGAGCACACTCTTTCTGGATTTCATCCTTGCCTTTTCCCACTCAACAACCAGTTTTCCTGCTAAAAATGGCTAATGTTTGTTCAACATTTATCATGTGCGAACCACATTGTACAGGGCATTGTAGGTGTCATTGTCCAAATCATAACAAACACACTTTGTGATTGAATCACAAGTAATCCTTGGTGAACAGAATTCCCAGTTAGTTTATTCCTAGCAGCATTAGGCTCTGACCATTGATCTTGAAAAGAGAGAACAGGAAGCCAGGTGAAAGCAAATATGGGCAAGAATGGAAATAGAAAATAGTTCTCATAAAGTGATGGTGGAGATAAAACTGTTCAGAAACCAGTCAAGAGAGTGTAAGTCACCAATCCCAAATCCAAGAAATTCAACCTGATGTAGGTTGAATTCCCAGGGACCAGGACCAATGACAAGCAGAATGTTGCCGTCTAGGCAGTGGACACTCAAAGGCATCCTTCCCCGACAGCATGTGACGTGGAGATCCTGGCCCTTTCTTGCTGGGGCCCCACAGTGGGTCCAACCCCAGATTTGCCAGTGAAAATGGGGATGGAGGAAGGCAGAGAGGAGAGGTGAACTGATTCTGCTGGGGAAGGGGGGGGGATTCATTAGTAAAGTCACTGCAGATAGAAAATATTATTTTCTTAAGGTTTATTTATTTATTTATTTATTTAGAGAGAGAGAGAGAGAGAAAGCATGTGCATGGTGGGGAGGGGCAGAGAGAGAGAGAGGGAAGGAGAGAATCCCAATCAGGCCCCATGTTCCAGGCTCGAACTCATGAACTGTGAGATGATGACTGAGCCAAAACCAAGATTTGGACTTTTAACCTACTGAACCACCCAGGCCTCCCTATAAAACATTTTTAAAGGCTTCTTCACCAGGGCTGTTCTTTGAAAATGGGACAGAAACCTTCTAAAGATTTGGAGAGAGGCTTTTTTTTTTTTTTTTTTTTTGCCAAGGCAACAGAATGCTGAGGACTGCAAGTAAAGATTCTTATTACAAAAAGGTGCTAAATTCTGGAGTAGGGTTTAATTATACCTGAGGTATTTCTGACTTGGTGTGTGTGTGGGAGGCTCTGCCTCTCTCTCTCTCTATTGCTGTTATTATCTCATGGGTCTACAGTTTAATTTTTCTCACCATAGGGCTCCTTAGTCATCTTTCCATTCCCCAGCCCCCTCTGGGAGGCAATATCTGGCAAAGCACTCAACTGCTGGTAGAAGTTGCCCCCTGAGTCTCTGACTATTAGCGATCAAATTCCTGGCCATGGCTAATCATCAGGTTTAATCACACGTTAATCATCTGCCAGATGGCATGGGGGCAAGCTTCAGATATTCCCCGAGGCTGGATGTGTACAGCACAGATATGTTTGTTAGAGAAACATGTCTGCTGAGAGCATGTGTCCTATTCTGTGCAAGAGCTGAAAACAGTGAGCGACACGGTTGCATCTCAGGCTGCCGTGTGTGATCTCCCTGGATAGATTTGCTCTCCTCCACGGCTGACCTATCTTTAATGCTGTATTTGATATGGTCCATCTCTTAACCTCTCTGGCTGTTCTCCATTTGTTTTGCTGGCTTCTTCTGAAGATTTTATAATCAAGTATTTACCAGGGCCTCTAGAGGTCATCGGGAAACCCATCAGATTTGCCTTCCCTGGATGTCTTTTCATCTAGTGGTGTGAGCTCTCAGGAACAAGTCAAGGCCATGTGTCCTTTACTCAAACCATCCGGGGCCATCCCATCTCATTTGGTGAAGGTCCAGGGGTCTGACCAAGGCACATAAAGGCCTGTCGTATCTGGCCTCTGGCTCTTTTTCCAATCTCATCTTCTCAACCCTCTTTGCTTTTTATGCTCCTGCTGTATTGGCCTCCTCGCTGTTTCTATTAGCTTTCTGTTGCTGCGCAGTAAATTGTTGCAAGAGAAGCAGCTCAAAACATACCCCTATTTATTATGATCTTGCAGTTCTCACGGACAGAAGTATGGGCAGGCTCAGCCACAGTTTCTGCTTAGGCCAAAGTCAGCTTGCCTGTTGGAATGGGCTCTTATCTCAGGGCTCTGGGGAAAAGTTTACTCCCAGGTTCATTCAGATTTTTGGCAGAATTCAGTTCCTTGCAATTGTAGGACCGAGGTCCCCGTTTCCTTGCTGGCTGGCTGCTGAGGGCCACCCCCAGCTTCTGGAGGACACCCACATTCTTTGCCATGTGGTGCCCCCACATCTAAGCCAGCAAGCGTGCACGGGATCCTATGAACCAGTGAGTGTATTGGATCCTTCTCATGCTTTGAATCCCTCTGGCTTTCCCTTCTGCAGATGGCCAGAGAAAGCTCTCTGTTTTTAAAGTCCTCATATCGGGACGCCTGGGCCTCCGGCTCTTGATTTCGGCTCAGGTCATGATCTTAGGGTACATGAGTTCGAGCCCTGCAGGGGATTCAGGGCTGACAGTGTGAATCCTGCTTGGGATTCTCTCTCTCCCCCTCTCTCTGTTCCTCCTCCTCCCCCACCCCTCTTTCAAAGTAAATAAATAACTAAACAAACTTTAAAAAATGTAAAGCACTCACATGATTAGGTTGGGCTCACCTGGATAATCTTCCTAACTATATTAGGAAATCTTAATTGCAGCAGCAAAATTCACTTAACGTATATAATCACAGGAGTGACACGGGGGAGGGGACGTTCACAGAACCCTCTTAGTTCTGCCTCCCAAGCTGTTCCTCCAACATGCTGTGATCAAACTCACCTCAGGACCTTTGCACCAGCACTTTCCTCTTTCTGGAACTCCTCCCCAGATAGTCACATGGCTTGTACAACTGACATATTATGTATTTACATGTTTATTTGGTTATTATCTTTCTTCTCTCACTGACACAGAGGCTGTCGGAAGATGGGGATTTGCCCGCTTTATTCAGGACTGTATCCTCAACTCCTGGCACTCAGCAGGTGCTCCACACATGTAAATAAATGCATAAATGAATCTGTAGCTCTTCCTTCTCTCTCCCTCTCAGATGTGTCTGAATTTTAGAATTCCCATAAGATGATCACTATAAGTGGTTTTTCCCTCTCTGAACTCAAGCTTTATCTCCATTTATCAGCCTTTCTTACATTTCACACATTCTCTTCTTTGCCTGGCACGTGCCTCATGCGTTTCCATCTTTATGTCCAGTTCAGGCTTGGAAATGCTGTGAGGATGTTCGATTGTAGTTTCTCATTCAGTGAGAGACGTGTACCTACTGGAATAGTCTCCCTTTCCTTGCCAACAGCATTCCCTACTTTTAAAGGTCCAGGTCGGGTCTCCCAGGCTCTGTGGCATTCTTTGATTGGTACAGGTCATAGGGAGATCGTTCTCTTTTGAACTAATTTCATATTGGAACCGGGGGCCCTGGAGGCACTATGGCTGGATCAAGTGCATTGGTCTATTTTTAGGCACAAACAGCCATTCTTTTAAACAGTTGAGGCTTCATTTAAAGGAGATTGCAGTAAAAAATCTGAAATTCTCATTCACAATATGTATAAGTCAAACCATTATGTTGTGTGCCTTCAACTTAGGTGGTGACATACATCAAGGATTTCTCAATAAAACTGGGGGGAAATAAACACCCTGGGATTCTCATTTATCTTAAGAGTAAAACTCGGGCAAGACTGTGCTATCATTTCTGTAGTCTTCCTTTCCGCTGGGACATGTGTGTGCAGTTTGCACAGTCTACCTGTCACTGTTGTTTCACAAGTGAGGTCTGAGTGTCAGTTCCTACTTATCTCATTTTTGTGGCTGATATTTTAAATTTATTTATTTTTAAATGTTTATTTGCTTATTTTTGAGAGAGAAGGAGAGGACACAAGCTGGGGTGGGACATAGAGAGGGAGACAGAGAACCCAAAGCAGGCTCCAGGCTCTGAGCTATCAGCGCAGAGCATGATGCGGATCTCAAACCCACAAGCTGTGAGATCATGACCTGAGCTGAAGTCAGATGCTCAACCCCCTGAGCCACCCTGGTGCCCCATGGATGATATTTTTTAAAGCAAAGAAACAATTCTCTTTATCCTTGTTTTATCAAAAGTGGGAAAGTGGATGATAGTTATACTCACCCTAACTTATGGCTTTCTATCACCTGCCTGGTCCCTGCAGGCTTTTGAGTTTTGTGCTTTCTGCCCAGTTCTGTGAGGCTAGAAATCTGCCTACTGTGTTTGCTGCTGAATTCTGAGAGCCTGGAGCATAAAAGGTGAGCAATCAACGCTGATGGAATGAACAAGCACCTGGTACCTAAAGTCTGTGCGCCTGACCTAGCCCCTCATAACACCTGACTTCACTGTTGTCTTTTTACATGTCAATATCCTTCTACAAACTGCACATGTCGCTGTCTCCCCAATAATTCCTCCAAAGCCAGTGACCATCTCTGTATTTGTTTCCTATCGCTACGGTAACAAATGACCACAAACGTGAAGTCTTAAACAAGAGTAGTTTATTCTCACAGTTTTGTAGGATACAAATCTGAAATCAAGGTCTTGGCAAGGCCATAGTCTCTTGAGAAATCCTAGGGGAGAATCTTGCCTTTTTCAGGTTCGATGGCTCCTGACATTTGGCTGTGGCAGGATCTCTCTGATCTCTGTCTCTGACTTTCTGGGGCTTTCCCCTTTTCTGTGTTTCTGTCTTCTCTTCTGTCTCTTATAAGAATACATGGGGCACCTGGGTGACTCACTTGTTGAAGCATACGACTCTTGATTTTGGCTCAGGTCATGATCTCATGGTTCATGAATTCGAGCCCCAAGTCAGACTCTGTGCTGACAGCATGGAGCCTGCTTGGGATACTCTCTCTGCCTCTCTTTACCCCTCCCCTGCTCACACATGTGCGCATGCTCTCTCTCTCTCTCTCTCAGAATAAATAAGTGTTAAAAAAATATATATGTCATTGGATTAGGACTCACCTGTTAATTCAGGGTGATTTCACCTCAAGAGTCTTAACTTAACCACACCTGTGAGGACCTTTTCCCAAATAAGCACATTCATGGGAAGTAGGTGGACACATTTTTGGGGGCAGTGGGTGGGACTACTCAGTCTAGTACAATATCACATGGTAGTTCCTATTCTTTATCTAAAGAAAATATTAAGGACATGATGTTTATGGGGCTCTGTGCTGGGCACTGTATGCAGAGAGATACTGATCAAGCACATAAAATCTTTACCTCTGGGAGGGAGAATAAGAAATACACACAGGGAACTGTTATATGATGATGTTTATAAAGAGTACTCTCAAAACATTCAAGGCTCTGTGGGCTCTCAAAGGAGAAAGGGGATTGGGGGCAGAAGGGAAGGGATTTAACTGTGCCTTAAAGGAAGAGTAGACTCTTAAAAGATTGAAGATGTTTCTGGCAGAGTGAAAAGTATGAAAAGCCCAGAGGTGAAAAAATACCATACAGAGTGATTGCTTACTTTGGTGAAACATCCAATGATGCATCCCAAGGGTGCCCTTTGTGTCTAGGTGCTCAACAAACATCTCATTGGCTAGAAGCACTTTTTAACCCCCCATGCCACTGGCGCCATGCTCAGGACAATATCAAATTTATATACACTTGATAAATTTACAGTTTTCTGAAAAATTGCAGCTCATGATAGAGAGGTAGGAAATACAAACAACTAGCAAATTAGTGGCATTGACATGCATTTGGAGGTAATATTTGCTGTCAAAGCCCTCGGGGTGATCTGCAGATTGGCACTATAATCACATGCATCCACGGCTTACCCCAAGGTTTGCCGGTTTTCACATTCTAAAATCTGATACTGTGGGCTGGTAATCATATGCTGATCCACTCGGAGCCCACTGTTTCTTTGTTGTTTCCAAATTTGATTAATGTTCCTGCCTTCGTTCACCCTCCTGGTGGTGAGGCATAATGCCACAAATTACACCCACCAGTGGGTTTCAGGCAGCAGAAGAAATTTCTTTTCTAACAATGAGAAGCTCAAAGGGAATTTCTTGAGAAAGCCACCTGATCACATCACAAAGGCAATGCCACCCTGGAGTTGAGCAGGAATGAGGAGATTACTGCTCCTCAGGCTGGAGGGAGATAATGAGGTGCAGTGGGCAAGTCATTTTCAGCAGACACCAAAGAGTCGTGTACACGAGAAAAATATTTGCAGTAAGTGCTGGCTGCCTGTGTTGAAAGTAATGATTCTGACCTTTAGAATATTTGTTAACACAAATCTAACTTCATTTAAGTCTTCGATTGATGTGGCTTTATTATAGATTAGCAGACTCTCACAATATAGATATTTTAATAAGATGTTGGATTCATTAACTTTATCGAGTGCCAACGACAGGCTTGTTTAGTGGAATTGGGTGATGCGAGCCCTGCCCCCAGATGTTTGCACATAGGTTCTTTGAGTTCTTGGGCGGCTTGGTACCCAGAAGGTCATCTCATCCAACTAATTTACTTGAATCCATTTCTCTCCCTATCTACACCATCTGGCCTGGTATTTGACCAGGTGCTATTTGAATACCTGAGTGATGGGGCATTTTTTTACCAGAATAGGAAACGATTCTATAGAATGACATTGTTTTTTTCTCTGACTTGATCACCAACAAAATGCAATTAAAACACTTACATGAGTTTTTAGACAAAGAATTAATATACGCACATTAACCTGTCAGTATAAAAGGGCACATCCTGGAGCTTTGCCTTTCTTTTGCCGTCTATCTTCCTGGCGCTCTTCCCTGTGCATTTCATGTTTATTTCCAGAATATTCTTGCCTTAACACAAATGTGTGTGTACGTGCATAGTCTCCCCCCATGGTTTTTCTTTTTCTTTTTTTTTTTTTTCCAGCCCATAGAGAATTATCCAATCCACATGATTCTCAGCCTTGGTTATTATTTTTTTAAGCAATGTGTCTTGGAAATGATTCCAAATTAGTCCATGTACTTCTGCATTCATTTTTTGCATCCGTCTAGTATTCCACTGTACAGATATACTATTGGTTGTAACCAATTCTGTATTAATGGCAATTTAAGGGTTGCTTCAAAGAACAGCAGCTATTTTTGGGTCCCCCTCTTTGCCTTCTTGTATCTCCTCCCAAATCAATCACCACCTATCCCCTGTCTCACTCTACAATGTCTGTTTATCTTACAACCAATTCAGCCTCCCTGGAGAAGCCTTCCCTGTGTCCTCTGCAGGTTTCAGAGAGCATTTTGCACACACCTATGTCAGGGCACTTGGCACAGTTTAACTTCTACTAGGATGTATGCATGAAGCTGGCTTTCTACCTCCCTTGGAAACATGAAAAACCTTGGGTCAGGCTCTGCCTTTTAACTCGAGGGGCCTAGTACAATCCTGGGTCTGGGTCACCAGATCTATTGTTTTGTCAGGAGCTGTGGGAGGCAGAGAAACATAGTTTGGTCATGAAAAATATTTGTGACTGGACTCGATAGCCATTTTGAGAAGAGATTGCTTAAACCTGTTGTAGATATTGTAGATAACTTATTTACACTGCCTAGCTGTGCCTGAAAAGAACTTGATACAGGTTAGGGTATAGAGGCTGGGGCCCTTCCCAGAGAGGCCACTTCAGGAGGCCAGGGACAGGTGTTGGCCATTTGTATTTTTTTTTTAAAGTTCCCTGCATAACTCTGATGTGCAGAGCCCAAGTGGAGAAACTCTATCTTTTTTGGACAAAAATAAGAAGTGGAAGGAAGTGTTTTGACCTTCAAGGAGGTCATAGTCTAGGTGGGGAGACAGAGAGAATGGTAAAAAGGAAGTGACATTTCAGTACAAAATAGTAAACATAAGCTGACCAGTTCTTTGTGGGGTGATCAAACTGTGCAGACTGGGGCGTTAGAAAAGCCTTCACAGAGAAAATGAAATTGAGCCGGGCCTTTGAGGTTGGGTACCCAGTCTGTGGGGTTCTGTGGGCTTGAGCTTCATCACTGTACAGTAGTCTTTTGAAGGAGGCAGTGGAGTGTAGACACAAAGAAGGAGGGCTTTGCAGCTAACTGCTATGCTTTCAGTCATGGCCGCACGACATGTGTGCTGGTTATGTGACACTGGGCAAATCAGTTTCATATCTAGGCTTCAGTTTCCCTACCTGTTAAATGGAACAGCAAAGGTTCTGACCTCAGAAGCCTGTTGTGAAAGTTAAACAAGATTAATTTATGCAGAAATCTTGGTATCTGTAAGCCCTTGAGAATGGCGATTTTTTTAATAATAAATGCAACACAGATCCATGTTTTATCCTAAATCTTTCTCTCAGGAAAATCAGATATGGCATATAGGGACTGAGGACTCAGCAGAAAAACAAGAAAGAAGAATCTGTCAGAGAGCGGGTCTGAAGTACTTTGGGGTCTCTAATGAATTTTCAGCTCTGAGGCTCTTAGCCACAACCAACCATTGATTTAAACCCCAGGCCAGTGGAGCCCACTGAGCCTTCCCCTGGCTGCCTTTTCTGAGGTGAGCAGCCCAGCATGCTGGGCAAGCAGAGGAGAATCAGGGAAAAATTGGTTGCCACCAAGGAATATCATGTTTCCCTCTGAATCCCTTGAATATATAATAAAAAAGAACTAGAATATGGATTAAAATTATTTGACATCTAAATCTTCCCAGTGCCACAGTTTATCACATTATTTTGCATGAAGCTTTAGGACTGTTAGAAGCAGAATTTTCTTTTACTCTCTAAGCAACAGCAGCACCAGCTCAGCGTGGGATGAATCCACTTCACTCCACATGCCTCCCCCAACCAGCCACAAATCCCTTCTCTGGAAAGGACCTGATCACAGCTTTACCATGACCATGTGAAATGTGCGACCTCTGTGAAAAAGCACTCTCAGTGGATGTTGAACTCACAGTCTCAATGGCTAGAAATAAGTAATGGTGTAGACAGAGAGATAAAGGAGAAGAGGAAGGTAAGAGTCAAAGCAAAAAGTGAAGAAAAAGAAGGCAGAAAGAAAAGTTGAAAGGAAACAAAGGGTGAGGAAAATAAAAAATGAAAAGAAAAGGGAAGAATATACAATAAGAATGGAAGGAAAAGAAAGACATGAAAAGAGAGAAAAGAGAACTGCGGGGCTTCTTATGCCTTCCTGCTTAGACATGGGCTAAGCCAAGGGCATCCCTGTTCCAACATGGCGGGCGCACCATGGTGTGGGCCAACCTTTATGTACTGAACAGAGTATCGTTTTTTCCCACATGTCTGCTGACATCAATCAATAAGGCTGTTTCTTTCACCCAGGTACTGCAAGATGATAAGGGGAGATGTACAGTAAGTGCTAACTAGTAGGAACAACAATTATTTTTGAACTTTAATGAGGTACCAGACAAGAAAGGCAGTTAATTTCTACCTAACGATCTCTTGTGGTCCTCGGAGTCATGCTCCGGGGTTACCAGGCTTTTATTGAACAAGGCTCTCAGTATTGTCTGCCCACGTGTCCGGCAGGAAAGCCACTGATATGACTCAGGGACTGCAGAAAAGACATGGCTCCATGGTCATTTTTTAGCTCTTAATTTCTGTACTGTGGGGAGAGAATAGGAGAGAACAACTCTTTATTTTTAAAGATAAATCCTATTGGGTGAAGCCTCTTTTATGGAGCTGGAAAATGAGGAATAAAAATATAAGCATATTTGGGCCTCTGGGTGGCTCTGTCCATTAAACGATGGACTACAGCTCAGGTCAGGATCTAACAGTTCATGAGTTCTAGCCTCCTGCTGAGCTCTGTGCTGACAGCTCAGAACCGGGAACCTGCTTCAGATTCTGTCTCTTTCTCTCTCTGCCCTTTCCCCCACTAGCACTCTGTCTCTGTTTCTTAAAAATAAATAAATTAAAAAATGTAAGCATATTACAGGTTTGTTATGTTGTTGTGTAGAGAAAAACCCTAATCACTTTCCTACCAGTGACCCATTGTGGAAAGATGCTGATATCAACTAATTTCCTTAATGCCATCAGTTATGCTGAGCATTAAATAGAATGCACTGGGTAACTCTAGATGAATGAGTATTTAAGCAACTATGACTTTTGGAGGAACGAAGCCAGGCTGGCACACGGGCTGCCACATCTCTTTGTGCAAGCAGACATTACTAATTGATTGCTGCACGGGTCCCATTACGTCCATACAGTGACCTCAAAATTCTTCTCAACATAGCACTCGAGGCAGAACTGCTGCTTGACTGGAGCTGTCATTTGAAATGAAGCCTTGTCCATCCCTGATGTAGATCATAGGAAAAAGTTTCGTTTCTCTTCTCTCTGTTGTTGTTGTTTTTTTTTCTTTATGAAAATACTTAAGGATAAACAGCCTGGCCTTTGTATTTCCAGCTGAATCACTAAATGGCTCATTGCTTGTTATGTCACTTTGAAAAGTGGGCCACTTTAGAAGTTCCACTAGAGAATTTGACAGGATTGTGGAGGCAAAGGCTTCATTTGATTTTTTGAGCTTTTTAGTCCGTACCAGACATTGATGGAAGCCAACTTCTGGAACAAATGGAAAATTGTGTATTTCAGGAGAGAAAACAAATGGGTCGCACCACGTGAGAGTCCAGTTCCCCAGAGTGAGAAAGTTTTCTCTGATGGCAACTCAACACGAAGCGACCCTGAATGCTCATGTCTATGGACTTAATTTCTTCCTTTCCTGTATCTTGAAGTTATGAGCAAAGTCAGGCAAATTACCTCCCAGAACAAAATAATTTGATAGGAGGGAATACTTAGGCTCCAGTTTTTAAACTTGAAAAGTGAAATGGTTTCATTAAAAATGCATTATTCATATGATGAAAAACCACAGCCTTCATCTTTGGTTGACACATGATTATTACATTCTTCAGGATTACTTGAATTTGTTTTGCAACTGACACAACACAAATGGCATCAGAACTTTTTGAACCAAGGAAGCAATTTAAAAATTCAATATTGCAGAAAAAGAAAACAAATAGGCCTTGTCTGTTTGTATACAATAGCCCTAAATATACACATTGCAATTTCATGGCTGACCTATACGATAATTTACTCCTGGTGGTTCAGTTATTGAAATTTTAATTCTTGGGACTCTACATTTGGCCAGAAATGATCTATATTTGAAAACCATTATGTAGCCTCTCTCAGGAAGAAAAAGAAGGACAAGGTGATGGGTACAACTTTAATTTGTGTCCTGTAGCTGAGGAGAGCAAGGGCTCCTGAGTGTTTGAATCCTGGGTGTGCAGCCTTGAGCAAGTTATCAAACTTCTCTGAACCTTAGTTTCTTCATCAATAGCTGGAGTAGTCATACACGTCTTAGAGTCATTGGGCAGGAGGAGACGAGTTAGTACATGTGCAGAACCTAGCACAGAGCCTGATACACTGAAAGGGCTCAGTAAGTTCTATTTGTTATTTTTCTATGGCTCTGAATGGCAGTGTTCTTTCTGGTTTAGACGGTACTTAGAAAAAATGATCTTGAGATTGTAGAATGGAAAAGCTTCCAAAATTACTTTCCTGTGCTTCTGCCTGAAGCCCTTTTTTCATACCTCTTATGGTGAGTTACAAAAATGGCCCAATTCTTTCTTTTCCCTCTGTCCACACCCTCTGCCATGTGACTTGGAAGCTCTTCCCATTGGGAAGGGGCTATATTTGCTTGTCGCTTGTTTCTGAATTTATCATGCCATTTCCTTTGGCCAATGAGGTGGTAGGTGACATAATAGAAAGACTTGACAAAGCCACTGAGTGTCTCTGCTGATTCTGAGTCATTGCACAATCAAATTCCAAGTATTCTCCACATTCCTAGTAGGAGTTTGGAGGTCAGTTCCAGTTGGTCAGTTCCCAGAGTCTGGCACAACAGTGAGTCATTTCTTTCAAATTGTTTCATGCCGTGCCTGCAGCCTGCTCTAAGGTTCAAAGCCAAGGGCATCACCGAGAAGTGCTGCCAGGTGAAGAGGCGGTCTTGGCAGTTCATATATTGTAACACAAACCAAAATCACAAGACAGATGTAATTCCTTTGGGCTTTGTGCAAAATTGTATTATTTCCTTGGGAAGATGTTTTTGCTTTATCTAAAGAAAAAATAAAATTTAAACATTTTGTGGTTAAAAAAAAATGTACATATCTACCATTACCATGAAAGTGCCCAGGCCAATCTGCTGGAGAATGAGAACCACACGGAGGTGAGCCAGTCAGTCCAGCTAAGAGCATCTGACCATCCGTCATCTCCCAGGTAGGTAATCAAGTCAAGCCAAGAACAACATGTAGCTGACCACCCTGGATTTATGATCAATAAGTAATAATTATAGCATGTCACTGAGGTGTTGTGGTTGTTTCGACGCAGCAATATTAAAGCAATAGATATCAGTTACACTTCTATTACAGCCCCAATTCTCTTGTGTTCCCAATCCATCTGCAGGTTCACCAGATGTATTGGGAACTCATTGAGAGTAGGAATGATATCTTATTTTCCTTGTATCCCCATGGCCTTGCACAGTACCTGGTGGGAAATAAATATTTGTCACTTGAAGTTCTGGCTTTAATAGGACACTCCTCCACTCATTGGTTTACTTCTTACTACATTCATACTCTCATTATTGAATGCCTACAGTGTACCTGTGCACCTTGTCTTTGGGGTTGTAGTTCTGGAATGGGGAAGGGAGGCTGGGATTCCATATTATTTTTTATTAAGTATTAACTTTTAATTCCAGTTAATGTACAGTGTTCTATTGAGTTTCCGGTATATAATATAGTGATTCAACATATTACTCAGTTCTTTTCAAGATAAGTGTACTCAATCCTCTTCACCTGTTTCACCCATTCCCTTACTTATTTCCTTTCTGCTAACCATCAGTTTGTTTTCTATAGTTAAGAGTCTTTCTTGCTTTCTCTCTTTCTCTTTTTTCCTTTGCGTATTTGTTTTGTTTCTTAAATTCCACATGAGTGAAATAATATGATACTTGTCTTTGATAGACTTTTTCACTTAGCACTATATTCTTTTTTTTCCTGATAGCCTTTTATTTATTTATTTACAAATAGTTTATTGTCAAATTGGTTTCCATATAACACCCAGTGCTCATCCTCACAAGTGCCCTCCTCCATGCCCATCTCCCCCCTCCCCCCCCACATCCATCAGTCCTCAGTTTGTTTCTCAGCATTCAAGAGTCTCTCATGGTTTGCCTCTCTCCCTTTCCCCCACCATTTTCCCCCTTCTTCTCCCCCATGGTCCTCAGTTATGTTCCTCCTAATCCTCCTATACGTGCAAACATATGATATTTGTCCTTCTCTGCCTGACTTATTTTGCTCAGCATAACACCCTCAAGGTCCATCCATGTTGCTACACATGGCCAGATTTCATTGTTTCTCATTGCCATGTAGTATTCCATGGTAAGGATAAACCACATCTTCTTGATCCATTCACCTGTTGATGGACACTTAGGCTCTTTCCATATTTTAGCTATTGTGGAGAGTGCTGCTATGAACATTGGGGTACATGTGCTCTTATGCATCAGCATTTCTCTATCCCTTGGGTAAATTCCTAGCAGTGCTATTGCTGGGTCCTAGGGGAGTTCTATTGCTAGTTTCCTGAGGAGCCTCCACACTGTTTTCCAGAGAGGCTGCATTCCCACCAACAGTGTAGGAGGGTGCCTGTGTCTCCACATCCTTGCCAGCATCTAGAGTCCTCTGATTTGCTCATTTTAGCCACTCTGACTGGCATGAGGTGGTATCTCAGTGTGGTTTTGATTTGTATTTCCCTGATGAGGGATGCTGAGCATCGTTTCATGTGTCTGTTGGCCATCTGGATGTCCTCTTTGGAGAAGTGTCTGTTCATATCTTCTGCCTATTTCTTCACTGGGTTGTTTGTTTTTCGGGTGTGGAGTTTGGTGAGTTCCTTATAGATTTTGGATATTAACCCTTTATCTGATATGTCATTTGCAACTATCTTTTCCCATTCCGTTGGTTGCCTATTAGTTTTGTGGGTTGTTTCCTTTGCTGTTAGCACTATACTCTTAAGCTCCATTCATGTTACAAATGGCAAGATTTTCATTCTTTTTATGGGTAAATAAAATATTCCATTATATATATAATGTATATATATGTGTGTGTGTGTTTATGTTGAATTAGTGGGGTTTTTTTTTGTATGTCTTGGGTAAATATCCAGTAATGTACTTACTGGAATGTAGGGTAGTTCTATTTTTAACTTTTGAGGAACTTTCATACCATTTTCCACAGTGGTATCTCATTGTGGTTTTGCATTTCCCTGATGGTGAGTGACTTTGAGCATCTTCTCTGTTGGTTGGCCATCCGTATGTCTTCTTTGGAGAAATGTCTGTTCATTTCTTTTGCCCATTTTCTACTTAGATTATTTGTTTTTTGGGTGTTGAGTTGTATAAATTCTTTTTATATTTTGGATACTAACCTTTTATCAGATATATCTAGCATTCCGTAGGTTTTAGTTTCATTGATTGTTTCTTTCATTGTGCAGAAGTTTTTAAAATTTTGATGAAGTCCTAATAGTTTATTTTTGTTATTATATCCCTCACCTTTGGATATCTAAAAAAATGTTGCAGCAGCCAATATCAGAGGCATCACTGCCTGTGCTCTTTTCTAGGATTTTTATGGTTCCAGGTCCTTGATCCATTTTGAGTTTATTTTTGTGTGTGGTGTAAGAAAGTGGTCTAGTTTCATTCTTTTGCATGTAGCTGTCCAGTCCGAGATTCTGTATTTCTAACAAACTCCTAGGTGATGCTATACTGCCGATTCCCTCTTCCATCCTCTGAGAAGAATCTAGTTGATTGTTGCCATATAACAATGTCAGTCTGGGTTTTCCAGGTCATTAGACCTTTTCAGGAAAAATAGTAATTCTCTGTTTTATCTGAAATATCCTGATTTTTCATAGTAGTAACTAATGTTTGCAAAGATACTTACAAAATGGAAAACCTCTCTCTGACTACTTCGTGGAATTATGTTCATAAACTATTTGATTCCAAATGCTAGGATATCACCCTTCTGATTCACCATACTTTGGATTTTGCATTTCATGGGTTTACCCTTGCTGATCTATGTTTTACATTTCTCAAAATAGATCTTGAGTGAAATCGATAGGATCTTCCTATTTTTCCATCTGTTAAAATATGTGACAGAATGTTTCAGACACAGTGGGAGGTCAATAGATACTAGTAAACTAACTAATGGAGATAAATGGTATATTTTATAAAGCTGGAATGGATTTTCATATATTATCAGTAGGAGTTTTATTTTGGAGTGGGTAAGCAGAAAGCATTGCTTAATTTCATTAATCACCCTCATTTGTTAGAAAACATATTAATAGCTTCAGGAAGTCTTGGTTAGCATGGGAAAAAGTGTAATATACCAAGGTGGTCATGATGGCATTTGACTGGGCTGTGGAGGAGAGAGAAGAGTGCTGTCATTATGAAAGCAGTTGAGTAGTTAAAAAAAAAAACCTCAGTAAAAGGCCCAATATTCTTAATGTTTATGAGTCAATGCTGGAAGACCAACATGCAGATTTTCTTGTAAAACCTAGTGGTTTTGCAGATGACACAGTGGAGAAGAATTCATGGAGGCAAACGCATCTTACTTCAGGTTCTAAATATCTTTGGAGAAGCCTCCTTGGGTGGATGCCATTATGAACTCGTGATAGCCTGCAGGTTTGCTTCTGAAAACCACCAACTCTTCACTTAAGGCACAGCACCCCATTATACACAAATGACACTCTAGAGTTTTCTTTATTAGCTAAATTGACCTCATAAAAGTTCTGGTAGGTCGGCATAGAGGATAGTATCAAGGAAATTATCCAAAACTTGAAAATAGGCAAAAGGGAGGATGATTTTCTTTCTCTACAACACAAACATTATCTAGCAAATACTCCAGGGATAATCTAAGTTTACAGGGGTGTAGGCTGTTGACAAGGCCACAGGTCAGAAAATTTCGCAAAGCCCTAGATACTAAATATTTTAGACTTTGTTGAACGTATACATTATCTGTTGAATATTCTTCTTCTCCCCTGCTTTTAAAAAACAGCTCTTTAAAAATGTAAAAGCCATGCTTATTTTGTGAGCTGTACAAAAACAAGCTGTGGGCTGGGTTTGACCTGTGGGCAGTAGTTTGTCTTGCCGGCTCTTGAACTAGGCTATTTTACAACTCTGTAGGGATAGAAATTAACTTGTAAAAAATGAATAGCATTGCAAATGATTCTTGTCTGAGAGAAATGTAAATAATCCCCCTCCACTGAGATGTAAATAAATCTTGTCCAGGAGAGATGCAATTGACTTCCCTGTGGTGAAAAGGGATAACCCGAAATATTACCATTTATTGACTTGTAGGGTATTAACCAGTTTTGCATCTATGAGCAAATTTATTTTGGTATCTCTTTGAGTGACTAAATATATTTCTCTTCCTCATGCTCTCCTTTGAACCAATCATAGTGGCTGTCTCATTAATGAATGAGTTGAGTAAAAATTTTAAACACACATTTATTTTATATTTTTGTATCATATTTTTAACTGAGAGTTACCCTACAGCATTAATATTATCTTCTCTTAATAGATTAGAAAATTGACTTTACCAGTGATAAAGGGTTTGTCCAAGTTAAACCAGTACATGGCTCAACTGGGACTTCAGCATGTCTTTGGATTCTTAGTGGAGGAAAAAGGAATCCTGCCATTTTGCCCTCAGTCTAGCTCTGACCTACTTAATAAATTTAGTTTTCTTCCTTCTGGAAAAAGAAAACTTTTTTTTCTTTTCTTTTCTTCTCTTTTCATTTTCTTTTCTTTCTTTTCTCTTCTCTTCTCTCTCCTCTTTTCTCCTCTTCTTTTCTTTCCTTTCCTTTTCTTTTCTCTTCTTCTCTTTTCTTTTCTCTTCTTTTCTTTTCTGAGAGTGAGCAAGTGCAGGGGAGAGGCAGAGAGAGATGGAGAAAGAGATTGAATCTTAAGCAGTCTCTATGCTCAGCACAAAGCCTGACACTTGGCTTGATCTCACCACCCACCATGAGATCATGACCTGAGCTGAAATCAAGAGTCAGATGCTTAAATGACTGAGCCACCTAGGCATCCTAAAAGAAAACATTTCTAAAAGAAAACAGTTTATATTTCTAGAAGGGAGTAGTTTGCATTTTTACAAGGCCTTGCATCTCAAGATAGGCCATGATTCAATAAGTTTCTTATAGCAGCCACAAATAATCAGGGCATCCATAAAGAAGATGACTCATGGATGGCACCAGATTCCTCTAAAGCCTATTTCTTAGGTAAACCAAGAAAAACAGGGATGTCCTGTATTTTGTTATCCAAGACAAAATCTCCAGGTGACTTAATGAGGTCATACACAATGTTAGTGACAAAGCTGAGTATAGAACACATATTTCCTAATTTTAGAATTTTTCATCTGCAAAATTCTGTCACCTGACATTTCTCTATATTGTCCATTTATAAAAATGAATGTAAAATGGGATGGGCCAAAAGGTCACATCGGCTCATTTACATTGGCTACTCAATTTATTTTCATTAATATTGTGATCTTTTTTAGATTAATGTGACTAATGTTCCTCACATGGCTGGGAAATATATAAATTATGGGGTTAATTAGTGTTGATGTTTAAACTCAGAATGGGATCATATTAATCGAATGCATCTATTTGATGCGGGTTTAATTAATTAGGTTCTGAAAACCTCTTCTGATAAATTCCACTCCATGCTAATGAACTCCATGGATCACCTTATTAAGCTCTAACCATTGCTTCCTTTTTCCTTTGCACTATTAAGCCATGTTTAATTTGTTCCCATAGTTCCCATAGTCAAGAACAAAGCCTTTATTTTTATACCATGTAATTGGGGTTAGGAATATTCAGTTTCTTTCATTTAGTGCAGTGTGTGCATGATGCATGTTGTGGAAGATGCTTAGCTAGAGAATTTGTAAGCACTAAAATGAAAAAAAAATCAAATTGGCATTAATGAAGTGTGGGAGTAATATAAAGCTAAAACTGGCATTTATAAAAGAGTCAGTAAAGCTTTAAGTTTGAAAATGTTTGCCATAAAGTAGCACAGGGATAGAGATTGTAAGTTTTAAATGGCATTTATTTCTTCTTCTGCATCCTTTTAAAAGTAAACATATATTTCTGTAGCAGGGTTTAATTTACACATAGTAAAGTTTGCAGATCCTAAGCATACAGTTTGATGAGTTGTGAAAAATGATGTACCCAGGTAACAGTGGCTCCAATCAGGACAGAGAACATTCCCAACATGGCAGAATATTTGCTTGTGCCTCTTTCCAATCAATCTTTTCACCTGGTGGCAGCTACTTTCTGATTTTTATCACCAGAGATTTGTTCTTCCTGTTCTTAAACTTCATGTAAATTAAATCTTACAGAATGGACTTTATTTAGTCTGACATCCTTGGTTCAACATGTTTTTGAGATTCATCTTTATTATATTCATTTGTTCTCTCTCTGTGTCTCTCTCTTTTTCTGAGTAGTATTCCATTTTATGAATGCCACAATTTGCTTACCCATCCTTCCATTGATGGACATTTAGAGCCTTAGTGCCCCAAGGCTTGGCTTTTATGAATAAAGTTGTGCCCTAATTTTTCAGAAATGGGTGGTTTGGGATCTTGACTGACAGTCTTTGCAAGACTGTGTCTAGAAGCCGATGGGAGAATGTAAGAGTCATGGAGTTCAGTAGGGTCTCTGTTACCCAGAGAATGAAAATTGTATCTTGGGAGACAACCATAACAAATATCTACTACTGATTATTATGCTAAAAACTCTCATTGAATCCTTACATTATCTGTATGAGGTGTATAATATTTCCATTTTACTAATATTAGCACACTTTTGAACATTTATAAAGTTTGCCTAAGATGTCTTCATGCTGTTCTAATAAGAATCATTTGCATGTAAAAAATTAATGTGTCCAATATAGATTGGTTTTTTTTTTTGTTGTTGTTCATTAAAGCTGGTACTAATATAGGTACTACTGTGAAGAGATTTTCAGATTAAAGTTACTGATCATGTTCCTTTAAGATAGGGAGATTATTCTGGATCATCTGGATGGACCCAGTATAATCACATGAGCCCCTAAAAACAGAAGAGGATGTCAGAAAATGTGGTGGAAAATGAAGGCAAAAAGAGATGTTTTAGAAAGGGGGTTCAGTGAGATTTGAAGCGTGAGAGAAACTTGGACCCACCAATTCTGGTTTTTCAAGTGGAGGAAGAGAGCCAGGAGCCCTGGAAAGCCAGCTCCTCCAGAAGCTAATGACCTCTGGCTGATAGCCAGCAGGGGAATAAGGATCCCAGTCCCACATCCACATGGAACGAAGTTCTGCCAGCAACGTGAGTGAGTTTAGATACCGGTCTATCCCAAGAACATCCAAAAAGGAATGCAGCCTCGCTACACCTTGATTTCAACCTTGCGAAACCTGGAGAAGAGAACCAGCATAGCCACACTGTATCTAGATTTTTGACCTACGGAACTATAAGGTGATTAATGGGTATTGTTTTAAGTCACTAAAATTGTTGTGATCTGTTATGGCAGCAATAGAAAACAAATATATCAGGGTTACAGATTCATACATGGCAGTGGCCAAGAAGAATTACAAATAGGCACATGTATATTTCTTAGTGATGAGTGGAATCTGTGTTTGGGGAGTCAAGGGGGAGTGGTGGGGCCTGGTGAACTGAAGGGGTCTATCTAAAAGGCATTTTTACTACTATACTCCAACATATTCTAAAAAGGCAAGCCCTGTGTTACAAGATATGTTTATTCACTCTAAGCCAGAAATTCGGATTTTAATGTGAAATTTTCTGATTTTAGACAATTGACAAATACTACAGTTTATAAATAGAGACAGAACATGTCTGGGAAGTAGCTGTGACCTGAGGGACATCAGTTTGTGACTTTTGGACAAGATATCCTAAACCTATTTGATCTTGCCAATGGGGGGCAGTATAATGTGAGATTTATAACAAAAGAAGTTAGTTCTGAATTGTTACTGAATGGTTATTTCAGTATTCTATCCCATCTCTAAAATGGGAATAATGATTCCAATTTTATAATGATGTGAGGATTGATGGAGAAACTGCACGTGACACCTTGCACATGTATGTATGTGCATCAGTGTGTGTTAATTATCATGTTATTGGTACAGAGGTGAGTGTGGGTTGGAATCGGCTCTTACAAGGTGCAATAGGACTTAATCATATGCTGCATAAAACACAGGAAATGCAAGCGCCACGGCACCTTTATCTCTTCAGGAGACACAACAGCTACCTACGGACCTAGTTTCCATTGTTCTCTCACCCACAAGGCTATGGAGGCTTATCCAGAATGAGAACCTTGTCTGTGGGTCACTTGGACAGAGAGCAGCTGAGGCCTTAGTTTGCCACCCACCTTTTAAGCACCTCTTATCCACGTAAGCGCATGATCTGTGTGTCAACTCACAGCTCCACATACCAGGCTTTTGCAGCAAAGAAGGCCAACATAACACGCCATCCACATTTATCTCAATGCTATAATAGTTTCCAAGGAAATAGGACTCTGACCTTCATTTTCACAGGCAGGCCTCGGTCAGTCCAGAAATTACTTAAACTCTTTATTCACAAAGAGTAAGAATCCTTTTAAGGTAGTGTGTTAGTTTCCTGTGGCTGCCTTAACAAATGACCACCTTGGTGGTTTCAACTTAGCAATAACTGGGGGCACCTGAGTGGTTCAGGCCATTGCGCATCTGACTCCGGTCATGGTCTCACACAGCTCATGGAATCGAACCCCACATGCTGTCAGCATGGAGCCTGCTTGGGATTTTCTCTTGTTCTCTCTCTCTCTTCCTCCCTCCCTCTCTCTATGCCCCTCCCCCATTGACATGCACATGCTCTCTCTCTCTCTCTGTCTCAATATAAATAAACTTAAAATAACGTTAAAACAACAATAATTTGTTTTCTCACAGTCTCATAGGCCAGAAGTCAAAAATCAAGGTGTCAGCGGGGCTCAGCTCCCTTTGAATCTCTGGGGGAGAATTCTTACCTCCTCTGGATTCTGGCACCTCTCAGCAATTCCTTGGTTTGTGGCTGCATAACTCTCATCTCTATTCCATCTTTATATGGCCTTCTCTGTGTATATCTATCTTCTGCTCTTCTATTATAAAGACGCTTATCATTGGGTTCAGGGCCCATTCAGATACTCCAGGATGAGCTCATCTTGAGATCCTTAATTTAGTCACATCTGCAATGATTATGTTTCTCAAATAAAGTCACAATCACAAGTTCCAAGGGGTAGGCTGTAGACATCTCTTTGGGGGGTTGCCATTCACCCTACTACAGGTAAGCAGTGAGCATATTATTACACTCATTTTAGAAACAAATGCTTCTCAGAGTCAAGGGTACAGGTGCATGGGCAGATAAATCCTGCTGTAAGACCAGGATAGAGTTAAGTGGCCTGGACACAGATTGAATCTGTGGTCTTGGCCTCTATAGCACCATCCTTTGCTTGAAGAGAAAAATGAGCGCTATAAGGAGGGCTTTTTCTTTTCTTTTCTTTTCTTTTTTTTTTTAAAGTGTGGTGTTAAGTTTCCCTTAGAATGAGAGCAGTTCAGCTGGGGTAAGTTCACTTACCATGTGAGTGGTTGAGTGGCGCTCCAGATTGCCTCTCTGTGCCAACTGGTATGATTTTGGTTTAAGAACCTAGCTCCAGAAAGCATGACTCTGAACTTCTCAGTTATTAGTAGGGTGATCAGTTTATAACTGTTATCATTGCTGATCATGATGCTTTTCCGGGAGCTGTAAAGGACATTAAGCCTACAGACTTGCTCAAACAAACACTGGATTATTCTTTGCTGGAGGAAGAAATCTTTCAAATCCCTGTTCTCTAGCCTTCATCTATGGAATCAGATTCTTTTTTTTTTAATTCCCTTATTTGCTGTTAATCCTATATCCTCATATGGAGACTTGAATAACAGGTAAATTCTGAGTGAGCAGTCTCACAGGATTCATAGTCACTGAATAATTTCATAGTGATAACCTTCGGGGAAATGCCACTATTCACATATTTGGTAATGTGAATTAACAAATTCACATTTAAAAGAATATTCTCCCATTGGTAATGGGTTCTCTGAGTTGATTGTCTGGGATTCACCTTGGAGGCCTCTCCATGATCATTAATCATTTGCTTCCTAAATTAGAATCTATATCATGAAGCCACTCCAAAGATTCTTCTTACCATGGAAAGCTCCAAAAGCTACAGATTTCTGACTATGGAATCAGATTCTAGACACCTTGTGTCCACTAGTATCATTGGGCTGGTTTGGACTGGGATTGACAAAATGGCCCCTCATACAACTGAGTTAGGAGAAAGCAATAGAGTGTTGGTTTATCACTTTCTTACTTTAAATATAAACAATTAGCACCTGACGCGAAAACTCATTTGACACTAGTCACCAGGTATGCCTTTGTCCCATGCTAATATGCTAGTCTCGTGTGAATTTATGGTTTCATTTCCTTTTCAGTATGTAGTGTAATGGAATCCTCTCTCAGTCTCAATTTTATAAAATGATGAGGCAGAAGGAGATGTAGTGAGGTTATTAAGTCCTTCCCCAGCCTTAAGATACTCTTAATTCTTACTCTTCTTAAAACATCAAAGTGATTTAGCTGTGATTACCCAGGTGATTCAGGCAAAATACCTATTCCCTTACTTTTACTGTTTAGACATGTCTGTGACTGCCTGTTTAATAAAAGGCAGTGAGTTTAACAATTCTATTACATTTAATACCCTCTAAAACACGTATAAGACATCGGAAGCATCAGTGTGCATGAGTACTCAATAATGGGAACTAATGCTTTGCAATGCTTCACAGTTTACAAAGTGCCTTCTATTTATTATCTTATTTAAACTTTGTAAGGGATTGGGGATATTATATCCATTTTAAAGATGAGATAAGTGAAGGTCAGAGTATTTAGAGATCTGTCCAGCAGAACTGGGACCTAATTCCTCCTCCTTTCTTTTCTACAATGTGGGTCCTTTTAATCTAGGAACAGTTATATAATCCAGGCAGCTAAAAGCAAGGACCATGGGTGACTGAATTTGTTCCCCTTGTGGGATTTTAAAGCTGGTTGGGATCTTATGGATTATCGAGTTACATCACTTCATTTTGCACAATGCGGTTGGACTTCCCATAGTCCTTTGAGACCTTCAGGCTTAGACTGCAGCCTCTCGTACAGGGTGATTGAGAAGCTGGAGTTCAGGGAAGATGAGAAGCTTGTCCGAGATCACACAGCTGGGTGGTGGTAGAGCGGGGAGTTTGGATCCAGATCTCATATCACCCAGGGCCATGCCTTCTAGCATCTTAGTGCTCAGGGAGAAGTTCACTTTACCTGTTTACTTTAGGATTCATGTAGGTTTTCCTAGGAAGCAACTTTTTTAAAATGCTGATTAAATAGCAGGAGTAGACTATTTATGGATTTCTACACTAGCCATAGACTACTCCTCAGAACTATAAAGTTGTATCATCTGTGATTCTCTCTGAAGAATTTGAGTACATCCAGCCACACAGAGATTCTCAATAGAGTTTTCAAAAATAGAAATAGGCTGAGTCATATTTTCAGACAAATAAATCTAGAAATAATGTAGCTGCAAATAGACAAATAGAAACCTTACCGATTAGAAATTAGAAATATTTTTATTGGATGATTCCTTGGCCAAAGAGAAAATCAAAACTATATTTGCTGAATATTTAGAAAATATAGGTACTAAAAAAGCCATGTATAAAAAATAGTGGAATATAGCCAAAGATGTATTGATTGGAAAAGTCATAACTTCAAGTATCTGTTTTAAATGAAAGAATAAAAAATTTAGTCAAGAAATTAAAATAAGTCTAATGAAAACCTAACAAAAGCAAAAATATAGACTTTATAAATATGTGTTTACTACTAATGAATAATAATGTCATTAATTAGAAAAAAGAAAAAAGATAGAATTGGCATGTCTAAAAATTAATTCTTTAAAAACCAACCAAAACATAATTTGAATCTAAAAATATCAAAGGAAAAAAGTGAGAGGAAATACAAAGACATAAACTGGGGATGAAAAAGTGCTAAGTAGCAGAAAAGCAGAATAACCAAAAGAGCAGTTAGAAGATCACAAGGGGATCCAGCCAATGAAAACAAAATTAAGATTTTTTTTTTTAATTTTAAATTTATTTATTTATTTATTTTGAGAGAGATCGAGACAGCCCGAGTGGGGGAGGACTGAACAAGAGAGAGACAGAGAATCCTAAGCAAGCTCTATCTATATCTATAATCATCTATATCTATATTAAGCTAAATATGAGTTCTTACTAATGTCTCCAACTCTAATCCATTGCCACATGGATCATTCTAGACATCTGCCTTTGCTTATTTGCAATCTCCAAGAGTAAAAAATAAATGTTTTTGTTGTTTTATTTTTACCATTTGCCATTCTTTTATTTTATTTTTTAACCCCAGGATATGTGTGTAGCAGTGTCAAAAATGTTAATCTGTACCTCCATGGGAATCAACTTTATCACATTGAGTGTGGTGGTTTTTTTCTTTTAATTTCTTTATTTTGAGAGGGAGAGAGAGAGAAAGCATGTGTGGGTGTGCGTGGGTGAGCAGGAGAGGGACACAGAGAGAGGGAGAGAGAATCCCAAGCAGAGAGAATTCCCAAGGGAGAATCCATGCTGACTGCACAGAGCCTGACTCAGGGTTTGATCTGTGGGATCATGACCTGAGCTGCAACCAAGAGTCAGATACTTACCTGACTGAGCCACCCAGGTGCCTCAAGTATGGTGTTTGTATAAAGTTCTTTCCACCTTTAATCTTACAGACTTATTTCTTTTTTAAATTTTCAATTAATTAATTAATAATTAATTTTTAAATTTAAATCCAAGTTAGTTAATGTATAGTGTAATAATGATTTCAGGAATAGAACTTAGTGATTCATCACTTACATATAACACCCAGTGTTTATCCCAACAGGTGCCCTCCTTAATACTCCTTGCCTATTTAGTCCCTCCCCCCGACCCAGCACTCTGCCAGCAACCCTCAGTTTGTTCTCTGTATTTAACAGTCTCTTATGGTTTGTCTCCCTCTCTGTTTTTATCTTATTTTTGCTTCCCTTCCCCTTTGTTCACCTGTTTTCTTTCTTAAATTACATATATGAGTGAAATCTTATGCTATTTGTCTTTGACTGATTTCACTTAGCATAATACACTCTAGTTTCATCCATGTTGTTGCAAATTGTAAGATTTCATTCTTTTTGATTACTGAGTAACATTCCATTGCGTGTGTGTGTGTGTGTGTGTGTGTGTGTGTATACATATATATGTATATGTATATATATACAGTGGACATTTGGGCTCTTTCCATATTTTGGTTATTGTTGATAGTTCTGCTGTAAACATTGGGGGTGCGTGTGCCCCTTTGAAATAGCACACCTATATCCCTTGGATAAATACTTAGTAGTGCAATTGCTGGGTTGTAGGGTAGTTCTATTTTTAAGTTTTTGAGAAACTTCTATACTGTTTTCCAGATTGACTGCCCCAGTTTGCATTCCCACCAACAGTGCAAAAGAGATCCTCTTTCTCTGCATCCTCGCTAACATCTGTTGTTGCCTGAATTATTCATTTTAGCCATTCTGACCTGTGAATGGTATCTTACTGTGGTTTTGATTTGTATTTCCCTGATGATGAGTGATGTTGAGCATCTTTTCATGTGTCTGTTACCCATTTGGATGTCTTCTTTGGAAAAGCGTCTATTCATGTCTTTTGCCCATTTCATCACTGGATTACTTAGTTTTTTGGTTAATTAATTCATTAATAAAGTTACTTAAGTCAGCACCTGTTTTCATGAAGCCTGCTTGAGATTCTCTCTCTCTCTCTCTCTCTCTGCCCTTCTCCCTCTCTCTCTCTCCAAAAAAATCCCCTAAAAAATATTACTTAAAATTGTGCATGTAAGTTTCCATAACATTGGAATAGAATCATTTTATAATGAATTTTATATTAAAAAATATGCCAGAAACAATAAAGAAAAATTTATAGATTTGATTATGTAACAAAACCAATTTGTACACCCACACATATTTTTTAAAGTTTTATTTATTAATATTTGAGTGAGAGAGAGAGAGGGAAAGAGAGAGGTTGAGAGCATGAATGGGAGAAGGGCAGAGAAAGAAAGAGAATCCCAAGCAGGTTCTGCTGACAGTGCAGAGCCCAATGCAGGTCTTGAACCTACAAACTGTTAGATCATGACCTGAGGGAAACCAAGAGCTTGTCTCTCAACAGACTGAGCCACCCAGGAGCACCTCCCTCCTGTTCCCCCACCCCCCCTGACACACTTTTTTGTACAGAAAAAAAAGTCATAGACAACTTTGAAAAACAAGTTATAAACACCGAAAGAGGTTTTATAGAAATTATTTTAATGTTTACATTTTGGGACACTGTGAAAACTCTTTTTGCTGCATGAATCATGTGGTGTGGCACATGTGTGGTGGTACCTGGGTGTTCCCCTGCAGACATTAATAATAAATCATAGCTCTCTTCCCTGATCAGCACATGTGGTCTCAGGATTCTTGTGTTTTTTCAGTGAGCTCTTATCAACTGATCAGAGGTAACACACGTAAGCCCTGCTGCTTCCTTGTAAAACCCAGCTATGATTAACCTGGCGGAGTGCAGAAACGATGAGTTCTATCCCATTGGTGGAAACAGCACAGGTTTCCTCAGCAGTGAGATAAAAGACTCCAGCAACAGTAGATATGCAATGTTAATGGGAAACCACAGCAAGTATTTGAACCAAAGCTTAGGGGCAACATTTAAGGATTACCATCTCAGTGGCTTGATGTATGCTTTGGAGCAGGGTGATATTGGATGAGTGGACTCAAAGAGGAAAGGAAGTCATCATTACCTCAGCACACTTATTGAGGATTTAACATGTGTGAAATTTTGTGCTAGGCATTCTGAGAGACACAGAAATGAATATAAAATAGTGTTTAATTTCCAGGAGTCCAGGGGCATGGCTTAGATGTAAGTGCTATGGAGAAGAGTCTCATTTAGAGAGAGGTTCTTACAAGGTGTGAGGACTTCAATGGATTTATCACATCCCAGGGTTCAGCCTTCAGATGTGCACTCTGTGAAAATCTCTATTATCTATTTTCTCTTTCATACTTAGGATGGCTCAAGGGATCCCTACATGCTAACCAATCTCAGTAAAATGGGTTAACCCAGAAAATCACTGCAGTACTTTAAAATGAGAAATACATCATATTTCATCAAATCTGAGAAACCATCCATTATAAGATATGCCATCATTTTATGTACTAAATAGGTTCTGATACCAACAACAGAACCTCTGTGTGTGTGTGTGTGTGTGTGTGTGTGTGTGTTGTGTTCCCTCACACCACCAAGCAAATCTCTGACAATAGCTGGGTGTCCTACAATTCATCTCAGTCTGACAGTGTCTAGCTAGAGATAGTGTCGCGTCTCACAGGTTAATGGCTCAGTTCCACCAGATTGCCCCCTCCCACCCCACTTCAGACACTAGTCACAAGTCAAGTTGTTACCTATGTTTCTTCTGATTCACAGGCTATAGACTGGAGGTTCCAATGACCCTCTCTTCGGGTTTGATTGACTTGTGAGAATGACTCGCAGAACTCAGGGAAACATTTTATTTACTAGATCACTAGCTTATTCTAATAGTGTAACTCAGAAACAGCCAGATGGAAGACAAACATAGCGCAAGGCATGGGGAAAGAGTGTGGAGCTTCCATGCCCTCTTAGACCATGCCCTTTTTTCCAGTATCCATGTGTTCGCCAGCCTAGCAGCTCTCTAAACCCCATCCTTTTGTTTTATGGAGACTTCATTACACAGGCATGATTGATTAAACCATTGGCTTTTAGTAATTGATTCAGCTTCCAGCCCCACTCTGTTCCCCCAGTGATGGGGGTTGGGGGGGGAGAGTAGGACTGAAAGCTTCAACCTTCCAATCACTTGGTTGCTTCTCCTAGCAACCAGCCCCTATCCTTAGGTGGGTTCCAAAGCCACTACTTAACATGACAAAAGACACCTTTATCACTCTCAACACTTAGGAAATTTCAAGGGTTTTAAGAGTTGCCCAGAACAGTGGACTGGGAGTAACTTGTTCTTCGAGTGTTCCACAAGACAAGCAAATATTTCTAATTAATTTTAACTTAATAAGTGAGCGACGTCCTACAGTATGAGTGGTACCTTAAGCTGAACATCACATGATCACAACTGAGTCAATGGTTCTCTTTGTCTCTCTGTGTCTCTCTCACTGTGGGATTGTGGGTGATCGTCTCCCATGCTCAGATGCTCGGTCTCAGGCCATGGTGTTTGGCAGAAATGAGTGATTTTTCAGGACATTGGAAGATGCCCACAACTAGCACTAGTGTATTTTCTGTCACTTCACCAATGGACAGACCTTTACTTTTTCATACAAGAATAAGCTTAGGAATGTTTTGTTTCATTCTAGGTCAGGCTGCCTGCAGATATAGAGCCTTTTCTCTGCTGCCTTACTGCCAGTTACATTAAATGCAGTATATGACAAGAGTTTATTAATACTGTACTGTAGTCAACATCTGTTACTGATAGTGAAAGTCGTCCTACACAGTAACCCTTCTCTCTCATCTCCCTCACACCAGTCACGAAGGTTTTTTAAAGGTAAGTTCAGGTTAATTTGTTTTTCTTTAATTTTGTATTTTCTTTATTATTTTGTATTATACTACAGTATTGTAATCATTTTTATATGAATATTTTTGGGTTGTGGATGGAATCATCTGAGTTTCCATTATTTCTTATGGGGGAATTTGCTTTGATATACAAGTGCTTTGGATTACAAGCATGTTTCTAGAATAAATTATACTTGCAAACCAAGCTTTTACTGTGTATATTTATTATTATAAATCATAATATCACAACTACTAGGAAAGAAAACACACCGCTAATTAAACTAGGACTTGATTTTAAAAAAAATCTTATAATGTTTCTATTTTGCACTTATTGAAAGAATACATTTATAATTAGACATAGATTTTTAAATACCAGACATTGATCTTGTGCATATATGAAAGGAAAAGTGAAATAAAATACTTAAGGTTTTCTTTGAACTTCTCATTCAGAGCCTGACTCTTTAATATTACTTTTTGACCCAGAGTCATTGTTGTTTGTTTTTCCACACAATATTGTTCTCTGTGCCTTGAATTGTGTGGGTGATAATAAAGCATTTCATGAAAGTATCCATGAAAAAAAAACAAAACCCAAGCCTTTAATGCTGGACTTTAATTAAAAAAAAATTTTAAGTTCATTTATTTTAAGAGACAGAGAGGATGAGGGGCAGAGAGAGAGAGAGAGAGAGAATCCCAGGCAGGTTGCATGCCATTACCATGGAGCCCGATGTGAGACTCAAACTCACGAACCATGACATTATGACCTGATCTGAAACCAAGAGTTGGACGCTTAACCAACTGAGCCACCTAGGCGTCCCAACGCTAGACTTTTAAGGCAGATGTGTAATTAGGTAGAGCCAAGTAATTGTGGAATCCAATGTCTAGAATTTTACTAAATTCATTGATTTACCTCTTCTTTCTCCCTATCTTTCCCAAATATTTGGGTTGGGAGAGTGGGGCTAAAAATGTTCTCAACTTTTGTTTCTGAGGTTTCTTCCAAGTCTCCATCCCCTTCTGCAAGTTTTGATGCTCTGACACTGATTGCTACCTAGTCAACAGAAATTGGAAGATACATCTGATTTTAGGGGTGTTAAAATGTGAAAATAGGCACAGCATAGTACAGTAATTCCCAAGAATTTAGAATAGTCCTTATGCTATCTGGAATATTTTCTCTCTGAAGTTAAAATGGGCAGTAGCCAGAGCTCAAGTGATGAGCACTGGGTAATACAGAGATCGTCATAATGGTCAGCTTCAAGAAGGCAGGAAGGTCTTGACCTATATTCTGGGCAGGGTTAAAGGGATCTAGGGAATCGGAGTACTCAGGTGACCTGAATAGAGTTAGTAAGTACAGTGCTGGAAAATCTTGACAAAGTTTACTGGTCAACGCCACTTTTAAAATTTCTTCATACATTTATAAATATTAAGTATGAAATAAAATATGAGAAAACAAAAACATGTTGAGAGAATGGCAAGGGTCTGATTTTCTGTAATGGATGCTGACAGGGTACATGGGGAGTGTAGCAGTACATAGCAGGTTGATGCTCAATCCTAGGGCCTTGAATGCTGAGCTCAGTGGTTTGGCTTTTACTTGACAAGGTGATGGGTATGAGCAGGGGTGCTGTGAGTCCTTTTACTGGAAAACTTGTACTTTCACAAGGAAAGACTTCAGTTGAATCAGTACATGGACCCAGTGTTAGAAACAAAGACTTTCCTGTTTTGGAAAGAGAAAAACATTATTGCTCAAGACAGGATGTTTTGAATCTGAGAGCCAGTATGGTGGGTACATTGAAAGCAGTTACTTGTGTATAATTCAGTACTATGGATTTCATTAATGAGATGATTTTCCAAAGTGAAAACAAAAGGGTTATTTTGCTTCTGTGACAATGTGGGATTTGCTCCACTGTTAGTAAAGGAAAGCAACTCTGTGAAAATGGGGTATGACATTTGAAGATAATTTATTGTGGGGCATTGTTTACTGACACATGGGAATGGCAGATTAAACATAGATGCAGATAAAACTGAGATGTGGGACTTTTGAAGAAGGTCTTTCTTTTGAGACAGTCTGGATTTAGAATGATCAAGGCAGGAAAGGAAATTCTGTAGGATGCATTTTTCTGTCGTAGCATTGCGCACTACTGAATGCATCATTGAGCAATGTACTTTCATTATTTATTCATTCAACAAATATTTACCAAACACAAATGTTATGGCAGTCGCTGGGGACAGTGTGGAGAGGGTGCATTGGTATTACACCAATACATTTGCTAATATTCTAAGTATTATGGAAAAGAGATATATGTGGCAATGGAAGCTTCTAATAGGGGACTTTGATTCAGCCGGGGAGGTGAAGAAGGAGCTTCCTTACCAAGTGATGCTTGAGGTGAGATTTGAATAGGAGCCATGTAGATGACCAAGGAGAAGGGAAAGGTACTCATACAGAAGGAACAACATGTTCAAAGGCCCTGTGTTGGGAGGGAATTAGGGCAGACAAAGGAGACAGAAATGTAATGTGGCTGGAATGAATAAAGTAGAGTAGAAGTATGAGGTGAGATTTTGAAAATGATATGAATATGATAGAGGCTAAACCATCCATATTTTGTTGGCTGGAGGAAGGATTTTTAAATGCTGTCCTTAGATCAATAAGGAAAGCATAGGGAATTGATATTACCAGATCTGTGTTCAGAAAAGATTTCCCATTTGCATTCAGGAGATCTGATTAAAGGGAGTTAAGAGTGAGTGTGGGTCAACTGGTTAAAAGGCATCTTTATGCCCAAAGGCATCAGGACCCTAAATATTACCCACGTATACAGAGACAGGTTTTACCTTCATTGATACTTTGGACTAAGACAGTAGATTAAACCTTTTAAAAGTTACTATCATTACTATTGTTTAACAGAACACATCTATCAAATAAAACCTTAAGCTTCATAAAAACACTTCTCTGGCTCGGGTGAGGATGGGGTGGTGGTAGATAGAATCTGTCTGTCATGATTAATTTTGTGTGTCAATTTAGCTGGGTTATAATGCCCATATATTTAGTTAGCCATTATTCTGTATACTCCTGGGAGGGTGTTTTTGAATGAGACTGACTTAATTTGGTGGACTTTGAGTGAAGCAGATTGCCCTCCGCCCATGGTGTGGGTGGGCCTCATCCTATCAGTTGAAGGCCCAAATAGAATAAAAAGACTCACCTCCCCTAAGCAAGAAGGAATTCTGCAGCAGAGAAGCTTTCACATTTGAACCGCAGCATTAGCACCTTTCTGGATTTCCTAGCACGGGCCCACCCTGTACATTTCACTCATTGGGCTGCAAATCATGTGAGCCCATTCCTTAACATAAACAAATTAAATAAATCCCTTAAAATAAATCCTCCCATCGTATCTATCTCTCTGTCTATCTTTCTGGTTCTGTTTCTTTGGAGAACTCTGAGGAATACACCAACTGTCCCTTCCACACCCTACTCCACCCCAGCAGAGGTACGTTTGTTACCTTAGAGGTGAGTTTGGAAACCAGTGACTTAAGGCTTTGAGAGGATGTTAGGGAAAAGAAGGAAGGAAAACTCACTGGGAATGTATTAGAAGCTTTATTATCCCTCTTAGCTCTGGGCTATTTAATCCCTTCCCTCTCCTAGCCTTAAAATACAATAAAGGATGATGATTAAAACATGGAAAATAGTTTTTAATAGAAGTAAAAGCAATTTTGCCTCTAATTTTCAATTTTAATCTAAGATGGAATTGTACAACAGAGCTCAGCTAAGGATGAACAGAGGAAATCGACCCTTCTGGAAGGTTAATAAGACTCACCATCTTCCTGAAGAGTGAATACCTCATCACTTACATTAACAGTGCTTCTTAACTATTTGAGTCCTGAGTGTGTTTAATAATCTGATGAGGACTATAGTCATTTTCTCCTGAAATCTCTGATTAAAAATCATATACTTTACATTTTTCTGGGCTTTCAGATGTTAATGGATGCCATCTTAAAAACTCCTGCTTTGGGAGTATCATTTAATAGAAATTTGGTTGGTAGACAGTGTGATAGAGAGTGAAAAGAACTGTATATGGAATCTCAAGATCTGGACCAAGCTCTAGCTTTGTCACATACTAGCTGAGTGATTTTAAGCCAATGGCTTCAGATCTACAAGTTTCAATTTCTGCAGCTGTAAAATGGAATGGCAATACCTAGAACAGAGGGCTGTCATGCTATTAAATTAGACTGTATATGTATGGAACTTCAAAGACTAAAGGGCATGTGGGTGTAAGATGATGGTATCTGTTCATTAGATAAACTTGTCAGCCACTTAGGCAGACTTTGTTTGCATCCTGGGACACAGGAAAGATGAGGTTTGGTTGGGGGAGCTGAATGCTTGGAGTCTTTGCTACAGAGCAAGGCAGCATATGGGAAGTTACTAGAGTGGAAGCAGACAGGAAGCAAAAGAGAAAAAAACATAAGTTCTTTCCAGAGGATGGAACAAAGCTAAAAATCTGCCACATCTTTTCACTATTTTGCTTTCAGCTTGAACAGGCCACTTGGGTATAGATGCTTGGGATTCCTGGATTCCTTGGGTGAGAAAGCCTAAAGATGGGTAGGTCTTGAAATCTCCTTGAATCCAAAACTTTGAAAAGTCAATTGAGAAAATTTAGTCAGTATGTATTCCATCAGTTTGGATGTGCTTCCTGAGGGTCAGAGAAGAGAGATGCCAAATGTAACAGCAACTCTCAAGGGGAGTTACAGTGTTCTTCGGATCAACCTCCTGTGGCTTTTTAGAGCTTGGACTGGTCCTCAGTTTGCAAATCACAGTGATGGTACCATCTTACACTTGAAAAAAGATTTCTGCCTCTTGGGGACCCTGCATGGTGATAATCATGTTTGAGGCACTTGGGACTGCTTTCTGCTATGGTTACTTCTCAACTGAGAAATCTCAGTATGAGGTGAGCTGACTTATCTAAGATCCCATTGCTATCTTTTAAGAGATGTTTGTCTAGCTCCTAGTCTTTGGCCTTTTATATTGTGCTGAGATCTACCCCTGAGAGGTAGCCTGGTGCAGTATTAAGAGCTCAGACCTGAGCAGCCAACCCATCAAATCCCAGCTTCCCCATTTGTTAGATGTCTGACCCTGGGCAAATCACTCTGATTCTTGGTACCTCGGTTTCATCTTCTATAAAGTGGGGATACTCACATACATACCACATGGGGTTGCCGTGAGGATTGAAGATATTACTAGACCTGAAGTGTAGGAGCAGTGCCTGGCATGTAGCTGCCATTGAGCCATGCCCCCAATAGTACATGGGAAGAGAGAAAATGTGAACTCAAAGGATCATGGACAGAAAGTTTTGGAGTCATGAAGTCATGAAACGGAGTATAGTCCTAGGCACTTAATAAATTAGACCCCCTCTAACACTTACAGGAATGATGCCTGTAGCTCATCTCATGTGGCTTGAACTCATCCTTCAGGTCTTAGCTCAAATGTCACCTCCTCCAAAAGGTCACCCCTGATTGCTGACGTCTTCTCTTTACCCCTTGCCCAGTTATTCTCTATTGTATCATATTAATTATTTCCCTCAAAGCCCTTCTCATTTTAGTTACTTATTGACTTATTCATTGACTGTCTCCCCTACTAGAAATGTCAGCTTAATGAGGGCAAGGGTCTTGTCTGTTTTGTCCCTTTAATACAACATTGCTTAGTGCAGTTCCAAGTGCACCAACAGGTCCAATAAGCAATCTTATCTGTGTGGTGTGCACATCAGGAAGCTTCTGGCTTATGTAGAAGTTCATGTGATGGGGAACAAGGCTGGAACCATACTTTAAAATTCATGGCACTCAACACCTCCATCAATCACCTCTTTGTGACCTTTCTCCCTGAAATGGTGATTTTATTAGCAGGACACTTCACCTCCTTCAAGCCCTATGATTAATTATCTCTATGCATCCTACATTACATACACAGCAGCATCTAGCATCCAGCCTCCCTGGGTCGCAAGCTAAATGGAAGCATTCCTTCTCTGCCACAGGCATGGATAATTTTAGTGCCTTTATTTTTCTGATGGATGAAAGGAGTCAATGCTGAACGTTCAAGACAGATCTATTGGTGGCTGCCTCGTCCTCCATTGCAAATTCTATTTGTAAACAGCACCATTCTCTTCACCTTCTAATTATAAACTGATTAAGGTAGGGCGCATCAACATGACACAGAGGGCACCACAGATCATGGCAACATGAGCTTGTTTGCCTGGAGAGAGATTACACTGTTTTTTATACTACAAAAGGAACAGGTGCAATAAATTATAGCGCTACCTTGAAATTAAAATTTTTATTCAGAAACCAGTGGTGCTGAGGAAAAACCACTCCAGAAGCAATTGCAAGGTGATGAAATGTGCGGACGTTTCATCCATGTTGGTGGTTGACTCAGTTTGCCACTTTAATTCTGAATTTGGGGCTCTGCAAAGACACTGCATGCATCTTACACTTTGCTACGGGACTTTTAGCAGGTGCGCTGGCTGGCTGCAGGTTGCTGACCTTCACTTTTTGGGGATGCTGTGGAAGGTTTGCCTGATAAAATGCAATTATTTGTGCTGCAGAGAGGATAGCAAACCATCAAGCAAAGCCAGAAGTAATTATTGTGCCTGGGACTTCAGTGGGAATATCAAATGTAGCCCCAAGTTGTTATATAACTTTTTAAGAAAGTATTTAGTTTGGCTTGGAGCCTGAGGGGAGATAAAGTAGTAGTGAAAATATGCTGTCTTAGAAATCAGGAGACCTGGGGTCCAGTCTGGGCTATTTCTTATGAAGTTCCTTAAGCTCAAGCAAGTTACTTCCCTACTCTGCCTTTCTGACATCTCATGTGTAAAGTGAAGGAGGAGGCTGGATAATTTCTAAATTTCTTTATAACTATTTCTTTCTAGGACTATGTATAGTCATGTGTTCTTTACATTGGTCATCTAAAATAGTCCTTATTTTATTTGAAACATATTTAAACTGAGAAGGTGAAGACAGGAACTGATTTTGTCTTTAGCAAAGTAGCTTTATACTAGAGATAAGGGCAGGAAACTTTTATCATGGGAATGTGAAACTTTGTGTTACCGTTTACGGCATTTGGGGGACCCAGAGGAACTGAAGTGAGATTCAGATATACCCACCTCAATACATTCCTCTTAATAACACAAGTATCTTTACTGGACTTAGGGACAAATACCTGGCATGTTCTTGGTGATTTTGGGGGCAATAAAACTCTATGAGGTCATCCAGTTGGTCTTGTTTACCACTGTTTCTCCTCCTGGCATATAGGAGGTACTTAACAATTATTTGTCAATTTAATAAATGAATAAGTTACTGGGCACAATAGACTTAGGGGAAAAAAGGAGGGCTTGGGTGTCTTCTTATTTTCATTTTCATTTGAAACCCTCAGATCCTTTCTGTTAAGGCTGCCAAGCAAGTCTGGAAGTGCTGTCATGCCCAAGAAAGTCCCATTTTTTTTCCGAGGAAGATAGTCAGCCTGTGCAGGGAGCTTCTTTCTGTTGTGAAATTGAATCTCTTCTCTTCCCCTCCATGATCCTGTCAGACCCAAAGAGACAGATATGTTGTATTAAGAGCAAGTATCAAGAAATAGTTCAGAAACAGTTAAGGATGTTACTTAATTTAATCTTCTGTCACCACCATCCCTTCTTCTTACTTCCCTAAACCTTCCCTGAAACCCCAGGCTACTCTCTCTTCTAGCTTCTTCTATAGCATTTCACCATCATGCTATAGAACATTTATCATTTCTATCCCCCGTCTGTGTTTCTAGGTTCACCGTGACCTTCTAAAGGATGGGATCTTATCCTTTTCTTTTTGAGTCCTTTATAGTGCAGCTATTTTATTCACATTTGCTGAGGAAGAAGGTCCTTCAGGGATGTTTGTGATTCTTTGGAGCATGAACGAGGAGAAAACAAACCTTCAGTGAACAGTGCTGATGATTTGGTAGCATCCAATATGTGCCCAGACCCAATTGAGAGGGCACAAAGCAGAGAATAGATGTAGTTTTCAATCCTTAAGTTCTTACAAATTTAGTTTGGCAGTGCAGATCTACGCATAAGTTGAGATCCATAAAAAAAGATTAAGGTCAAGTGCTAGGTTGTATGGATACAGGCAATTTGGTCCTCGTGGCATTCAGAGGAGTCAAAGACAGCTAAGGATGACATCTTATTTTCTAAAGTGACTGTAATGCACCTTTTAAAAACCCAGTGTAGACATACCCTCATTCTCGAGACAAATACTCTCAAACAAAACAGCTAGCCAGTCAGTTTCTTGTCTATCTTAAATTCACAAATTATAGGGTATTCATGGTCTCTGCCTGTCAGGTAGACTCACCCTTGACTTTGTGAGATCACAAAGACATGTACGCATCTTCCAACTCATTCCTAATTACCTGAGGTTTTGTTTCCTTGGTGAATGCATTCAGACTTCTTTTCTGCTGATGGGGGCAGGGAGTGGGGTGGGAGAGCTGATTTATAGCCAGTTCTGTGGAATTCCTGGCATTTCCCCAGACAAATACCTTAGAAAGTTATTTGATGATTTATATAATGAAACCACCATAAATATATGTATCTTTTACATCTCTATAGGTACATTCTGCTTCCTTGTAACTATGAAATTCAGCATGAACTGAGTACCAGTAGTATGCCCAGTTCTAGTCCAGATGCTGAGGATATACTAAAGTATAAACGCAACATACATGCACACACTTGTGATTGCACATATATGCATGCACACATGCACCTTCCTAGAGTTTATGTTCTATTTGGAGGAAACACTGTAAATTGTAAACATAATAGATAACTCAATTATATAGAATGTTAGACAGTGATCAGGGCTCTGGGGAAGCACAAGGCTAACTAAGGGGGTGGAGATGCCAATGGAATGGGGATGGGTTACCATTTTACATAAGGTGGTTCAGAAGGACAAGGAGCCATTTGGGCAATGACTTGAAGGAGGTAAGGGAGCCAGCCATGCAGATATCTGGGGAGGAGTGTTCTGGCAGAGGGAACAGCCAGTGCAAAACCCCTGATGTGGGAGTATGCAAGGTATGTATGAGGCAGCTCCTAAGGAGGCCGATGTAGCTGGAGTTGGGAGCAGGAGGAAGTAACATCAGAGATTGTGTAGAGCATTGTGAGCCACTGTAAATGCTTCACTTTTTTTTTTAAATGTTTTATTTATTTCTGAGAGAGTGAGCGAGCATGAGCAGGGGAGGGTCAGAGAGAGAGGGAGATACAGAATCTGAAACAGGCTCCAGGCTCTGAGCTGTCAAACCCCTCATGGGGCTTGAACCCACAAACTGTGAGATTATGACCTTAGCTGAAGTCGGATGCTTAACCGACTGAACCACCCAAGCGCCCTGCTTCACTTTTGATGTTGACGAGTAAATAAAGAAAGGAGACTCTTAGTTTACATCTATAATTTTTGTGGATGCATTTGCCAAAGTCTTAGTAGAATATTTGCCTCACAATATAATTTTGTCTGCTTTGATTTGATCTGCAAGAACCTGTTTTGTAAGTCCAGTCACCTGTCAGTATGGTGCAATGGAAATAACCAGCCTCAGTATGACTGTCAGATTCACCCCTACCTGGGTCATTTCTCTCTGTGTCCCTGCGTCCTTGACCATAAAATGAAGCCATGCTAAATTGGGAGGGGAAACATTTGTTCTGTGTATCAACTCTAGTTCATTATAGTGGTTGCTTGAAGTGCCCAGAGGAGTCTGCATTCAGCATTAGACAGTGTAGTAAAATCCTTATGATTGATTAGTAATGTCTGCCTTGGACACAGTCAGGAAGTGATGGAAAGTATGTTATGAGCTAAGAGGGTGTGAACATTCTGCCATTCTTCACAGTTTGTTTCCAGGAGAAGGGCTACAGAGTTTTGCTGATTTTGGCTTTTAGCTCTGTTCATCACAAAATGTTCGAAGACTATGGCTAAGAAGAGGAAAATTTTATAAGAAATGAACTAGAAAATAAGGATCTTATATTTTTTATGCAACAGTGCAAATCCTCATTCATTGTCATAAAATGTAAATTTTCTTTGATAGCCCTTATGATAAAAATAACACTTTTAGCCTCTTCCTCATAAATCAGTGAGATATATTGGACGGGTATTTTCCCAGTTTTACAGGAAATTGAAGCACAAAGCCATAACTTATTGCCTAAGTAACAAATTAATTATATTTAACTAGAGTACATGTAGAGTTGATTTTTCCCAAACTGGACCTTTTGAGAGTGAAAAATGGTGCACCAAGGGGTGCTTGGGTGGCTTAGTCGGTTAAGCCTCCAACTCTTGATTTGGGCTTAGGTCATGATTTCATGATCGTGAGACGGAGCCTAGCATTGGGCTCCATTCTGGGCATAGGGACTACTTGGGATTCTCCCTCCCGTTCATTCTCCCC
>NW_027530006.1:3800473-3980480 GCF_008692635.1 Crocuta crocuta | reverse complement strand
CCGTCTAAAAAAAAAAAACATCACTCCTGGACAGCAAGTATCCAGCTGGGCTGTCCTTAGCAATTGGAGATGGATGATCACTGTAGCTTTGTTGGAAGACCTGTGGCTGGTGCTTGGATCCGGCAGGACTGGAACCCAGATGTTCTTTCTCAAAGCCATTTGCTTTTACTCCAAATTCTGATGCATTAGATACAGTATATGACTCGGACAATTGCAGCTGCTAGTTTTTCTGGGCTTACCAGTCATGAACTAGACACTTGTTGCATGCCATGCTAACTTAGTTATCATAACACTTTGAGGTCAGTATTGTTCTTCTGGGGCACCTGGGTGGTTCAGTTTATTGGGGGCCCATTTTTAGCTCAGGTCATGATCCCACTGTTGGTGAGTTTGAGTCCTGCATCTGGCTCTGTGCTCAGAGCCTGCAGCCTGCTTTAGATTCTGTGTGTGTCTCTCTCTCTGCACCTCCCCCGTGTGCTCTCTGTCTCTCTCTGTCTCTCTCAAAAATAAACATTAAAAAAATATTGTCCTTCCTATTTTATAAACAATGAAATGAAGGCTGAGAGAGGTGAATTTCAGGTCATTGTTAAGGTCACAGAGCTAGTAAGGAGTATCTATATTTAAGTCTAGCTCTGTGTAATCCAAAGTTCAAGTTCAACTCCAGTTTTACTCATTAAAATAGTTGTGTTAAAATATCCAATTCTTTTAAAAGGAATTCTTTGGGTTTTTAAAATTTTTTTAAATATATTTTTAAATGTTTTATTTATTTCTGAGAGAAAGAGAGAGAGAGAGAGAGAGAGGGAGCATGAGCAGGGGAAGGTCAGAGAGAGAGAGAGAGATACAGAATCTGAAACAGGCTCCAGGCTCTGAGCTGGCTGTCAGCATAGAGCCTGACACGGGGCTCGAACCCACGAACCATGAGATCATGACCTGAGCCAAAGTCAGACACTTAACCTACTGAGCCACCCAGGTGCCCCCAAAAGGAATTCTTTGTCACCAATTGAAACATTTTATATTTAAAATGTTTTTTTTCGTTCTTTCAAAGTTTATTTATTTTTGAGAGAGAGATAGAGAGAGACAGAGTGTGAGCAGGGGAGGGACAGAGAGACACAGAATCTGAAGCAGGCTCCAGGCTCTGAGCTCTCAGCACCAGTCTGAGGTAGGGCTCAAACCATGAACCGTAAGATCATGACCTGAGCTGAAGCCAGACGCTTAACCGACTGAGCCACCCAGGTGCCCCTAAAATGGGTTTTAAGTAAAATCGAAAGTCCTGAGCTAGTACATCACCTCAGTGTTCTGTTCAGATTTAATTGGTGTTTGAAGAAGGGAGGTGGGGAACATATGGTGGTCGAAATTAGAATGAACTCCAGTGCAGACAAGATGGGGGAAAGATACCATCTTCTGATATGGATAAAGGAAGCCTTGCCCTAAGAGGGAGGTGTTTTGTTTATTTTTCTGCTCGAAAGGGAAAAACTTGGTAGAATATATTCTAGAAGAGACTGGAGGGAGGGAGAAGAACCTTTCTACCTGCTGCTCAGATGTGTGCTACAACTACAAAGTAAAGATTTTCCTTTGATTAACTGAAGCTGCTTAGCAAGGTGAAAAGTTCACCTGTCAATGGGACTTGGTAGTGCTAGCCAGCAGCAAAGAGAAGGTGCTCTGGAGTTCTTGAAGCTAAACTCCTTTTAATCCCTCAGTGATGCATAGGGTCTGGGGTTACGACTCTGGACTGCAGATCAGGGAGAGTTAAAAGGAATGTTGCAGCTAAAGAGTAAGCTCATAAAGGAAAGTTCCTAACTTATACTTTAGAGTTGGGTTAGAAATGGTGATTTAATGTGTTTCATCAAGATTTGATAAATGTATGAAATAAATATATATTTGAATATTATATTTGAATATACTTTTAAATGTACACTGGGTATGCAGTGAAGGCATATTTAAATATATATATGTATTTGAATATATATACATATATTTAATTTCATTGTCAAAGAAGGTAGACTTAACATAGAGTTAGCACTGTAGTCCCATGGTCCAATAAGCTTTGATGTCCTTCTCTGGTAGATTATCACTGACTGGTAATAGAATATGTAAATTATAGAATTACTTACAAAGAGAAAAAAAATCTAGCTTGCTTACTAACACTGACAATCAAAGAAGGAAGTAGAAGTCCAGATAGTGATGATCTGTAAGGGAAAGAAATGATCTGTTTTCTCACTGTTCAGAAGCCATTGCTGCTCTTCCCAAGGTCCTTCAGTCCACACATATGCTTGGTGCTGGGCTCAATTTTGCCAGCGGTGCAACCTGTGTACCCATATTTCTATCTTTGCTTATCTCACCTCCCTCTTATTCTCTACCACACTTACCACAGTGCAAAAAGGAAATAGAAATTTCACCACTTTTTGGTTAGATCCTAGATAAATGAGCAGTTTTCATGTTCATGGATAATCAACAATTCTGTTGTCATAGAGAATAAAGAAGGGATAGAGGACCAAAGGCTATGATCTTCCCAACCATTCTGTGTGACCAGGTTTGCATGCTAACCTCTAAGTAGTTGTTCTAGAAACATCAGTGTTGCAGGGGCGCCTGGGTGACTCGGTTAAGTATCTGACTTGATTTTGGCTCAGGCAGGATCAGGATCTTGCAGTTTGAGTTTGAACCTCACATGGGGCTCTGTGCTGACAGTGCAGAGACTGCTTAGGATTCTCTGTCTCTCTCCCTCTCTCTCTGCCCCTCTCCTGCTTGTGTGTGCTCTCTCTCTCTCTCTCAAGATAAATAAATAAACTTTTTTTAAAAAAGAAAAAGTAGTGCTATAGAGCAGGTGCTTTAATTCTAAATATACTCCTGCTCCACAAAGCCAGCAATATTGCAAATCATCAAAAAAGTATGTGTGAGTAATAAGCTAATCCAATCAATAATTTAAGGCCAATGTGGATGTAGTTGTGTGTGTTCCTCACTCCTTAGTTTGTTTTGCTGCATTTCTGCAGTTAGTTTTGTCATTTTTATTATTTGCTTCTAAATCCAGTGGAATGTCTATGGAATATAGAGATGTGGGACTCACAAGTTAGATGAACTAGTGGTGCTGGTCTGTAGAACAATTCAAGTAGGACCTGAGAGGGGCTGGGAATAGTATTAAGACAGAGGTTCAGTGATCAAATTGGGACAGGATAGACCCTTCGTCTTTGGACCAATATTTGAGCACAATTAAGCAAGAAAAGCTTAATGCTGGTTGAACTTCCTCTGGTCAGAGAAAGAATTGACTTTAGATATTGAGGGTATCGTGACCCTTCTGGTGATGGACAGGTGGTTCCAGCCAATGGGAGGGGAAGTGATACAGGGAAGCAGACAGATCCTGACTATGCCCCAAGGGAATGTGTGTGTTTGGTGGTGGGGGTTGTGGGTGACGTATATGTCCACACAGTATTTCAGAACAGAAATTCGGAGCAGCCTGTGAGTTTTGGACTTTGGATAATGGTCACCGTGATGTATGTCTGTCAGATTCGTGGATTCTCTAGGAGGACTCTCAAGACTCAGCATTAAATCATATTTACAGCTAAGATTTATTATAGGGAAAGGGTGCAAAGCAAAATTAGCAAAAGGAAAAGGCATGTATAGAGTATAGTTTGGAAGAAGCCAGGCATGAGCTTCCAAGAGTTGCACTGGACATGCTAATTCTTGGAGGATTGAATTATACCGTATGTGAATGCTGTCTGCCTGGGAAGATCATTAGAGACTCAGTGCCCAGGGTTTCTACTGGGGGCTGGTCACGCATGGCCTAGAGCAGAATCCCAGGCTCCCATCATGGACCACTCTGTTTGTACAACCTGCTTGGGCACAGTGAGCCACTCTCATCAATTAGAGAATGGTGGCTCCCTCCTGAAATCCAGGTTCTGGGATGCCAACTAAGGGCTAACTTTGCAAGCAGATCTTTCTAAGGATAGTAGCTGCAGACCTACTATGTTAAACTCTTCTCTGCACAGTCACCTAAACCACAAGTCTGTCAAAAATCAAGGTGGCTGCCCCCTTTGTATTAGGGAGAGTCTTGCAGAGGTGGGGGATTCTTGTTTTGAGTGTCTGCAAAGATGCCCTGAGATTATTTCTGCATCAGGTTTCCTGGGGGACTAAGCGGCTCAGGCATCTGGGTGTGGGGACCCAGAGTCCACGCCTCCCTGGAGTGGTAGACCATGGTTTTCTGTTTAATATCACTGCTCACCCACCAGGCTGACTGTCTCTCACTAACCACATCCCTGCAGGCTGGAGAGGGAAGGTTTCCAGCTTTGTTGCAGTGAGGCCCTGAGCTCGGGCATTACTTCTCCCCACCCCCATCGTTGCTTTCAAGTCTGTAAAGGGAGGATCCCTCTCGGATTCATTCCCGAAACCTTTAGCGTTCCAGAACAGAGACTTGCACAAAGTAAATAGTCAGTGCCTACACTGTATTTACTGAGCCAGATATAAGGGTTGCCACATATCCACCCCAAAGGTCTCCCTCAAAACACTGTCAGGCTTAAAAGCTTGTGCCCAAAGATCTGGGTCTTCTCACCAATATAAGACCATAAGGAAGAGAAAACACTGAGCTGAGACTGAAATAGAAACGTAAGCAAGGAAGCTAAAAATAAACAGCAGTGTGGGATTCCTCAATGCAGGCAGGCTGTGACAGCACCAAGTGTATGCAGCGCGGCGTGGTGAAGAAGAGGAATACATTTAGGTTTAATGAGGGGGGATCCTGTAACTGCTGGAAAAGCCTCCGTGAACGAATGACATGTGATTTTCCTAGACAGGAGCGTGATATTCCCTCCCCTCACCCCTTAAATCCCGGGGCAATGCGCCCTGTTTCCTTACTTCCCTGATAAAATCAGGTCAGCGCTCCCTGAGGGCGGACAGCCCAGCGAGCCTAGCGAACCGGAAGCTCAGCTTCTGACCCTACACTCGCAGTGGCTGCTGGGAATGGCGCCTCCCACCGGGGCTTCTGGCTTCAGGACACGAGTCGTTAATAGGGGTGTTAATAGCAGAATGAGCCCTTGAGTCAGTAGAGCTTTTCAAAGCTTTCCAGCCATAGAAACCTCATAAATCTGAGGCAGGAGTGCGAGAGGTGAGGCACCTAAAGCAGAACCCGTGGGTGAAGCTGAGGCAGCTGACCGGTCTCCCCTCCTCCACGGGTCCTAAGTTATTTCCAAGGAACCCCTGAGGGTGCTGGCGGGCAGGGCTGCCGTGTGCAGTCGTCCGGGTGCTGCGTGCTGACGACCTGCTCGCTTGCCTCACAACACCGTGAGAACAATGGAATGCTCGAGACCGCTCATGTCTCGATAAGGAAATGGAGGCCTGAGTAATGTGACTTGCACACCGTCAAGAAATCAATAGTAAAGATGGGATTTGAACAAAGGAGCAGTGACTCTCAGTTTATTGCTATTTTAGAGTCTTCCTGGCCTCAAAGGCCTCACGAACCGACCCATACACAACTGCTGTCCGGACAGGACTCGTGGGGCCGGGCGTCACATACACGTCTCTGCTGAAGAGAAGGAACAAAAGCAGAAACAAATCCTTGCGGTCAGGATGAGTCTTCAGAGCTGCCAGCGCGATTGGGCAACCAGCAGGGTGGAAACGCTGAGAAACCACCGGCCGAGCGCTGGTCATAAGCGACTGTGAGCGTGACTTTACCTATGTGGCTGTGGCTGCAGCCTTGTCTATGACTGTGGTACCCAGCTGCCCCATGCTGTGTTAGGCATTCTTTTTGGAATGTCCACCAGACTATAGGCTTCAAGAGGACAGGATCTGCAGATCTTCTGCATCGTACCTCCAGTCCCACTTCCATGGTTGATGCTAAGTAAGCACTGGCCATTGTTAGGGACAGAACTGTGTTCCCTCCAAGTCCATAGGCTGAAATCCTAATCTTTGGTTCCTCAGGATGTGACTGTATTTGCAGATACGGCCGTTAGGCGGTGATAAAGGTAAAAGGAAGTCATATGGATGGGCCCTATCCAGTATGACTTGTGTTCTTGTAAGAAGAGGAGATTGGGACACAGAGTGGCACCGAGGGAGACCAAGTGAAGACAAAGTCAAGAATGTGGCCATCTGCAAGCTGAGGAGAGAGAAGCCTCAGAAGAAAGTAGGTGTGCTGGCACCTTCATCTTAGACTTCTAGGCTCTAGAACTCTGAGGAGATGAACTTTTGTTGCTTCAGCCCCCCAGTCTGTGGTATTTTGTTATGGCAGAGCTAGCAAACTAAGATAGAGATTCAATAAAAGAAAAATTCATCACGAGGTGTAGTGTTTCTGAGTTTGTGGCTCTAATTTCAAATAATACACGTGACATTCCTGTTAGTGGAAAAGTGAGGGATAAAGACCTCATTCAAATGATCTTGGATGGTTACTGATGGGAGGTAATAAGTCATGAGAATATCTTCTGTTTTATAGCACAGATTCTGAATTGGTTGGAATCTACAATCACTTCCTCTTGCCTAGCCCCTGAACATTTGCTGTTAAAATGTTTGGAAGTTTTTTGGTCTCCAATTTTAATTTTTTTAAGTTTCTATATTTATTTAGAGAGAGACAGAGAGAGCACAAGTGGGGGAAGGGCAGAGAGAGAGAGAGAATCCCAAGCAGGCTCTGCACTGACAGTGTTGTGGGACTTGAACTCACAAACCGTGAGCTCATGACCTGAGCCGAAAACAAGAGTCAGACGCTTCCCCGACTGAGTCACCCAGGTGCCTCTCCAATTTTAATTTTTACAAAGCAGAGGGAGAAAAGAGAAGCACAGGTAACAGCAAAACTATAAAACTAATTAATACCTCAGGTGATCATTAGAAGGTGTTGACAGAGTATCTCTTTCAACAAACCACATGAATATTAAGAGTTTTGCTGTAGTCATCATTTCTCTGGAAGAAACAGGGGCTTTCTTCTGCATTCCGTCCCCCAAAGTAACTTTAACTTGTTCACCATAAAGTATTTAAAAGAAAGAGATATGAGAGACCACATGCTTTGCAAACCGTCACAGGGGAGATAATGAGACACACTGACTTTGCTTATTTCCAGCAGGTATTTCCTGGAGCTGCTGAGCCTGCTTTTAAGGCTGCAGGAGGTGATGGGGAGGGAAGGGAATGGATAGGGGCACCCACAGTGAAAACCGGTCCTAAGATATGACTCTCAGAGAGCATCACAACTTCACAGGTCATTCATCCCCTTGTGCTACCCTGAGCTTCCTTGAAACAGGTGAGATGGTGGGACATGAAGCTCTGGATTGACCTAAGTCTGACTGTAGGACAGAGGGTGGGTCACCTAACCTTTGTAAGCCCCCATTTCCTCATCTGGAAAACTAGTAGAATGACAGTTTATCCCTCCTAGGATTCTTGTGACAAGTAATGAGATGAACTTAGCACAGGATAGAAATAACTTCATAAAGGTAGCAGTTACGGCTGTTAAGTAGACTTCAGACAGTGCTCAAATGCTTGCAGGGATGGAGAATTCACTAGGTTCATCCTTCAGTTTAGAAGACACCCAGGTGCGGCACCTGAGTGGCTCAGTTGGTTAACTTTGGCTCAGGTCATGATCTCATGATTATGAGTTTGAGCCCCGTATTGGGCTCTGTGCTGACAGCTCAGAGCCTGGAGCCTGCTTCAGATTCTCTCTCTCCCTCTTTCTCTGCCCTACCCCTGATCATGCTCTCTCTCTTTCAAAAATAAGTAAACATTAAAAGAAAAAAAGAAAAGAAAAGACCCAGGAAACTGTGAGTGAGGTGATTTAATTTGAGGCTTCCATCTGTTACTTTTAAATAACAGAGTTGCTGGTTGGCATACGTCACAGGATTGCTATAAGTATTAAATGAGAGAATCCATAAGTTTTGCAAACTATAAAGTGCTAGATCATCTTATTATATTTTTATTGCTTCCCAGGGCTGTGCAGAACAAACTTTAGCCATCTAGCATAATTATTCTAGAGTTTGAACAAGTTTGGACATAGGGAAACTAGTATCATATAAATGTCTATAAATCCTAATGTGTGTTCCAGGAAAACACAATATCCTGTGAGAAGGTGAAAGACATTTCTAGGGGAAAAGAGTTTCTCACTGAATAAGCCTGGCAAACACACTATGCCCATGACCTCCTTGGAGATTCATAAGGCCTATAATAATATAAAAGAAGGCCCTGAGAAGTCCTGCATTAGAGAAATCTGTTGGACTTTGTTCATCCAAATTCCTTAAATGCATTTGCTCTCCTGCAGGGAATTCCCCCTTAATATCTTGCAGAACACCATTTTGGAAATGGTGCCAACACTTGATACGTATGAAAAAGCTTTGCAGTGTCCTCAGTGTTTTCTTGTTAAGTATTCTTCTCTTAATTATGTTCCATGATCTTGAGTCTCTTTTACCATCATGATCATTTCCCTTCTACACATTCCATGCATTTGCATTTGCTTTTGTGTACTCTGTATCTGAGCGCACAAGTCTAGATGGGGTTGACATTCAGACTCGATGGGGATGACGTACTCTAGGACGCTGGGCTTGGTGTGGTAAGAGAATCATGGAAGAGAAAGAGGGTCACATGGGTCATTGTCAGTCTCTCTTTCTCTGTTTTCAATGCGCAGATCTCTCCAAATATCACAAGCCATGCTCCCATGATCCTTGGGGGTCATCCCATCTTTGGACCTCAAAAGCGTTTATTTTGGCAGAGAAGCAAAGGTACTCTCCCTCTGTCTAGAAACCAATGGCCCCTAGAGGGCAATGTGGTGACAAGAATAGACTTTGGGAGCCTGGTTTCTCCAGACTTGCTGGGCACTAAGCCTACAGGAATGCTACTCTGAGGCAGTGCTATACTCTTTCAATTTATTTTTATTTTTATTTCTCACAGAATGCCTTAGGAAATAGTCAAAATGTCAACTGGTGCATAAAGGCAAACACCGAGGAAAGGCAGAGGTCCCAGAGGAAAGGCAGCCTGAGCCTCCAGGAAGAAAGAGATCTTCTGTGAGCCGCCCTGGGTGGTGGCCGCGGCTCTCCTTTCCTCCTTCTTGTATCCATGCTATTATTATGCTTCTGATTTAGGGCTTCAGTTACCAGGAAAGATTCATCTTTATCTTGAGCTGGAGCAAACTTCTGTAAGAGCAAAAAACACCTTAATGTTCCTGGGCTCTGGATTTCCAAATTTGATGCACACTTTAATGCAAAGGGAAAGGGGACCTTTATTTCAGTAAGAAATGAACTGTTGTATATCATGAAATAATCAATATCCACAGTCATCCTGGTGATGAAGGGTTAGCCAGTGCTGAGTCACAGTCTTGCATCTACTACTTACCAGGAGGGTAAACTTGGGTAAGTTTTTCCAGCTCCATGGGCCTCAGTGTCATTGGCTAGTTATAGGAGGAAGCTCTGACAGCCTTCGAGGATTGTGGTGAGGCTTAAACGAGATGACAGATCTAAAACATCTTGTGTAATGGCAGTGCTCAAAATGTGGTCCCCAGGGTTGCCAGCATCGCATCACCTGGTATCCTGTTAGAAATGGAAATTCTCGGGGGTCCCGGGTGGCTCAGTTGGTTGAGCAGCGGACTCCAGCTCAAGTCAGGATCTCACGGCCTGTGGGTTTAAGTCCTGTGTCAGCCTTTTGCTGACAGCTCAGAACCTAAAACCTGCTTAGGATTCGGTGTCTCCCTCTCTCTCTGCCCCTCCCTTGCTTGTTCTCTTTCTCTCTCTCTCTCTCTCTCAAAAATAAACATTCAAACAAAAGAAATGCAAATTCTCAGGCTCTATTAAAGATCTACTGAGTCGGAGCCCAGTGATGGCTGATTTAATGAAAGTGATCTGTGTTTCACTCCTGGTGACCCTGAGGCATGCTAAAGTTTGAGAAATGCTGTTGTACAGAAACTGGCTGGGAGCAACGCAAAATAATAGTATGTTATCATTGTTGTTATGAATTGTTGCTGGGAGTACAAAATATACTACTACAAGAGTTGATCATTCCTGTTAACTGGAAGATCTAAGTGTTGAAGGTAAAATGACCACATAAGAGAAGTAGAAACTGTGAGGAGGGAGAAAGGGGTGCCCGCAGACCAGTATGACGTGACAAGGCTCTGTGGTGGTGGCAGGCTTCAAAGATGAATAGTATTGAAAAGGCAGGTGGACCTGAGCAGGGCATTCTGGTTGAGGAGATAGCAATAGTGACAGTTGTGACTTACAGGGGAGAATACTTCAGAAGTATTGAGATGGCAACAGAGTCGACATTTATTTAAACTTTCTGACCATCCATTATAGATCAGACATTCTAGTGCCCCTGAGATATGGAGATGAGGAAGACCCAGGGCAACAGATTCTTAAAGGCACCATAAGAATTGTGCAATTGGATATCTTCCTTCTCATTGTCTTCAAAATTATAAAGACCATGTATTGAGGATTTACTATGTATTAGACACTGTTCTGAGTACTTTACATGAATCTGCTCACTTAATTCTAACAAACACCTGATAACATATTTATCATCATTATCATCATCATTATTGCCATTTTATACATGAGGAAACCGTGCCTCAGAAAGGTTAAATAAATTGCCCCAAGTTCTGCAAGTCATTAAGCAGAGGAACTGGGAAGTAAGTCTGTCTGATTCTGCGGGGCTGTCAAGTGAATGGTCAGTTCTTGGGGGCTGGAGGTTTGTGTGCAGAGCTAGTAGTGGTCACCCAATGTTGCAATTGTTCCTTTACATTCCCCAGGCCTCCGTGCAGTTAGGTGAGGTCACATGACTAATTTAGGCCAAAGAAATGTGAGCAGAAGGTACACGTATATCTTCTGGACTTGGGCACTGAATAGCCTACACATAATTCTCCAGCCTCTCTTCCCCTGCATGGGTGATCCAGAAGGTAGATTTGTGTTCTAGATGTACCATTATAGGATCATGGAGCCTTTGTTGGCTCACATCCCTGGGTAACTGTCTAGAGCAGAGCCTCCTGGAGTGGATTCATATCTCTGATGGAAATGTTGCCTAAGCAAGAAATACACCTGTGTCAAATTAAGAGGCTGTGATTTGGGGGTTATGTTACTGCAGCAATAGCCTCACCTGTGCAGACTAGTATAGTTATACAAGAGGTTAAAATTAGATATATATAGACATAGATAGATATAGATATATAAAATTAGATATAGATAGATGGATGGATGGATAGATAGATATAGATATAGATATAAAATTGAAAGAATCCTGAATTTTGGCTTACAAATTTCCCAATCTAGTTTATAGGCAAGTTGAACTATTGAAAGTTTTTTTTGCAATAAATGGAAAGTATTTCATTTGTCTCTTTCAGAAATTGAGTTAAAGGTAGTCACAACAGTGTATATTATACATAGTGCTTTTAGAGATAATCCTGTTTTAAAATCTTTCCAGTTTAATAACTGAAACCGATTAGTCCCAGAATCCTGAAAATTCCAACATTTTGAAGTTTATTCTAAATTTGACTGGCTTCTTCATATACACAGAATCAATACTTGCGCACACACACACGCACACACAAACACACACCTGTATTTGCACACACCCAAACAAAAACAACCAAAAAAAGGAAATTTCATTCTATATTTGTGTGTCCTAATTTTCAGTATGGGAAAATATTATTACCTGAGACATTTTCTCCTAGTTGCCCTGAGGAATGTCCTCAGAGTTCGGTCTCAAAAGCATGACTTGATCTTGAAGTTCACATCTCTTCGCCTTTGGCAGATGAAATGTGACAGCACTGCTCTCTTAGTCTGGCTGTCAGCATGTGCATGCACACCTCTTTCAGTTTTCTGTACTCCATGAAGAATACGCTGGGAGCTCTTTCAGACCTTTCAGATTTTTGGTGTGAGCTTGGAACTCCGCTGAGGTCGGTATGATCCCTGAGCCGGCCAGATGATCCTTTGTTATTTATTTTTAACGTCAAATTATAACAAGAACCTCCAGGGCCTCAAGGGAAATACCTTTGAATAGAACATAGCACCGTGGTGGACCTGTCAGCTAGGTAAAAGTTCAAGAGCCCATTGCTGAGGGCAAGGGAAAGACAGTGGGAGAAGGAGGTATTGTTTAAACATTTATGTGAGATGCAAACATTATATTCACTTATATGAGGATCTATAACCAGGAAAAATCACATTTCAGCAATGAGTATATTCATAACGAAATTTGGTGTGGAATTAATAATGATTGTTTATTTGGTTTTCACGGGGCTGAAATTCACTGAAACATGGAATGCCAAGAGGCAGCTGTGTTAATTAAACAAATGAGCCACAGATGAGTCTAAGGTGGGGTAATCACTTGTCTTAACCATGTAAAGTATTGGCCACATAACTTTAGAAGTTCTAGGATAGGAGGTGGGTCTGTTTGGAACAGCATGGCAGAGGGGCCAAGAAGGTGTAAAATCAGATCTTGGGTTGGGAGACCCTGTGCGTGTCACTCAACATTTGTGGCCTTCAGTCTCCTCATCAGAGAAATAGGGATTTGGTCATTTATTCAAATTATGTCTTGAATTTTTTAAATGCTGGGGATGCAGTGGGGGAATAGGGTTGTTGTGACAGTGCTCTCACATAAGCAATCAAATTAATGAACCAGCTATTTTTTCTTAATTAGCAGCTCTATGGGAAAAAACAGGTTGGAAGGATAGAAAATAGCCAAGGGGTAGTGACGTGATTTAAGTTGGATTTGAAAGACGAGAACTTCTGCTAAGTTCTGGGGGACAGGGGGGCAGATGAGCACAAATGGACTGGGGATGGGGGAAACAATAAGCAGAAACAGAAAGGGCCAAGGACCAGCAGAAGTGGGAGGTCTGGATGAGGCAATAGGCCCACTGCAATGACCTCGGGCCAAGCTGACTGCCTTGAGCTGTTTGGATTTTATTCCCAGTGCAATGGGAAGCCATTAGCAGGCTTAAGCAGGGGAGTGACCTGATCAGACTTACATTTTATTTTTTTAAACAAAGGAGAGGAACATTATTTTATGGAGAAGAAGGAGGAAGTTGAGAGGGGTTGTTCTTTTGTTTAAAATTTTTCGAACGTTTATTCATTTTTGAGAGACAGAGACAGACCATGAGTGGGGGAGGGGCTGAGAGAGCGGAAGACAGAATCTGAAGCAGGCTCTAGGCTCAGAGTTGTCAGCACAGAGCCTGACACAGGGCTGGAACTCATGAACTGTAAGTTCATGACCTGAGCTGAAGTTGGATGCTTCATTGACTGAGCCACCAGGTGCCCCCAGACTTAAATTTTTAAAAGACTTAATCTGGTTGCTTGTTGAAAACCAATTATTGAAGGGCCAAGAATAGAGAAGCAAGACAAGTTAAGAGGATCTTGTAGGGTCCCAGGGCTGCACTGTGTCGGGGAAGGCAGAGGAATTTGGAAATATGCCTCCTGTGGCTGGCTAAAATAAAGCAAAAAAACCCACCACCCACACTCCCAACTGAAAACTCACAAGGAGCAAAAGTGCTCACTATCTGAAATGCATCTGCCATTTACTGAATCAGAGATGAAACAGAAAGTCCTCAAAGCTCATTATTAGTAAATGTCTCAGCCATGGTGTGAAGAGCGATGAGTCCTTTCCTTGGGTATTGATTTAGCCAGAGAACAGAAATCACCTGAATATTTAATACAGAAGCTCTTTCACGGAGACAGTTGGATGCATAGGGGATAGAAGGACATAGGGGACAGAGGGGCTGACATGCCAAGCAGGGGACAACCAGAGATGAGAGTAGTAGGAAGCCCCTGGCACTCCACAGCCCAACAGACAAGGGCAAGAGATGTTACACCTGGAGCCTGGAGGCTGAGTCACCTGAGAAAGCTGGTGGAACTGAGTGGGTCTGGAGGACACTAGTGGCAGGAAGGAGATAAGCGCACTGCCAGAGATGGCCAGAAGAAACACCCTGGCTGTTCTCTCTTCCTGCCTTTTTTAAAAAATTTAAATCCTAGTTAGTTAACATATAGTATAATAATGATTTCAGGAATAGAATTTAGTGATTCATCACTTACCTGTAACACCCAGTGCTCATCCCAACAAGTGCCCTCTTTAATGCCCCTTGCCCATTTAGCAACCTTCAGTTTGTTCTCTGTATTTAAGAGACTCTAATCTTTGTCTCCCTCTCTGTTTTTATCTTATTTTTGCTTCCCTTCCCCTATGTTTATCTGTTTTGTTTCTTAAATTCCACATATGAGTGAAATCATATGATATTGTCTTTCTCTGACTGACTGATTTTGCTAAGCATAATACCCTCCAGTTCCATCCATGTAGTGGCAAATGGCAAGATTTCATTCTTTTTGATGGCCAAGTGATATTCCACTGTGTATATATACCACATCGTCTTTACCCGTTCATCAGTTGGTGGACATTTGGGCTTTTTCCATACTTTGGCTATTGTCAGTAGTGCTGCTGTAAATATTGGGGTGCATGTGCCCCTTTGGATCAGCACTGCTGTATTCTTTGGATAAATATCTAATAGTGCAATTGCTGGGTTGTAGGGTAGTTCTTTTAAAAAAATTTTTTAGAGGCACCTCCATACTATTTTCCAGAGTGGCTGCACCAGTTTGCATTCCCACCAACAGTGCAAAATAGTTCCCCTTTCTCTGCATCCTGGCTAACATCTCTTGTTTCCTGAGTTGTTCATTTTAGCCATTCCGATAGGTGTGAGGTGGTATTTCATTGTGGTTTTGATTTGTATTTCCCTGATGATGAGTGATGTTGAGCATCTTCTCACGTGTCTGTTAGCCATGTAGATGACTTTGGAAAAGTGTCTGTTCATGTCTTGTGCCCATTTCTTCACTGGATTATTTGTTTTTTGGATGTTGAGTTTGATAAGTTCTTTATAGATTTGGGATGCTTATCTGTTATTTAATATGTCATTTGCAAATATCTTCTCCCATTCTGTCAGTTGTTTCCTTTGCTGTGCATAAGATTTTTATCTCAATGAGGTCCCAATAGTTCATTTTTGCTTTTGTTTCCCTTGCCTCCAGAGACATATCAAGTAAGAAGTTGCTGCGGCCAAGATCAAAGAAGTTGTGCCTGTCTTTTCCTCTAGGATTTTGATGGCTTCCTGTCTTAACATTTAGGTCTTACATTTACATACAGGAAGCAAGCTGAGGGGGAGCCTGGGAAGCACATCCTGCAGCTTCTGCTGTGATGCTGAGCAGAGCAGGGTGAGGAGGAGTGGACCTGTGGGCAAATAGGTCCAGGACCAATGCAGCTCATTTTCTGCCTGTGAATTAATGAAGCAGGAAGTAGTGCCTCTTAGATTTGGGAAGAATGCACAATGGAGGCAAGCAACCCCCTACAACTGTCTTAGCACAGATAGAGCTTAGTTTTCCCTCCCATGAGAGTTTGAAGTAGGTGTTCCTGACTGGTGAGTGGCTTTTCTCAGTGGAGAGATTCGGAGCCTCGCCATCCCTTAGGCTGGGAATCCTCTTCATATAGCCAGTAAGAAGGGAAATAAAGCATGGGGAAACCCCCTCAGTTTGTTTATTTAATCCTCACAACCTCTCTCTGAAGGGGGCACAATTATGTCATTGACAACAGTAGGGTACAGAAAGGTCATTAACCAGCTGAAGGTCACACAGCCAGTAAATGATGGAACTGAGATTTCTGACCTTGAAGAAGTAGGTAAGAATGGTGATCAACAGCAAATTATCAGATGACACATCGCTGAGAGTGGCTTACATCTCAAATAAGAGAAAGGGATTTGGAAAAACAGGACCAANTGGAGTCCACATACATCCCTGCACTTAGACGCAGAAAAAAAATACTGTGAAAATGTCATATTTCTGCTCTCCCTTGGATCTTCATTTTAACTGTGTAGATGTATACTTGGTTTCATTTCTAGGCTGACAGTCATTTCCGAAATAAACAAAGTATAAATTAAAAATAAATGTCTACATACATATTGGATGAGAAACACCTGGTTTAATAGCAGTCTACAAGAAATGGATTTAAAGGTCTTAGTTTTCTGCAAGCTTATTATGAATCAGCAGAGTGAGGTGGCATTGACAGGAGGACTTCCATCAACAGAAACTAAGTCTCCTAAACAAAGGGGCTAAAAGTCTTTATCTACCTGGCCCAACCTCCAGTGTTTGGTTCTGAGCAAGACATTTGAGGAAGGACACTGACAAACCAAAATGTGTCCTCAGGAAGGTAACAGTGATGAAAAATGGTCTTGAACCTTCATCATATGAGGATGGGTTAAACTTAGTAGCAGGAAGGTTAAGGGAAATGTGATCTGGAGAGACAATAGTGCAAGCAGTAGGTTTTCTGTGTAGGGCTCCAGGGGAAGAGCCTGCATCTAGAAGCTGATGGAAACATGATTCCAACCCAATGTGAAGAAAGAATTTTCTAAAAGAAATGGAATGAGCTAAGTTTAAATGACCAGCCACTGGAAACAAAGACTGAATAAAGCTCATGAATCGTTGGGGAAGGTAAACTCCTTAACATGACTCCTGAGGTCCTATGTGTCTGGTCTCTACTTTACTCACTGAATACAGGCTTTGTGATTCTCCTGCTTTTCTCTGCGTTCCAGCCCTACTGGCCTTTTTAGTACTTTGTGTACAAACGGATTTGTCTCACTACAGGCCATTTTAAAAAAAAGTTTATTTATTTATTTTGAGAAAGAGAGAGAGAGAGCACATGTGGCATGTGAGCAGGAGAAGGTAGAGAGAGAGAGAGAGAGAGAATCCTAAGCAAGCTCTGCACTGTTAGCGCAGAGCCCAGTCTGAGCCTCGATCCCATGAACCAAGAGATCATGACCTGAGCTGAGATCAAGAGTCAGACACTTAACCAACTGAACCACCAAGATGCCCCCAACCACTGGCTATTTGCATATGGTTTCTCTCTACCTAGAACATTTTCTCATTTCTTTTTGATAACAGACATCCTAGTAGGTACAAGGTGATATCACATTGTGGTTTTGATTTTCATTTCCCTGATGATGAATGATTTGATAGTAAATAAAGTAATAATATAAAGCACTTTGAAAAGGGCTTGACACCTAGTAAGCACTATATAAATTTTAATTATTATTAACAATACAGACATTTATTATTTAATGTACTCTAGGCAATGTGATAGGTACCTAAATGCAATACTGTATTTAATCCTCTTACTAACATAGTCCAGTAGTTTTTTTAGTCACTTCTATTAGAAGTTAAATGACTCATGCAGGTTCTCATCGCCAGTAGTTTGGAGTTTGCAAGGAGAGATAGGGGAAGAGCATTCCAGGCAGTGGGAATGGCATGAGCAAAGGCCTGGCCTACTGCATGCACAGTGAGCCATGGCAGTCTAGGCTATTTGAGGGGTTGTTTTAGGAGAGTAGGCAATATGGACCTCATCTCTCATTCCCTCCATTGCTAAAATATGATTCATTTCCTAGAGTCCATAGCTGGGCCCTGGCCCTGGCCCTCTCTTGGCAGCTTCCTATTTCTCTATCCTGCAGTGAGACTGGCAGGCCTACCTTGCATATTTGTTCCTGACAAGCATCACGAAAAATCACACTGCTCTTTAGAAGCAACTGGCAATTGTACCTCAATTTCTTTAGAAAGAAGGGAATTGAGAATCCCCTCCTGGAGCACCTTTATACGAAGAGAAAGCCATCGCAGTAACAAGACCTTAGCTATCTGCAAGATTTATTCTGCTGTGCCTGGGCTGTAGAGTGCCACTCATTGCTTCTGAAGTATCTCCAGAAGAGAACCCAGGTAGCATCTACTCCTTTTAGCAACAGCTACATTTCAGGACCCGCTTGACATAATAGTACATAAATGGGACATTTGCATAATGTATTGAATTTCCAGTTAAACCTTAATGATAATTAGTTGAACTGGATTGTCCCGTAGGAAATGAAGATATAATGAGTGTTGCTCTCTTTGAGTCTAATGCTATAAAATGTAATGCGATTTGAGGGGGGGAATTTTTGTCTTTATTTGGTCCCCTCCTCTAATCTGCTTTCATAATCTTTCCCATTAACTAACATGCACAAAGATTTCCCAAGGAATAAGCACTCACTTGTGTATTTAGAGCCTTAAAGACATGTGCAGGCCCTATAAAGAGCTTGTAGAATAATCTTTCATTTTTCTTGCATCTATCTGCCTGCTGAAGAGTGTAGCAAGCTTCCATTTTAATGTACTGCTAGAACAGAAATTTATGTTTATTAAAAATTTTAAATGTCCATTAAATAACCAACTATTTCAAGCAACTTTTATGACAGTAAAATAATTTGGACTGTCTCTTCCTAAAATAGGACTCTCTCCTTCTCTCCCTCTGCTGCTTTGGGACTCTTTGGAGGTCTTGTGCTCTGAAAAAGATTATCCCTATATCTACTTTAATTGCTGTGTGTGATTCACAGTAAAAACAACACTGTGTTTTTTATTTTATTTTATATTTTTAAAATGTTTATTTATTTTTGAGAGAGAGAGACAGAGCATGAGGAGGAGAGGGGCAGAGAAAGAGGGAGACACAGAATCCAAAGCGGGTTCCAGGCTCTGAGCTGTCAGCACAGAGCCTGATGTGGGGCTCGAACTCACAAACTGTGAGATCATGACCTGAGCCAAAGTCGGACACTTAACCGACTGAGCCACCCAGGCGCCCCATTTTATTTTATTTTTTAAAAATGTTTATTTATTTTTGAGTGAACTTTAAAATATGTATAAAGAAGTCCAGCAAAGTTTGGTTATCCCTGCTGAGGGAACTCATGGTCAGAGCCGTCTGACTTGTGAGTGGGCTGATGCAATGTGAGCAGGCCACGGGCAGTGTCTGCTACACTCTGCGGTATGATCCATGGTAGCATTTATTCCTATTATAACTTAGTAGTTATTTGCATATTTTCTTGTTCCTTTTCTTCATTAGACTATAATGTCCATGAGGGTAGGGAACATATCTGTTCACTATTGTATTCCCAGTGTATAACACAGAACCAGAGCCTAGAATACAGTACACACCCAATCAGGATTTGTTGGGGGAAAAATAACTAACATTTATTGATTGATTATTATGTAAGAGGCACATTTCTAGGTGCTTTCCCTAGTATGTCATATACTCTCTACAATAACCCTTTTAAGATATTCATTTTCTTTATGAGGGCACTGAAGCACAGTGAGGTAAAAAATATAACCATGCTGGGGGCGCTGGGTGGCTCAGTCGGTTGAGCATCTGGCTTCGGCTCAGGTCATGATCTCAGTGTTTGTGGGTTTGAGCACCGAGTCAGGCTCTGTGCTGACAGCTCAGAGCCTGGAGCCTGCCTTTGGATTCTGTGTCTCCCTCTCCCTCTGATCCCCCCCTGCTCATGCTGTCTCCCTCTCTCTCTCAAAAATAAATAAAACATTAAAAAAAATTTTTTTAATATAACCATACTGTAGTCACACTGTAGTAAGTTTCCTTCAGTTTACAGTCTATGACATTAAACAACTTTAAAATGGTCTCAAGCTGGTTGGAATACTGTGTTCCATAGTAGCTACCAGGAAGGTAATTGACCTGAAGCACTGATAGATCATGGGAGAGTACTTGCTCCATAGTGACACTGTCAAAAATATTCAAGGTGCCTACTGCTTGAAGAAAATTGGACCTCAGTATTCTTTCTGTCTTTCAAAGTTTGAAAATCCCCAGTCTTAGAGGAAAATTGTAAAGATCTACTGCTGTAGAATTGCAGGCTAGGTCCGGAAATGTACATGGATAGAAAACAAATGGCTTCTAGACAAGAAAGGAAATTCCAGTTACACCCTTGGGAAAGAACACTAAATACTGGTAATTATGTTAAAAGATGTTGCAGATTCTCAGACCCTGCTCTGGTGTCCTCTTCACTTAAGTGAATGGTGCTAAGTTCCAAAATTTGGTGTGGTGGAGGCTTACCATGATCTTGATTCAAACTCCTTTTGGATCCTCTTTTTCTCACTTTCTTCCATCCATCTGCTATCTGTCAAGATTTTCTGACTTGGAATTCTCTGAGCAACAGAAAATGCAACCCAGCCCCACTTGAGTGAAAGAGAATTTATTGGCTGATATGTTGGAAAAAGTTTACTGGTAGAACTAACTTTATTCAGGGGCTCAAATGATGACCTTGTGAATCTGGTGTTTTCTCAGATCTGCTTTCCTCTGTGACCAGTTACTTCAGGCAGGCTTTTCTCATGCAGGTGCCCTAATACCCCCAGGCTTGCAACATATTCCCTTGACAGCCAGAACAATCAAATTCACTGTTTCAGGAGTAGTTAGCATCATGCTAGCTACTGTAACAAGCAAACCCCTACCAGTTATTGTCTCAGAGCAATAAGAACATATTTTTCTCCCATATGATGGTCTGTCACATACAGGGGTGCCTGACTCTCACCAGTTTTTTCCACACACTCTCACCAACACTTGTTACCTCTTCTCTTTTGATAATAGATAATAGGTGTGAGGTGATACCTTGTTTTGATTTTGATTTGCATTTCCCTGATGATGGCTGATATGGAGCACCTGTTAGTATACCTAGTGGCCATTTTCATGTCTTCTTTGCAAAGAAATATAGTCAGATCCACTGCCTGTTTTGAAATTGGGTTATGTATTTTTATTTTTACTTTTCTTGCTATCAAGTTGTAGGAAATCCTTATGTATTTTGGACATTGATCCCTTATCAGACATATAGTTTGCAAATATTTTCTCCTCTTCCATAGATTGTCTTCTCATTTTGTTGAGTGTTTCCTTCACTGTGCAGAAGCTGTTTATTTTAATATAGTTCCACTTGTTTATTTTTGCTTTTTTTGCCTGTGCTTTTGGTGTCATATTCAAAAAATCATCTCCAAGACTAATATCAAGAAGTTCCCTCCCTATGAGTTTTTCTTGGAGGTTTATGGTTTCAGGTCTTACATTTAAGTCAATAATCCATTTCAAGTTAGTTTTTGTATATGGTGTAAGACAAGGGTCCGATTCCATTCTTTTGCTTGTGGATATCAAGTTTTTCCAACATCATTTATTGAAGAAATTTTTCTGTTCCCATTGTGTATTTTTGAATGCCCTTGTCAAAGATTAGTTGGCCGTATACATGTGGGTTTATTTCTTGGTACTTTATTCTGTTCCATTGACCTATGTGTTTGTTTTCATGACAATACCATACCATTTTTAATACTATAGCTTTGTAATAGCTTTGAAAGTAGAAAGTGTGATGCCTCCAGATTTATTCTTTCAGCTGAAGATTGCTTTGGATATTTGAAGACTTTTGTGTTCTCATAAAAATTTTAGGATTTTTTTCTAAATCCTAAATGTGAAAAATGCCTTTGGCATTTTGGTAGGGGTAGCATTCAATTTGTAGGTTGCTTTGGGTTTTGTGAACACTTTAACAACAGTAATTCTTCCAAACCATGAACACAGATTATCTTTCCATTTGTTTCTATCTTCTTGAGTTTCTTTCATCAATGTTTTATGGTTTTCAATGTGTAGATCTTTCAACTCTTGGCTATTACTTTGAGGTACATTCATTCTATACCTAATTTTTTTGAGAGTTCTTATCATGAAAGGATAATGAATTTTTTCGAATGTTTTTTTCTGCATCTATTGAGATCATCATGTGATTTTTATCTTTCTGTTAATGCAGTCAGTGTATCATATTTATTGATTTGCATATGTTGAACCATTTGATTATAGTATATGATCCTTCTAAAGTGCTCTTGAGTTCAGTTTGCTAGTTTTTATTGAGAATATTTGCATCAGTGTTTATCAGGGATATTGGCCTGTAATTTTCTTTTCTTGTAATATCCTTATCTGGCTCTGCTATGAGAACATGATGGGCTCATAAAATGTGTTTGGAAGTGATCCTTCTTATTTGATTTTTTTGGAGAATTTTGAGAATTGACGTTAATTCTTTAGAAGGGCATACATTTTTGATTGTCAGCTGTCAGTCTCTATCACAAATTTCTAATAAATCCAACAAAAATCTCTGAAGTTAAGTTTTAGTCTAGTTTCAGTCATTCTTGAATTGATAACTATAACTAAGGAAATGGGAGTTCATTCATTCATTTTGTCATTCATTAAAAAATATTTACAAAAACTGTTATGTGAAAAACACTATTCTCAACTCTGGGAACATGGTAGTGGATAAAACAGATGACAGTTCCTGCTCTCATGTAATTTATATTCTCATGAAGCCTGATAAATACTTAAAATATACAGCATTTTAGATGTTGCTATGGTTATTAATAAAGTAAGGAAAAAGAATAGGAAACATTGGGGAGTGGCAGATTTGAATTTTTGATTGAGTGTTACAGAAGGCTTTTCTGAGAAGGTGACATTTGCACAAAGATTTGAAAGATATAAAGGAGTGAGCTAGATAGATATGGGGGAAGAGTCTTCCAGGCCGCAAAGACAGCTAGTAGAAAGGCCCTGAGGCAGAAGCAAGCCTGGAATATTTGTGAAAGAGTAAGGAGGCCAGTGAAAAAGAGTAGGCTAGGGGGAAAGAAATACACAAGGACAGGGGAGTAAGAGGGGGAAAATCATTATGTATGACCTTGCTGGCCATTGGAAGGACTTTGTCTTCTACTGAGTGATATGGGTGGTCTTAGGAGGATTTTGAGAAGAGGAGTAGCCCGATGTGAATTATGTTTCAAAATGATCCCTCTGATTACTCTGTTGACAGCAGACTATAGAAGTGACTAGGGAAACCAGAGAAGAGGCAAATGGACCAGGTTGATGAAAGTAGAAAGAAGTGGTAAGATTTGGGGTATTTTTTGTAGATAAGTGAGTTATGCTGATGGTCTAGACTTGGGTGATATTTCTCCTGGAGCCAGGGAAATGAAGTTAACACCTTTATCACATGAGAGTCAGAGAGAGATGGTTTCCTAATCGAAATTTGATGTGCTGTCACAAGAGGAAGGGAAATAGAAATTGGACAGTTCTCAGTTGGGATAGACTAGATGTGTTACAGTCAACAATAACCTCAAACCTCAGTGGCTTAAAGCAATAAAGTTGTACTTGTTGGACCAGCTGCGTGTCCAACACAGATGAACAAGGAGCCTGTACTTTGTGTTCTAACTTGAGTGAAGCCTTGAGTGAGCTATTGTGGGGCTTGATGCAGATCAAGAGAGAAACCAGAAAGAGTGGCATAGTTTTATTATACTCCTAACTCCTTGAGGGAGAACACAGCACCCTGGGCAGGGCCAAATGGTGAAGAACTGGGGTTGGTCATGAAGGCAGATGAAGAGAGAACTGTGGGCAAGCACCTGTATTGTGGTTTCTATGGAAAGGAAAGGGGTGAGGTGAGGCAAGAAGGCTTATGATTGGCTAATTTGAATAATTTCAGTGGACTCTGGGGCACAGGGGCTGTCCTTGATTGTCTGGAATTTGGCCCTGGGGAAATTAGGGTAGAAGTAGAGTGACCTGAAGTGTGAGAGGCTAATAAGGGAGGTGGTTGGGGGTGTGGATTTCATTGGCTGTTCAGGAAGAGAAACAGACTAGCCTCAGTTAGGATCTCAAACCTGGGTCCTAGGTCAGGACAGCATTTAAAAACTTGAAGAATCATATAAACTCTGGGGCTCAGGCTAACAGAAACTCCACCATCTTATGATTTCTTCATCTCAACATGATGCTAAGGACTGGTTGAAGTTAAGAGAATGGAGAATTGGGTATGGGCTCTTAAATGCTTCATCAAAAGAGACTCTTGAAACTTTTTATGACAATTAACTGTCCAAAGGAAGTCATATGGTCATACTTAACTTCAAGACATGGGTCTTGAAGGAGAGGAGAGCCAGAAATTTTGGTGAGCACTGGCAACAGGAGTCAAATCCAGATATCCACCACAACACTCCATGTTTTCTAAAACCACAGTGCACATTCACTTTGCTTCTTTTATCCATCTTCTGAAATCTACTCATTCTCTGAGACTTAGCATGGAATGGTCTTCGTTGGTGTGTGATCCCTCCGTAATTGCTCTCTCTTTTCTTCCCAATAAACATTTATTTTTCCTCCCTCTGTGCTCTGATAGTAGGTGATATACACCATCTTCGACAGTCCTTTATTTTTAGTTCTAAAATTGGTTCAGATCCAGTCATCTCTTACTGCCTAACAAATCACCCCCAAAATTAGTGGCTTATGAAGACAGTGGTCATTTATATTGCTCACAGATTTATGATTTGGCTAGGGGTCATAAAGCCATCCATTTCTCTTCCATGTGGCATCAGGTACAGTGGATCAGCTGGGGCTAGAGGATCTAGATGGCTCACTAGCTTGATTGGCAGGTTGGTGCTGGCCTTCTCCACAAGGAAGTCTGGACTTCCATATAGCATGGTGGCTGGCCTCCAAAGAGAACTAGGTGACAGTCGTGTTGACTTTTAAAGTTTAGCCTTAGGAGTCTTACGGTGCCATTTAGCTGGAGTCACAAGACCACCCTGATTCAAAGGGTAGGACTGTAGATTCCACCTCTGGATAGGAGGAATGTTAAAGCCATATTGTAAGAAAAGCATGTGGGATGGGAGATTCTGTTGTAGTAATTTCTAAAAAATAAAGTCTAGCATAGCTCTTTACCACTTCAAATCCATTTTATTGTTAAGCAGGGTAATAAATAACAGAAATTATTGAGTGAGTGCTTATATCATCATGAACTCCTTGAGAAAGGAGGCTGTAGTTTATCCATCTTCATATACCCAATGCAGAGTACAGAAGTAGATGCTCTGGGGAAAACACTGTTGGCAATTCTGTAGCCACTGCTTCACCTTTTCTTCCTTACCAACAAATCTCTTCATTTCTTTGGGAGGCAAGGGACTCCAAAAACACCAAAGTGTGCTCAGTCCTAAGAAATAAGTCACAATTGGCTAAGGCATTTACAGTCTTCATATTCCTCTTTCCTGGCTTATTGGTTTAGGAATGGCCATGGGATCTAACTCTCCCCAGAGAGATCTAAGAGAAAGTCTGTTGAGGTGCACCTGGGTGACTCAGTCAGTTAAGCATCCAAATTCAGGACAGGGCATGATCTCAGCGCAGCACAGAGCCTATGTTGGGGTCTGTGCTGACAGCTCAGAGCCTGGTACCTGCTTCAGATTTTGTGTCTCCCTCTCTGCCCTCTCCCACTCTCACTCTGTCTCTGTCTCTCTCTCAAGAATAAATAAACGTTAAAAAATCTTAAAAAAGAAAGTCTGTTGAGAGGAACTGTGGAAAAGATTTCCTATTTTAGAAAAAGAGAAAGAGATGCTCATGGAGAAATTCCACCTACTTTCCTACCTTTGCATGTTGTTGTGTGTGGACATTCTGTTTGAAGCCGTGGCAGCCATTTTGAAATCATGACTGTATTTTCAAGGGAATCACAAAAATGTCAACCAATATTTCTGGCATTGCTTAACCGCTAGATTAACCAACTTCTGGACCTGCCTCTCTCCAACTTCTTGTTATGCGAGGTAATTAATTCTTATTATTTAAAGCCAATTTTAATTGGCTCTTTTAGCTGTTCTTTGCAGCTGAAAGCATCCTCACTGAACAGAGCTCAATTAATGTTCATGGAATTGAATTGAATTTCCCTGATTTGGCCAACTTACTTAGAAGTCTGTGCCATACACGAGAATAAGTGCGAAGGATTATAAATTCTCATTTCTGTGTATGCTGCTACTTGGAGTTTCTTTGTGAGCCCCAGGGATTTCAAAGTTGCATTGCTTGGAAACGTCTCCAAACCAGAGCCTGTTGGCCCACACAAATCTAAGATGCTTTCCTTAGGAAATTTCTTTTTTGGTTTAAACACTTAAAACACAAAAGGCCTCTGGGTGATCTGGTTTCTTGGCATTCCCAAGTCTTGCAGCTGAGACATAATGACTAACTACAGGCAATTAGAGAGTGAAGTTGCTACTGAGTTCTCTGAATAAAGGAAGGATGCAGCTGGGTGGAGGCAGGTCTTTCTGGCATCAACCAGGGATTGCTTTGCCAAAACACCTGTAAGCTTCCCTAGGCTGCTGCATCACAACCTCCCACTGTCAGGGAAAATGGCCCCCATGTTTGGAGCATGATACCTTAACTATGATATTTATTTGACTTTTTAAATTCATCACAGGCAGTTATTATTTTTAATAGCACATTTTTACCCCTGCCCCAAGGCGGTTCTAAATAAAGTTCCAGGGCCTTAGCCATAATATTTTGTGATGGAATAATAATGGTTATGAGGCAAAGCCCTATTGGTAGGTGAAGGATGAAGCCAGGTGGTTGGAGCTTTCAAAGCTTTAGTTTTTGCCAACCCCATACCTAATCTTTCCCCTCTTTCTCTCCATTTCTCTTCACTGGCCACAGAGGAGGCACATGACCCCAACCCGACCAGTCAGAGAAACCTGCTGTCTTCAGCCAGAATGACTGGCTCAGGACAAGCACGTACCCCAGTGGGCACAACCTGAGTCCTCATGAGATGGATTTGGTGTATGACTCCTGGAAGGGAAGGGGTCCCTATCCTGTGACAGTGGGGGCAGCAAGGACAATGGAAGCCTGACACTAACAGTGGTGTAGTTCCCCTCCTATGAAGAGAGTTTGGAATGGAAAGATGGCAAGGCAGAACCGGGTAGGCCTGAACCAGCCCTGTCTTTTGGGTTATGCAAACCAATAATCCTCACCCCAGTGTTCATTTCAATTCACTTTTTCCTGAACCTTTTTTTTTTTTTTGGATTGCCAATATTGTTATACATGCCAAGGGTCCCTGCTAGNCAATTCACTTTTTCCTGAACCTTTTTTTTTTTTTGGATTGCCAATATTGTTATACATGCCAAGGTTCCCTGCTATTAGAGCATAATCAGAGCATCTAACAGGGCACAAAAAGCTGCCCCAGTGCTTACCTTTTTACTGTTCAACAGTTTTAAACTGTTACATTATTTTGAGGACCAAATCATTACCCTCTTGGCAGGACAGTGTGTGACATGTGAAAGAAAAATTTGTATAGAGGGGATGTAGAAGAAAAATTTCCAGAGCCATAGATGTGGTCAGCCTTTTTTAAAGCTTGAAGCAAGTCTTTGAGGTCATTCAAAGATCCACACAAGGATACTGGCTACTCTCATGGGTGATAAAGAAGGTGAAGAGGAAGGATAGAAGGGTTACAGTTTACTATTTGCTATGAAAAAGTCTTGGGTGGTGGTTGTGGTGGTATTTCTTTTGGGCTCTTAAGAGGGCACTTGTTGGGATGAGCCCTGGGTGTTATATGGAAACCAATTAGATGATAAATTCTTTTAAAAAGGAAAAATAGAAAAGTAGAAATGATCCAAATTGCAGCAGAAGCATTTATATTAGACATTTTGAAGAAGTTCCTATGGATGTATTACCCGAGGAGCTTTTAAAGTTTCCCTTTGGGAAAAGATTGATTGATTTGAATGCAGCCATATGCAGAAGCAGGAAGGACTCAAGAGTAGGGTGATCAGTTGTCCCAGTTTGTCCATCACTGAGGCAGGTGTCCAGGATATTAGACATTTAGTCTTAAAATTGAACAGTTCTGGGCAAACTGATATGAGTTGGTCACCTTACATAAGGGATTCTTAAAAAAAAATCTTTTTCTTAGTGTGTATTTATTTTGAGAGAGAGAGAGAGATTGAGCACAAGCAGGGGAGTGACAGACAGAGACGGAGACACAGAATCAGAAGCAGGCTCCAGGCTCTGAGCTGTCAGAACACAGCCCAACATGGGGTTTGATCTCGTGAATGGGGAGATCATTACATGAGTTGAAGTCAGACACAGTGACTGAGCCACCCAAGCGCCCCCCTTACATAGGGATTCTTTTTTTTTTTTTTTTTACATAAGGGATTCTTAAGCATCTGATTCATCAGTATACTTATTGAGCATCTATTATGTGCCAAATATTAGTCTCCAGGGACCCACAATGAATAAAACACAGTCCTTGCCCTAGAGGATCTTTAAAGATATGAGGACAAAGGCANATCTATTATGTGCCAAATATTAGTCTCCAGGGACCCACAATGAATAAAACACCTTGCCCTAGAGGATCTTTAGAGATATGAGGACAAAGGCTATTTTAATCCCTCCTAAGACATTCTGTAGCTCTATAAGTGTTCACAGCAGTTTTACCCAAAATGTTTGTGCCTATGGTTGATGGGATATCTTACCCCAGGAATTGGGCATGTAAGGTTTCCTTTGCAGCTAACTATGCTGATTTCTGTGACTGGCTGATTAGGCAAAAGTGACGTTTTGATAAGGAGTTTAATTTGTTATCTGTCTGAAATAGACATTGTTCGTGTCCTGCCTGGATATAATTTACTTTACTGATGGACTTATCTCTTACCTGTTATGAGTGTTGGCTAAAGGCTCATAGCTGTGTCCTCCTCTAAAGAATTTCCCATGGCCAACAGCCACAACTTCAGTGGGAAATGGCTGGGAGGTTATGATTCCACAACCAGTGATATGGTATAAAAGTCCAGTTCTCCTGTCTGGGACAGCCTTGTGATGCCATTTGTACTCCAGAACTTCATATGGGATCAGACTGGGGCTAGACTCTAGCCAAAACCACATCTTTGCTCTGCCCTTTCTTCTACCTCCCTCATGTCCTTGTAGGTTTTTTCCCCTGCCCAAAAGAATTGTCACCTCAGGCTCTGTTTCCACGGAACCTCGCCAAAGATACTGTCTCAAAATAACTTGGATTGTCAAGAAGATAAAATTCAGCAGTCACATACTTCTACTAACTACTAACTTGTCCTTAAAAACTCTGTGAAATCTAAAATTTAAGAAAGGTCAGAAGCCAATGTTTCTTTTCCATTTCATCTACTCACATGCTGGTATTTCCTCAGTATGGAATTTGTTTTATTTCCTTGACCTGTTTATTGAAATATAAAGATTTCAAAATCTAAGCAATAAGATGTACTTATAAAGGGAGACATCCACCCTCACTATATTTCATATTTGAAGATAGACAGTGGATCCACTTGCATGTCATTTGTCTGGCTTGTTTTTTTAGCATTGGGTCAGAAGAGTTCTGAGGATTAAGATCAACAAAACAAGAGCAGTAACAACGAGAATGATAATATTAGTAGCACTCAGAGGAGGATAAGGAGAGTATAAAGAGTGTGAGTTTTATAGTGACAAGCATTTGTCTTTCTGATACCTTTAAGTATTACTCTCCCATCTGCAAAACAGCAATGTTGACTGTTAAAAATTAACTACTCCATGAGCTTCTTGGAAATAATTAAGAAGATAATGCATGTCAAGTGTTAGCATAGACTCTGATCTGTCAGTGCTGAGTAAGGGGCAGCTATTAACTAAACACTTGGAGAAAGAAATCCATGTAAACAAAGGTCCCAGGCAATAGTGTGCTGGGGCCCCTTGCAAGAGCTAATAGTTAAAATTTCGAAAAATTTGTGAGCCTGTTATTAAACTCAGCCATCTTTGCAATCATCTGGGGAGAGAATCTTCACATCATGACAATTGGCAAAGGCAACAAATCAGGGTTTTGCCCTCTTCCAAGAGCTGGCTGCTAAGCATTTACCAGCACAAGTGGCCCAGGGTCTGTCAAAGCTGTGACTTTTGGTGATCCGATGTGACCATGCTCTTCTGCAGGTGGGTGTGTTCTAGGCTCGCGGTCCATGCTTGCCCTGTCCATGTCAGACTTCCCATTTACTGTTCTCACCTGTCTGTCTGCAGTAAGGCTTCACTCCTTTGTCTCAAATATCCCCTTTCTTCAAGGCCCACGCCAAGCATTTCCTCCTCCAAGAGGTCCTCCCTGACTACTCCTGCCCTCTGCCAGTGCCCTGTTCTCTGACTTTTCCGCATGCCACTCACATCACTCGTTTCTGTGTTAATACTCTTATGCATCAAGCTGGTTTCTTTGAAAGCTCTTTAAGCTCAGTGAAGGCCGAGGTCTTTGTTTCATCTAATCTCTCCTTCTCTAGCATGTGGCTCATCGACGGTAAAAGTATAAAGACCCATGCTTGTGAGTCAGATAATGAAGCTGTGTGGCAATTTCCTGAAAGTTAACCTTACCCAACGAGTTTCCTAACCTGCAAAATACGTAGGAGGGACTAGTTGGTTTCCAACTCCCTTTCCAATACCATGCTTCTAACAAATCCTGGCTGAATTGAGCTAATTTCCCTACACTGGATTGAAATTAGAGAACTTGGAGCTTAGATGTATAGTTATCCAACTCAATTGCCTAATATAATCAGTTACACACAATAGTTTTTTAGCCAATGCTTATTAAGCCCGGCAGGAGCAATACTTCCAGGTATATATTACACATAGGACCAATTATGAGAGGACACTATCTGAATCATTGAGTAGGGATTTACATCAGTAAATCCCACACCTAACCCACTTCCGTTTGTATAAATTTGCTGTAAGACTTCACCACTTTAAAATAATTCCTTCATGGTTTGTGCATGAGTCAGGGTTCCTGGAGGCCTGGTGCACGAAACCACCATCAGAGCTGGCTCATGAGTCATATACTTTGTAAATGATCACTCCTGAATGGGAATCTACACAGCCTTTCAACCTGTGCACAGTTGATCAGCATCTTGTCTATCTGGTTAAAGCCCAGAGCCATAGGAACATTGGGCCTAAAAGCCAGAACCAAGATCAGAGATGTATTGAGGAGTTGATTGCTCAATGGTCAGGTTTTTTCCCCTCTTTCTCTTTGGGTGGAAAGATCAGTCTGTATATCCTGGCAGACGTACCATGTTTCTCTCTCCGCTTTTTGAGAAGATTCATTATAGTGGGGCTCCTGCCATGCACATGTCAACATTTGCCTCCAGTTGCTGCTGAATTTTTTTTTAATGTTTATTTATTTTTGAGAGAGAGAGAGAGTGCACGAGCAAGCATCAGCAGGGGAGGGGAAGAGAGAGAAGGAGACAGAGGATCTGAAGTGGGCTCTGTGTTGGTGGCTATCTGTGCTGTCAGCTCGAACTCATGAACTGAAAGATCATGACCTGAGCCAAAGCCAGATGCTTAACCAACTGAGCCACTCAGATGCCCTGTTGCTGAAGTTTTGAGGAGATTTTTTTTTTTAAAGATTTTTATTTATTTCTAGGAGAGAGAGAGAAAGACAGCATGAGCAGGGGAAGGTCAGAGAGAGAGGGAGTCACAGACTGAAACAGGCTCCAGGCTCTGAGCTGGCTGTCAGCACAGAGCCCGATGCAGGGCTCGAACCCACGAACCGCGAGATCATGACCTAAGCGAAAGTCGGACGCTTAACCGACTAAGCCACCCAGGCGCCCCTTGAGGAGATTTTTATGAGGGATGTGACATCTGGACACAGCTCGTCACCTTGATATTGCCAAGGCTGCAAGTGACATTTTCCTTAGTCACCAGCTGGTGCCATGACACCCTCTGGTCAAGGATCTTGCTTCCTAGATCTTAAACAAGCTCACTCGTTGGTTCCTTAGTCTTTCTTTCCAGGACTCTCAAATGCGTACTCTGCAGAGATTCCATTGTCTCCTCATTCTCCTTTCTTCCTGAATTCCCATCTGTCTGCTTCCCACTTACCCTCCCTCCTTTCTTTCCTCCTTCACCTGCTGGCACCTGGCCCTCCCGTTATAATTTAGACACTACCAGCTCCCCAGGAGCTTATGATTTCTGCTGTTACCTCCGGCTGTAATTCCTTGTCTTCATTACCCATCCAAAGCCTTTGGAGAGCCCAGCTCAAGGTCTAACCCAATCATGTTCATTCTTATCTTTGTTTACTCATTTAACTAACATTTATTGCTCTGTGTTAGCCTGTGCTAGTTGTTTGCCACCCATTGAGGGAAAAGACAAGGTTTCTGTTCTAATGGAGCTTGCCTTGTGGTGAAGGAGAGAGGAAAGAACAAAGAAAGAGTAGATAAGAAATATCAGATCTCAGTGGTGGTCCCAGAATCTCCACATTGAAGGGCTCAGGGGTGGAAATTTGGTACTAAAATTGTTCAGAAGATGTTAATATTTCCTTAATCAGATTTTGCCTGGTGAGGTTTAATGTTAAAACTTGATACAACGTTGCCAGGACCTGCAGAGTGGGGAAGAAAGGATTTGTTGTTTATGGGGGAGAGTTTCAGTTTTACGAGATGAGTTCTGGAGATGGATGGTGAGGTTGGGTGCACAATGGTGTGAATGTATTTCATGCCATTTATTTTATTTTATTTAAAAAAATGTTTACTTATTTTATATATAGGGAGAGTGCAGAGTATGAGCAGGGGAGGGGCAGAGAGAGGGAGACAGAATCTGAGGCAAGCTCCAGGCTCTGAGCTGTCATCACAGAGCCCAACGCAGGGCTTAAAATCGTGAACTGTGAAATCATGACCTGAGCCGAAGTTGGACACTTAGCCAACTGAGCCACCAAGACACCCCTTCATGCCATTTAAATGTATACTTAAAAGTGGGTAAGATGAATTCTATGTTATGCAAACTTTACCACAATTAAATATAATAATTAGAAAAACAAAGAAGTGAATAAGATAAAGAGTTTAAGCTTCACACATAAGATTGAGAAAGTATCAACGGTCTATATCCATAACTAATATTGTGAGGCCTGCCTCCTCTGTGTCACATCAGAGAGAGGGAAGTACCTTGAGAAAATAAAGCAGAGACAGTGGTTAGATAGCAGTTGATCAATTGGTGGTCGTGGAAACCTCTTTGAGTTGACAGATCATAAACTGAGAGATGGATGTCAAGACAGAACCAGTCATATGCTGGTTTGGGAGCAGAACTGCTCACAAAAGGGAACAGCTAGTGCAAAGTTCCCAAGGCTAGAACTTGGAATGTTCCAGAAACAGAAAGAATGGCTGAAGCATGGTAGAGGAGGGAAATATGGGTAGGAGACAGGTCTGGAGAGTTGATTAATCTAACTGGAACACAGCTGCTTTTTTGTTTCTGTATTGGCTATGGCTTCATTCATGCTACTAGGGTAGAGCTGAGTAGTTGAGATAGAGAACATATGGCCCACAAAACTCAAAATATATGCTGTGGAGGCTTTATAGAAAAAGTTTTCTGACATCTGCATTAGAGGTTTAAAAGCAGGGAAATGCAAGTTTAGAGAGATCACTATGACACCCAGTGGGCCATTTGTGGCTGACTCTCCAGCTTTCTCCCATAGTGGTCTGAGTGTTCAGCTAGATTGAGCATAAGGACTCTAGTCTGATCCCTGGACAGAGGTGGACATGAGAAAGCAAAGGCAAACAGAGGCTAAGGGACTTGTCTACGGTCCCAGAGTTTTAAGTAGTAGAGCAAAGCTTGGAATCCCTCTCCACATGACTTCGCAGCCCAGGTCTTTCCCTTTTCCCAGCTGCCTCTGGCCGGAGGACCAGGAAATGCCTCTGTAGTCTATAATTATGGTGCAAAACTGGATAAATCAGTGAAATGCTAGTGACAGCAAATGTGTATGAAAGGGAGCTATTTTAAAATACTGTTTTGATAAAAAATGGCTAGGACTAGAGGTGACCTCAAAGATTCATTGTCTCATCCTCTGATCTCTGGGAAAGTACCGTGTACGCCCACAAGATGGATGATGATGTGTGGTGCTTGATTGATCTAGAATTATATGTAGAAATCTTCACTTGTTTTCTCTGAGCCAGCAGTAGGTGTGTCCAATAACTTTCATAACCAAAAGAACTGTTTCCAAATAGTCTGCCTGCCGAGTTTGACACCCCCATACTCAAAGTCTTCCAAGGAGAGATTACCAAAATGAAGAATGAAAAGGGAAGCTGGATATATAAACCAAGAGGGAGATTTTGCCAGGCCTAAGCCAGCAGATAACATTCAGAATGGGATTTTCCAAAAAGTGAGTTTTGGCTAGCTGCATCGGAATCATGAATCACAAAATAATGCCACTGTGAGCTGTAAACAGTTTTAATTTATACAGGTGACATTTAAAATGCTAATCAGACCTTAAGATAATTGCTGGAAGTGAAGCCTGTGCGGGGAATTCTTCCTGTTTCCATGGAAATGATGCAAAACACAACCAGATCCATGGAGGTGTTCCTGGTTTGGCTGACTTGGATTTTGACTTCTACAGAGCCAGGGCATTTGAGTGATTGTCCCTTGTGGTGATACTTTTGGTAACTGAAAATCTATAAATTCCAGCCTGTAATCAGAGAGTTAGGCACTCATCCTAGCAAGGGAAGATTTCATTGTATCTCTTGTGGTTTGGTCAGTTTGCAAATGGGAATGCATCAATACTAAGAAAATAAGCTCTTTTCCCAAGGGTGGTTTTGTGTGTAGATTGCAGGCGTCTTTTAAATAAATCGCATAGAAGGTTTTTTTTTTCTCTCCCTGTTGGAAGTTTATTCCACAATTTTTCAGGTATTGATTGTTCCATAACCAACAAAAACTTGAAGGTAAAAGCAGATCTCTGATGAGTATTACAATGAAAATAAAACAGGGAAATGGGAAAGAGTGACATGTGAGCAAGATGAGGAGTGGAAGTTTCGATCAGTTAGTAGGGGGGCCCTCCTGGAGGAAGCTGCATTTGAGCTGGGACCGGGCTGATCTTCATGCAGGAGAGCCCACTCCACCTGATGACTGGGAGCTGGCGTGGTCCAGGCTCAGGGAACAGCAGGTGCTCCTACTCAGAGCTGTGGGTAGAGGGGCGGATAGGACTCAGAAGCTTCCATAAATACTCTTGTCTTAAACAGTTTTGAACATGTTGGTTGGTATTTTTTTTTGTCAAGGGGCTCACATTTAGAGCATTTTTCCTGCAGTATGGAGATTAGTCTTGACACTGATATATCTTTCCATTCTCAGTCTTCCTCTTCGGTTCCATTGTTTTCAAACTTTGGCATCAGAGTCCTATGTTCAAACCACATCTCTGAGACACAGCTTTGTGAATATAGGCAAATTAACCTCTCTGAGCTTTAGTGTCCTTGTCTTTAAAATGAAGACAGTGAGGGGTGCCTGGGTGACTCAGTCGGTTAAGGGTTAAGGGTCCCAACTTTTGATTTCAACCCCGGTCATGATTTCACAGTTTGTGTGGTCAAGCCCCATGTGGGGCTTTGGGCTGACAGCACTGAGCCTGCTTGATATTCTCTCCCTCTCTCTCTCTGCCCCTTCACTACTCCCAATCTCTCTCTCTCTCCCAAAATAAACAAACATTAAAACAATAAGCAGTGATAGTACTTGTTTCATAGGGTTGTGAGAATTAAGTCCTGTAATGAATGTAACTGTGTTAATGTAGGACTTGGCATCTAATACTTGCTTAATAAGTATTAATAGACACACTAACTTAATACCTCACAATTTTCAAAATGAGTCAGCATTCTTAAAATGCCCATAAAGTCCAGTGAAATAAACCAAGGCTCAGAATCAATATCAGAACTCTGGCAGATGGGAAGTGGAGAGCTCGTCTTTGGGGCCCCACAGGCCTAGAGGGACCCTTGAGGCTGACCGTGCTGCAACTCCTGTGTGCCGATGCTTAGCTCGTGACAGGGAACTTGAACACGTTTTCCTCCCAGGTCTGGCCCCAGGCAGCTCTGCCACTCATCAAAGAGAGTCCTTAGGGGGCGCCTGGGTGGCTCAGTCGGTTAAGCGTCCGACTTCGGCTTAGGTCATGATCTCCTGGTTTGTGGGTTCGAGCCCCGCGTTGGGCTCTGTGCTGACAGCTAGCTCAGAGCCTGGAGCCTGCTTCAGATTCTGTGTCTCCCTTTCTCTCTGACCCTCCCCTGCTCATGCTGTCTCTCTCTCTCTCTCAGAAATAAATAAAACATTAAAAAATTAAAAAAAAAGAGAGAGTCCTTAGTAGGGTCAGTGAGTGATCTTTGCATGAACAGACATTCAGAGGTGACCAGCTCTCCTTGTTTGCCTGGGACTGAGGCATTTCTTGGGATGTAGGCCTTTCAGTGTTAAAACTGGGACAGTCCCCTGCCAGCTGGGGTGGTTGGTCACCCCAGACTTTCCAGGAGGCCACTGAAAATCTAGAGGCAAAAAAAATATTGTTCAGGCATGCTTGGGCATTTTTTCTCACTTTGTTGTTTATAATGCCATTTTGGTTCAACACTAGGAAGTGCCCAATGTTTGAAAAGAAGGACATATGACAGCATAAGAACTTCCGGACTGTGAAGTAAGTCAGAGTATAAAAGGGCAGTGGTTTCCTAGCCACACGTGATCGTTATTTGGAATGGAATAGGCCAGGGGTGTAGTGTGCATTCTGGGTTTCTAAGACTTAGCACTAGAAAGAAAAAAGAATGTAAAATACTTCATTAGGGGCGCCTATGTGGGTCAGTCGGTTGAGCGTCTGACTTCAGCTCAGGTCATGATCTCACTGTTCGTGGGTTTGAGCGCCGCATCGGGCTCTGTGCTGACAGCTCAGAGCCTCGAGTCTGCTTCAGATTCTGCCTCCCTCACTCTCTGACCCTCCCCCGCTCACGCTGTCTTTCTCTCTCTCTCTCTCGCAGAAATAAATAAAAACATTAAAAAAATTTTTTTTAAACTTCATTAATAGCTTTTGTATTGATTAAATGTCAAAATGGCAATATTTTGGATATATTGGGTTTAATAAAATATGTTAGTAAATTTTCAAATAAGGCAGCAGCATAGCAGTAACTTTTTTTCTTTACCTGTACCCCAAAGCCATATGCACTGTGGGAAACCAAGGGACTGGGGAAAACAGTACCCAGAAAATCTGCTCCTATGGATTCTCTGTGAAGCCATACTAAGGCCTTAAAGTTCCGCTTTGTAGGCCTGGGCTCTTCAAAGTGGCCTGTGGACCAGCTGCATAGGCATCATCTGGGAGACATCAGAAAGGTAGACTTGCATGCCCTATAGCAGGTCTGCTCGACCAATCTGTAATTGAACAAGGTCTCCAGGGGGCATCTGGATGGCTCACTTGGTTTAGCATCTAACTCAGGCTCAGGTCCTGATCTCATGGTTCAGGAGTTTGAGTTCTACACTGAAATTACAGAGCCTGCTTGGGATTCTTTCTCTTCCCCTTTCTCTCTGCCTCTCTCCTGCTCTCTCTCTCTCAAAATGAGTAAATAAACTTAAAAAAAAAAAAAGATCCCAGACTACCCCTCTCCTGCTCTCTCTCTCAAAATAAATAACCTAAGGGGCGCCTGGGTGGCTTAGTCGGTTGAGCGTCCAACTTTTGCTTAGGTCATGATCTCGCGGTTCGTGGTTTCGGGCCCCGCGTCGGGCTCTGTGCTGACTGCCAGCTCAGAGCCTGGAGCCTGTTTCAGTCTGTGACTCCCTCTCTCTCTGACCCTTCCCTGCTCACGCTGTCTCTCTCTCTCTCTCCTAGAAATAAATAAAACATTAAATAAATAAATAAATAACCTAAAAAAAAGTCCCCAGGTGAATCACATACATAGCTTCAACCCACAGAGTTCTCTGTGTGCTGTCTTAGTGCTCCAGGTGATTCTGATAAACACCACAGTGGGAAGACCACTGTGCTTTAATGGTTAGCTAATTGTCACAGGTGAAGGTGGTAAATTCTCACCAGTCTGAAATCTCTCCGTAGTGTGGTAGGGCAGAGCTGGAACTCAGACATAGGTTTGCCTGCTGGTGTTCTAAGCTGCTTAGTTACAATAGAAATCTTCCCTACCTGCAGATGCAAAGAAGTCACTGTGGTATGAGCCAGGACTCAGATTCCTATCCTAGGTGAAGCACCAAGTCCTTGTGCATCCACCCTCTTGCGATGTAAGCTTGTACTCTGGCTGAGAATTAGAGGGAAAGGGGGTGTTCTGGAGATGGAATGGTCTGGTGTTCCCCTATTTCCTTCACCCCCATGCTGATTTCTGATCTAATGGGCCATAGGGCTGAGTCTAGGTCTCCTTTATTACTGAGCGAATGCACTGGGGGTTGGGGTGGGAGGTCATAGGTAAGCAAAGGGTTACATTCAATAGCCTAGCAGAGATTGGCCCTGGTGGGACCCAGCATAACAGGGAGTATTTAATATGAAATGGAAATAAGGTGCCAAGGTTAAAGTCACTTAATATACAGTTTATCCTTGGAGCTGTATCAAACACTTGTTCTACCTCAGCTCTGGGCTGACCTCTGGTTTTTGCTGTAGCTGTGAAGGGCATTTTCACACGCACTTAAACTTGCTTGCCACTGGCAGTGTCTTCTCCTTAAGAGCTGGCTTTCTGCCTGAGGTTTTCTCCAGCACAGGGACCATTCCTACCTGGAGGGTTAGGGGAGCAGCTCCCCAAGGGACAGCTATCAACCAGTTAAAAGCCAGTGAATAAATGTAGTAGACTGTGCTCCTTTGGGATATTTCTGAAAGGTACTCCTCGTTTCTACGGTTCTGGAGTGACCTGAGCTCCCATTGCCTGTGGCTACCTCACTAGTGCACCTTTCATTAGCATCTTCCTGCCTTCTCCTCACCCCTCACTCCTTCCTTGCTTCTGGAGGACCCAAATCAAGACAAGAGCAGATTCTGATTTTTTTTTTCTTGTCTCTTTGTCCAACCCTTCCATCCCTGAATCTTTCCTGACCATTCTGTTTGGAACAAAACCCATGGGTTCTGACCTTCACTAATAAAGTTTTTCCAGCCCCCATGTGGTGTTTTCTATTGCCCGCCATTTTGTTCATTGTCTGATTTATGCTGTAGAGACAAGTCAGCGTGTCTTTACAGACACAAATGTCTTTCCACATTGGAAAAGCTCTGCTGTGGGCTAAATGGGTGGAAAATGCTGACTCGCTGAGGTAGTGCAAAGGGAATGTGCCAGGTCACCTCTCCTTACTTTTTGTGCAGCTGACCCTGACCTTCGTGAACCTCCCTTAGACTGTATGCAGGTGGGTATGTGGTATTCGACCTCCCTTTATTCTCCTCCTTCATTCGGGGGTCAGGCCTACATTCAGCCTGGCGGCACCCCTAGTCTTCTCTAGCTGCACCCCTATTTTCTCCTGCAGGGCACTTCCTCTGATACGATCCTGACAGATTCGATCCCGTCCTGCTGTGTGCTTTTCAGAGGACCTGGAGTAACACACAGAGCATTCTGTCCTTCTGGCCCTTCTTTCTTTCTATTTTCCTTGACTGCTTAACTTTTTTAAGTAATAGTTTTATTTCAATTGTCTTGGTTGCTGTTTTCTGTTCCTTCTCGACCCTCCTCCGTCCTTCTTATCAGTGTTTTCCACTACTTTCCCTTGACTCATGGGGTTCCTGCTATCTGTGGTCTGTTTTTAGTATATACATGGATGGAGTGCAGATAGAGTCTCATGTGCAGGGTCCCTACTGCAGGTCCAGCTTTGCAACCTGTGGAGCGCTTCTTCTTAGAATGTTAAGTGTGTGCATTTATGTTGAAATGTAACAATGAAATGGGAGGTTCTGGGTCTCTCTGTTTCAGTTTCAGGACACAAGGACCCGCCCGATACCATGAATCCGCTGACTGTTATTCGCTGAGGAGAACAAAGTGCCTGATGGCATTGTTTTGATTTTTCTGAGACCTATTGGTGAACATTCCAGTGTTACAAATGTGGGAACTGAGGCAAGGGGCAGAGATGACTGTGACCTATCCAAGAAAAGCACCAAATAGGTGCATCAGAAAGAATGGGGGTCTGAGCGTTCTCTGCGGTTTTAGTTGAATTCCTGCCGGGTTTTGAAATATGAAAGCCTTGAGGTGGGTTGAAGGATGGAAGTTTCATCCAGCTGAAACAAGGCTCTATGTGTGTCTGGTTGATTGGAGCCAATTCTCTGTTCTCTGCGCACCAAGGTTTTAAAAATGTATGATGAAACATGTTTGTCCAGCACTGATGTTTTATTCGGTTTCATGTGGTCCTTCTGATGATGCCTGTTCTATCATGAGAAGCTCTTTCCAAAGGTGTCACGTCAGATTTGATGCAGTACCCAGAAAGAGGGCACTGTTTTTTTTTTTTTTTTTTTTTTTTTTTTTTCTATTNGCATTTCTATTTGTACAGATTTAGTTCCTAATGATCCTGTCTCCAGAGCTGGGTCAGACCTGCCATTAGAAAGAGAGCAGAAGGGAGATTCTTGTTTTGAGCTTCAGCCCTTCTTAGTTTGGCCATGTTGGCAGGTTTCTCCTAGAAACAGGTGCAGGAAAGAACCAGAAGAAAGAGGCATAGGTCAGATGGGTGGTTCTGAAGGGTTGAGCACACCATGGGAGTCTACAGGGATGCATCGTATCTGGGAGTGGTGATGGATTGGAAAATCGTGAACCATTAAGTTCCAGTTGCCTTGGGTTGGGTGAGGTGTAGGAATGTATCTTTGAGAGACTGAGATCTATATTAGTGAAGAGAAATTCTCAAGTTGACTTAGGAAATTATTGTTAACCATCCAGTATTACCTGTTCTCTTTTCACTGTTTCTTTACTCTTTCTTCACTCAGATATTTAGTAAGCACCCACTATGTGCCAGGCACTCAGCTGTGTGCAGATGATACAAGAGTTAACCAGACAGGCATAACCCTGTCTTATGGGCCATACACTCCAGAAGACTTATGGGTTTGTGAACAATGCTTGCTTCTGTGCAAGAAATACAGATATGGGTGAACATATTTTAAAATTTAAAATACTAAAAAAATTTTAAAAAGTTACATGTATATGTTATTTAAGAAAAAATTTTTAAATGTTTATTTTGAGATACAGAGGGGGAGAGAGACACACACACACATAATGTGAAGCAGGCTCCCAGGCTCTGAGCTGTCCACACAGGGCCAGATAAGAGGCTCAAACTTAGGAACCATGAGTTCGTGACCTGACGTCAGACACCCAACCAACTGAGCCACTCAGGTGCCTCTGTATATGCTGTTTTGATTTAGCACCTTTCTTTCCAGCCCTAGTGTGGGATGTTGCATCTTGTCACAGTCACTGGTATAAAGTAAAGGCCCATGGCTCCAGCTTAACCAATTAGAATTCTTCCTCAGGAATTTTCCTACTGAATTCAGGAGCAAAGGAGACTCTCTTTTCTCTCTGGTTTTGGAGTTGTAAGGACGATTACATAGTTAAGTCCCTTGATACAGGAAGATTAATTCTGAGAGACCGAAGCTGACAGTTGGAGAGCAATATGACAGAGAACAGGGGAGAAGACACAGAGAGGAAGAGAGGGAGGGGCTATCTGGATAAGGAGAGAGGAGGGAGAGATAGCTGGGTGGGGCATAGGAACAAACAGATGGTAGGGGAGAGAGGGAGAGACTGAGCAGAAGGGGATTAGGAAAATGGAAGAGGACACATACACAGGGTGGGGGGTGATGGACGCAAATGGAGAGAGGGACAGGGAGAGGTGCTGGGGATTCAGAACTGAAAATGACAGCCTCGGCCCTTAAAGTGCTCAGAGCAGGCAGACTGGTAACCATGGATTGTGATGCACAGGGTCAGTACCCTGAGAAGGGCTTATCTCCAAGAGGGGGATGTCCCACCATACTGTGTAGGGAGGGTTGGGGAAAGCCTTTGGAAGGGGAGTTGGGTCTTGAGGGATGAGCAGGAGTTTGTCACATTTTAGTTTTCCAAGTAAAGCACAGAGTATCCAAAGCAAGCTTGGTGCATTCCCGGAACTGTCAGAAGTGCAGACTGACTGTGGACACGGTGTTGCAGAGCAGTGAGGAGAAGCTGGACCAGGTAGGGGTGAGGTAGGCATGCAGCTTCCAGACTGTGCACTATATCCAGCAGAGTAAACTGTAATCCATGTATTCCAGACGCAAGGGCCTGAGGAAAGAGCTGCTGGTACACAGATTTCCTCAGCCCACATTTCCTGTTGCCCAAGTCCTTGCTGCATTTTCAACCAGACAACATTCCCTGAGTGAATCCACCTCTCAACACACAGCCACTGAAAAGACAAAGCACCCCCCTGCCTAGAAACCTCATATTCAAGCACATTTGCTGTCATTGTCTGGGCAACACAATGGTTTTCTAGGTTGTTTTTCTTTTCTTTTCTTTTCTTTCTTCTTAGGTTCAGGGAATAACTCCTAGTTCTTGAAGTACGCGGTACAGATTGCAGGTCTAATTTGTTCGACTCACTCAGAGACACTTGAAATAATTACAGTGGGAAATTCCATGTTCTGAAAAAAACCTAGATGCTGAGAGGTTTTTGTTGTTGTTGTTGTTGTTGTTGTTGTTGTTGTTGTTGAGTTCTCTGCGGGACTTTGTGTCTCATGGAAGTAAAAGAGTACTTGATGTACCTGCTGGGTTATTCTGAGGCTCAAAGCCCAAACTTTCTCAGTGTTTCTAGTGATGAGAGACAGATGCTACAGCATGCTTTCCAAAATTCCGTGTAGGGAACATAGAACACATTCAGTTATGTAAGATGATTTCAAGCTTAACATTTCCCTTCTATGTTCCTTAGTTTCCAATATATGAGTACTGGCTATATCTTGGAGAGAGGCTGCAGATTGGAATAATGAATGACTTTTAAAAATCCCTTTTGGGGGCACCTGGGTGGCTCATTCAGTTGAGCATCCAACTTTGGCTCAGGTCATGATCTCATGGTTCATGGGTTCGAGCCCTGTGTCAGGCTCTGTGCTCACAGCTAGCTCAGAACCTGGAGTCTGTTTCTGATTCTGTGTCTCCCTCTCTCACTGACCCTCCCCTGCTCACACACACACACACACACACACACACACACACACACACTCTCTCTCTCAGAAATAAATAAAAAACATTAAAAAAATTTTTTAAAAATCACTTTTGTTCTATCTTTGTGTTCTTTAGTGAAAGTTATATATATACACACAGGAAAGGGCACAGATCATTAATATACAGGTTAATGAAATTTTTTGTTTCCCAATTTATTTATATAGAGCATGAGTGGGGTGAGAGCAATGGAGGGAGGGAGAGGGGGAGAGAATGAATTTTAAGCAGGCTCCATGCTGAGCAGGGGTAGATGCCACAACCCTGGAATCATGACCTGAGCTGAAATGAAGTTAGATGCTTAACCAACTGAGCCAGCCAGGCGCCCCCAGGTTAAGAGATTTTTCACAAATTGGTTCCTATGTGTAACCAACCCTCACATCAGGAAACAGAATATTGTGGGAAGCACCCCAAAAGTGCTCTGGAGTCCCCATCTTCTCCTGTTTCTCCTCCTAGAGTAATTGTGTCCTGACTCTGGCACCACAGATAAGTTTTGCCTTGCTCAATGATACACTTGCAGACTCATCCATGTTGAGTGTAGCTGTAGTTCATATATTTTCTTCCACTGGTCTTTCATTTGATGAGTGTACCATCATGTAGCAAACCATGGTGAGTAACCATTGGGTTGTTTTTGCCTGTTAGAGAGTGCTTCTCTGAGCATTCTTATTCACAGAAGATGTGCTTTTGTACATTTAATTTCACCATCACTATATTAGGGTTCTCCAGAAAAACCAAATCAAAAGGCAATGTGTGTGCGCTTTTTTACTTTAAGGAATTGGTTCATGTGATCATGGAGGCTGGAAAGCTTAGTATCTGCAGGATAGTCCAGCAGGCTGGAACTCCAGAGAAAAGTGATTTGAATCTAAGGTGGTCTGATGGTGGTCTTCCTTCTTCTTATGGGAAAGTCAGCCTTCATTCCTTTAGGGCCCTCAACTAATGGGAAGAGACCCATCATATTATGGAGGGTAGAATGCTTTAGCTCCAAGATTTAAGTGTTAATTGCATCCAAAAACAACTTCACAGAAACATTCAGAATAATGTTATATCTCGGCACTGTGGCCCAGCCAAATGGATCCATAAAATTTACAGGGCAGTCACTTACTAAACATCTACTCTGGTCCCCTATGCTAGTGGTAGGATGGGTAATAGGTGGTGGGGGTACCTTAAAATACAGTATATTATTTGGAAAGTTGAGGTATAATGAGGCCAAAGACAAGGAAATAATTATCATTGAAAAAAACAGTTATTGACAGCTCCCAGGAGGGGGAGGCATGTCATGCCACAGGTGAGGGGGGCACAGAGGGAAGTGTCAGAGCCAGTCAGGGACAGAGGGAAAGGATGAGATTATTGTGGTTTCTGAGAGAAGAAACAGGAGAGGCAGGGCAGCCAGGTTGAGGATTGGCTAATCAGAATAATTTGAGTGGGCTCTGGGGCATAGGGGCTATCTCTAGTCTTCTGGTACCTGAGTCTGGGTCAGTTAGCGCAGGTGGCTAGTGGCCTGGAGAGTCCTATGAAGGTCATGGGGACTATGGGCTCCGGATTGGTTTGTATTTGAAAAGTACACCTGTGGGGGAGTTGTTGATTATCTCTGGGAACTTGCTAGCCCTGTTTGGGGGCGGGGTCATCCCTGCAAAGGTCAGCAGGGCTCCAGCTGTCAAAACATCCTAATACAGAAAATAAAAGACACGGCTAATACTAGGGGCAGGTGGGAAAAGACAACATAGAAGCAGAGTGGTGAGAGAGAAACAACTCTGGAATAGGACTCTGGGGACTTGGACAGCTTTGTTAATGAGAGATCCTGATCACATCTTGGCTATAGTGATAGTCACGTTACTAATGCAGAAATCAAGGCTCAGAGCAGCTCATCAGGTCACTGATAGTGAAGAGAAGAGCTGAGGCTTGAACGCAGGTCTCTCTGACTTGCTATTCTTTACCTTTAGGATTTTCTTTCCTCCAGAATTGTTCAAAACCTATTATTCCTGCCTTTCTAACCTGTAAGAGTTTTTTAGAAGATAATGAGTTTATATAAGTGAACAGGCTTTGCAAAGAGTACACAGAAGGTAACATTTTTATGAGGTTATTTTATAAGAGTGCTACTGTGATTCAACCTTGAAATATATGAATTCAATTTGAATGTATAGAATCTTAGAACCAAGAGAAGTATTTGGACATCATTTGGGCCCTGTCTCTGTTCTCAAACAGGGGAAATCTGAAACTACTTACTTTCTCCTAGAGGGTGGCCAGATTCTCCCTTGGTAGCTTCCTATATTATCACTATGATGAGAGAAAGATCAATGGGTATTTATTTCACAAGGCCTTTGCTTAGTAAGTTACTTCTTCAGTGTACCCAATATCACCCTGGTGATCTGAATCTTCTTAATGAAGCTTCTGGATTATACCTAATTGACCCAAAAGGCATGGCTTGAGATCTGGCTAAATATGTTAGTTTACCCAGTCTGATGGTTGGTATTAGTCTCAAAAAGTCCAGAGCTGTTTGCCAGAGGAAGTAAGTGATAGAGCGCTAAGCAAAGGTAGGGTCCCGGAGTTCTAGCGCTACTTAGCCACAAACCAGCTGGATTGATCTCAAGTGGTGAGTTGATCCTTGTGACCATCATTCTTCCAACTTGGAAACCCAAAGAGAGGGGCTGAATGATGTTTCAAGTCTCTTTCAGCAAGGACAGGGCATGTTCTATCATTGAAGATTTGGATGGCTAATGTCATTCTGATAGAGCAAAGAACTAATAAGTAGCTGGGAAGCTGGTTGTCTTTGATGTCTGGTAGTTAATAAAGTAGAGAAAGATTTACATGCATAGCTGAACTCATCTTTCTCATGCCAGCGATCTGCTGACTCCACTTCCTTGGTTAGCCCTGGGTTACTATAAATTAAGCTTAACTGCTTTTTCCTGGGGATGATGCTCTGTAAATCAGCCCTGGAAGAGAGTGGCTCTGTCAAGAGGCTTCTTCATGGGATACTCTAACCATTGGAAGGACAACATATTATCTGGCAACTGCTTCTGAATATTAGTTTATGTCTTGGCAATTGTTTTCTTAATAATCCAAAGCTGTCAAGGAAGCATAATTCACATGGCTTGGACACTTGGCTGCTTTCTCTGTCTGGTACTGGCTTATTAATCACCTCCCCATCCCGACCCTCCTTTCGTGTGAGGCACAATTAAATTAACTGACCTATTTCCAAATAATTAGATCATTAAATACCCCCTCACTTTTTAATAAAACCAGGAGACAATTTTATCTAAAATTAAACTGTATATTAGTGCCTGTTTTAGTAATGTCATCCATATGGCTCTCCAATATGGGCTGGTCCAGCATCAGTGAACTGGTGGTAATTCTCAGGACTTGTACTTAATCAGACATGCTCCTACACTTGCAAATAATCATTTTTTTAAAAATTACCTAGTTAAAAAGTACAGGAGCCATCTCAATGTCACCTTGAATATACACACTGTGAAAAAAAAAAAAAGACACTTCTGTGCCATGCAGAGCTGATTTGCTGAGATGGAGGAGTTACTGGAGTTCAAACAGTTGTCTCATTAAAACCAAAGTTGGTGCTGAAATTTCCATATAACTCTTACCCTTCCCTCACCCAATCCAGTATCCCTGCTAAGAGAACCATGACTCCCATACTTCTCTAGAACCTTCCTAAGTTTCCTCATGCATAGTAAAGAAAGGTAAAGTTATTTCAGTTGGCCTTTTCAACCCACAAAGACTCAGTGGATAATTGCAGTGGCCTGTGAGTGAACAGTGGCAATGAGGTCATTGTAATGGGAAGGAGATGCCTCTGCAATAATGGTGACAGACTTAATCACTTCTCCATGGGGAAAATGTCTGGGATTAGGCGGTTCGTTACAGAAATGGGGACTTGTTGAGACAGGACTCTCAGAACAGAAAATGGAAGACTGTTGATTACATACATGCTGCTTCCAAGGAATAGCTTTTCCTCAGGATGCCTCAGCTCTGCTGAAGACCACCCTGGGCCAGGAAATTTGGACAAAAAGTGTTTAGTTAGCAGGCATTTGCTGAGAAGCTGGGACACTGGACTTTTCAAACCACCAAGAATGCCCCAGGCTGAGAAGTGAGGTGAGCTGCACTAAATTGATGTATAGACTCTAGATTGGGATTCATCACCTTTTCACAACTTAGTGTGTTTGTGATAGGGAATTCGAGTTTGTTGAGGTCATTTAGAATAGCAGGATACAGTATGTTCTGCACGGTTGTAAAAGATAATTCCTATCTTGCTAGCATAAGTTTGAGTTTGGATTTAGAAGGTGTAACTAGCTGACATGATGCATGTTTCACATATATACTCTTGGCACTAACATTTATACACAGGACACTTGTGACTACCTGTGCATACCTGTGCCTCTGGCTAAAGGACTTGTTTATTATTGACAGGGTCTGCTCACTGTGTCTGTCTGTCTCTTTCTCTCTCAGGTAGTGGTGGGGGCATGGTAAACTACAATACTGGAAGGGTGTCCCAGAACAGTCTTCAACTAATGGCAGACAGCTGGTAAATAAGAGATACAGGTCCCCTGATTTTTGTTTGGGAAAGTCTGAGGCATGTTTCACCGTGTCCCCAGAGCTCTGTAGGGAGCTTGGGCTCCCAGTATCCACAGCGATAACTTGCTCCGAAGATACCTTTAACTGGTATTGTTCCCACCCCCATCTCCTGTCTCCATGCCATGCCAGTGCTTCCCAAATGAATTAATCCACTTGGATCCTTGCCTCAGGTGTGCTTCTGGGGAAACTCAACCTAATTTAAGTGGTGGGATTGGCATTAAACAAGATGGGTCATTGCTACTGGGACATCATGGGGCTGTTCCCACCCACCACTCTAATATCTCAGAGGATGCTTACTCAACCATGGCACAGCATGCTCCAGTTTGTCTCATGGGGATAGCTGAGGGCAGAAGGAGTCTGTGACTCTTGGCAGAGTGGAAAGAGAAATGATAATGGATTTAGTCAGGCTCGTGCTGGGTTATGCTGTAATAACAAGTTAACCACATCACAGTTTAATGCTAGCTAGAGGGCTGTCCTTGGTGATAATCTTGTAAGGGTGACTCCAGAATTTGGTCTGTTTGCATCTAGGGGAGGCTGAGACCCCTGACAGTGTTAGGAAAAGAGGTGAAAGAAGTAGCAGACTGCATTTTCCATCGAGCAAGAGGCTGAGCTCTGGGGGTGGGGGGTGCTAGGTGAGGATGAGCAAATCCAGGCAGAAGTATCAAATAGGTCCAGTATAGGTGGATTTATCTGCAGACAAGATTTATGTTAAACATAGGTGAAAAACAATAAAACAGACCTCACGTTACTTATTACAACAAATTCCTGGTTTTACTTCTGAGAAAGATGTCAGACATTCACACTGTAAGTTTGCCCCAACTCAAAAACTATTACTAGAAGTCTAGTGCAGCTCACGGTTGAAAGAGTAACTGATCTGACCTACTCCAAAAAAAGCCAAACCAGTCATTTTTTGATCTGCATCTTGAGATCTGAGAAGACACACAGGAATGAGACTTAGTTGTTACCTTGCATCTGGCAAGGCAGGTGGAGTGTGGGCTCAGTTAAACCCTGGGGCTTTAAGGTAAATTGGACAGACTTGTGTATTATGGTCATGGATCCTAGAATCTGGTATCAGGGCGTACGAGAGCCCATGTTAAAAGGACATACAGTTTGAAGCATTTAGCCATAAGGAAATTCATGAATTGTTTTCTTTCAATAGTTAATGCCCTGGGTGAGGAGTAACATATGAACCTAGGATTTTGAGTGAGAAAACCAGGGTCTGAGCTTTAGCATCATCTCATGTCAGCTGAGTGACATTGGGCAGTTTCTACCTTCTCTACTTGAGTTTCCTCCAGTCCCATATTGGCAGGATAATAGTACCTGGGTCCAAGATTTGATGTGAGGGTTAAACAACTTTATAAGACAAAGCACTTGGCACCATGTCCCACAGGAGGCGAGTGCTTAATAATCGTAATTATTGTTGTTGATGTCCTGACTGTAAAATGGGGCTTCACTTAGTTATTCATTGTTGAAACAAATATTTGTAGAATATCTGTTGAGTGCTTAAAACTGTGCTAGATGCTGAGAATATAATGGTGAATGAAACAAAGCCCAATCTTGTCCTGAAAAGAGAGACCAGAGGTCAGCAAACATCTTCTTAAAGGGACAGATGGTGAATATCTGAGGCTTTTTGAGGCATAGGCTATTTGGCACACCCTGCTGACTCTGCTCCTCTGGCTGGAAAGTACCCTTAGTTCATACATAAATGAATGGATGTGGATGTTTTCCAATAAAGCTTTATGTAAACAGAGAAGCAGATTTGTCTTGTGGGCCATAATTTGCTAATCATTGAAATGGTGAGTAATATGCAGACATTAATAGCTAGTATACATTGAGAGTGCCATCTATTCATTCATTTATTTCACAGACACTTAAATAGCAATTATGAGTTAACTCAAAGCAGTTACTATGCATCAGATAATGATGAAATCACTTTCCACATATTAACTCATTCATTCCTCAGGATAATTCCAGGAGGTTGGTAATATCTCCATTTTATACGAAGGGGTTGGTACTAGTATTCTTTCCATCTTACAGATGGGACACCAAGAAGTAGGAGGGAAAGCTGAGATTTGAACCCAAACAAAAGAGTTGGAATCATTCTACACATAGCCTCCCTCACATAAACACTTAACTATAAACCCTTGTAAGTACATGAAGGGGGTAACAATATGTTGACCTCTCAGGTTGTTGTGACAGTCGAAAGAGTTGAAAGTTCTTGGAAAATTGTATCAGGTTATGGAAACATGGCTGAGTTTTCTCTCTCTGGAGCAGTAGACCTCTGCCCCTTGGAGGTGAGAAGTTGAGTTTGTTTGAGTTGGAGAATAGAAAATGGGCAGAGAATGATTGTCCACGGGTCTTGGAAAAGGGAAATGAGCCAGCTCTCTGAGGCCACGTTTCATTTCTTTAAGTATCCTTAAACTTGAGGAATTAAATATTAATATTGGCTCTTACATCACTTCAGCTGTAGACAGAGCCCAGGAGATATTTCTTGTCATATCCATGAAATGAGAAGGGCAGGCAGAACGAGGCTGCATGCCCTGAGTCTCACAGCTGGAAGTGGCAGAGTCTGGACTGGAAGCTGATGCTCTCGTTCTGAGGCATGCATTCTTGGCCACAGGTACTAGGATGTGTTTTTGTGTGTATACATACTATTCTGGATCCTATTCTTGATTTCATTAGTTGATCAGCATCAAGGGAAAGTGAGAAGAATTCATTTAAACTGAGCATAGCTGAGAAAAGAGATGGTTTTCATCCTATTCAGGCACTGTCTATAGAGTGCAAAGGATTTAATAAATAACAATGTGCTCATCCTGATAATTAAAGCTTGTGAAAAATAATGACTTGGCCCAGAGGTATCATTACTTAGAATACCAGCCTAGTGTCTGTTTCAAAACAGTGATAATTTTTATGTCCTACCATAAATGATCACTTAAGCAGCTTGAAATAAAAACAGGGCACAATGCCCCCCTGTGCTTGTGGATTTTGTGCTAAAAAGCTGAACTTGCTCTTGAAGAGAAATGCCTATCTGTGCTAAAAATGCCTGTGGACTCTTCCCACATTTTAATAAATAGTGGACTGCAAAAAGTGTGTTTTGAATGGAGGAGAAGGGACCGCAGGAGGTTTCAGTGCCAAAAGAGAAGGGTAAGAAGGACACATGGGGTCTAAGATGGCTTTGGAAACCATCTGGGAGGTTCCTCCATGTGGAATTGTGTCCTCTTAAAAAGATAAATTGAAGTCCTAACCCCTAGAACCTGTGAATGTAACTTTATTTGGAAAAAGAGTCTTTGCAGATGTCACTGAGATGTAATTTGAGGTCACATTAGAAAACAGTGGGCCCTGGATCCAATATCCTTGCTGTCTATGTGACAGACAAAGAGGCAGACTAGAGTCATGTAGCTCCAAGCTATGGGGACCAGGGACTGGTGAGGCAAGGAAGTTAGGAAGCAAGGAAGAGGCAAGGAAGGCTTCTACCCTACATGTCTTCGAGGGAGAATGGCTCTGCCAACACCTTGTTTTCAGACTTGTGGACTTTATAATTGGGAGGGAAGACCTTTCTGTTGGTTGAAGCCAACTGCTTTGTGCTACTTCGTTACAGTGACTCTAAGAAACTAGTACAGAGGTGTTCCTGACTCACAGAAGGGAAGTAGAGAGTAAGTGTGTGTATATGGAATGGGGCTCGAGAAGGGGATGTTGAATCTCCGGGTAACTGTATTCATTCATTTGTTTCATTTGCCATCCAAAGAGGAGGCAGTCTGGTAGTTAAGAGAAAGGCTTAGGAATCAGACCAACATTTGCATTGCAGCTTTTCTTCTGGGTGACCTTTTTAAAAATAATTTTTAATGTTTTTTTTTATTTTTGAGAGAGAATGAGAATGAGAGGGGGAAGGGCAGAGAGGGAGACACAGATCTGAAGCAGACTCTAGGCTCTTAGCTGTCAGCACAGAGCCCAACATGTGGCTTGAACCCCCAAACCATGAGATCATGACCTGAGCCGAAGTCAGACACTTAACCAACTGAGCCATCCAGGTACCACCCTGGGTGGCTTTTAACAATAATCATAACCTCTAACATTTATTGATAAATTGATAATGTCCTAGGCCATGTTCCTTGAGATGAATATGCCTCCATTTTATTTATAGGGAAGGAAACAGTTATAGGAAGAATAAGTGAATGTCCAAAGTTTTTTAATTGAAGTATATTTAGTACATAATATTGTGTAAGTTGAAGGTTGACATCTCAATTTGATACACTTCTAAACTGTAATACTATTGCCATTGAAGCAATAGTATTTACATAAAAATATTTACATAATAAGTGGTTAGAATAAGTTTTATGCTCTTAGCAAATTTGCTTACAATACCATTTTGTTGTCTGTGCTGAGTACACTGTACATCAGATCTCTTGAGTTTATTTGCTACTGGCTCCAACTTAGTATTCTTAAAAACATGTCCTATCCTTTCACCCCCCAATCCCTGGTAAACAACATTTTACTTTGATTTTACAAATTTGCCTTTCTCTAGAGTTCACATATAAGTGATATCGTGCAGTACCTGTCTTTGTCTGTCTGACTTCCCTCATTCCCTCATTTGAAAGCCTCAAAGTGCGTCCATATGTTTGCAAATGGCAGGATGCCCTTACTTTTCATTTGCCCAAAGTTAAAGGGCAAGTAAGTGGTTTTGGAACTAGAGTACAGTACTTTGGCTCTAGAGATGGATTCATTAAACCACTGTGAAACAGCTGAGACTCCATTTTCTCAAGTGTTCCAATGGTTAGGATCAAAATACCTGTAACAGATTTTTTTCTGAGGATTCCTGTGAAAAGAACTTAGGCAGCATATAATATACAGAAAATGAGACTCAGTTACTATTTAAAACTGCATTATTAAATAGTTGTAGACTTACAGGAAGTTAAAAAAAATAGTACAGTAAGGACCTGTCTCCCCTTCACTGTGCTTACCCCAATGGTAACATCTCATTTAACTGTGGTACACTGAAATCTAGGAAAGTGACATTGCCATAATTTTTATTCACATGTTACCAATTTTAAAAAAGTGTTTATTTATTTTGAGAGAAAGGGAGGTAGAGCAAGAGAATGTGAATCCCAAGCAGGCTTCATACTGTCAGTGCAGGGCCTGATATAGGGCTCAAACTCATGAACCATGAGATCATGACCTCAACCAAAATCAAGAGTTGGATGTTTAACTGACAGAGCCACCCGGTGTTGTTATGTCACCAAGTTTTAAATGTTTGTGCTCACTTGCTCACTGTCCCCGCCCCATCTCCCTTCCCTCTCTCTCTCTCTCTTTCTCTCTGTGTATGTGCATGTGGTTTTGTGCCACTTTATCATATGTCTAGATTTATTTAGCCACAGCACAATCAAGATTCTGGACTCTTCCCTCACTGCGTAGGAACTCCTTTGGGCTACACTTTCATATTGCATCCCACTCCCTATCCCTAAGCCTTGGATACTACTAACCTGCTCTACATCTCTCTAATGTTATCATTTTGAGAGTGTTATATAAGTGAAACTGTACTGTGTGTAAACTCTTAAGATTGGCTTCTTTCACTTAGCATAATGGCAAATACTTTTTGAGCTCTTTTGTATAGCAGGTGGCATACCAGAAACTGTGGATACAAAGTGTCAACCCTTCACTTTTTAAAAGAAGGTTTTACTTAAATTCCTGTTAACAGTTAACATATAGTATAATATTAGTTTCAGGTGTACAACACAGTGATTCAATACTTCCATAAAATACTCAGTACTCAACACAAGTGCTCTCTTTAATCCCCATCACCTACTTTTAACCCACCCCCTACCCACCTCCTTCTGGTAACCATCAGTTTTTTCTTTATAGTTAAGAGTCTGTTCAACCCTTCACTTTAGCTTGACCTGGTCAACTTGCTGGTTTGCTTTGTTACTGGTGGGAAAATGTTCCCAAGTTTCAAAAGATCAAGAGATCATTTTCTTTCTGGTGATAAACTTTGCTTCTTGTCACATTGGCTTGTATTTCCAGCCCATTTTCTTCCTCAAGTCAAACGTTTTCAGCATTTTGATTAAGGAATATGTGGAGAGGCTGTCTGAGGGAAAATCTGCCATGGCAATATTTCAATCTGGATAGCTCCCTAAACACCCAATTACCTTTTATTGTGATGGTAGCCTTGGAGCCCTACCTGAGATCTGCTGGTTGCCTGTTTTCCTGTCCCTTCTCTCCAATCACAGCTGCATAGTTTGGTACATTTATGTGCAAAGGTCAATTTCCTATGATTTGCTCTATAGCAAGAAAGTGGGAAAAAGTCTGGAATATAAGTTGGTATGTTGACTCTTTGCAATATATTGAGATAAGTTTTCAGCCTATGAAAGTGTAAGGTAGAGAGTGGAAAAGCTTGTTGTTTTACAAAAAGATTAAGATCCTAACAAACTGGTTGCTAGTCTTTTCACTGTTACTAAGAAGCTGTGTGTCATGAACAAGGCAACTTCTTTGGATCTCTTCTGTGAACAAGGTGGGCTCTGGACTATTTGACCTTAAACGTGCTTTAGAGATGGAAAAAACAATTCTATTTTTGTATTTTGTGATCTTAGTTTATATAATCATTACATCTTGGGACACCAACTGTAAGACTCTTTTAAAAAGGCCATTGGGGGTCTTCATGGCATCATTCACTATGCCCCTCCCTCCCCCAACACACACACTTCTTTATGCATCGCTATCCACCTACCTTGTCTTACTGTGCTGGCTTGGAAGGAGTGCCCTCACTGCTGACCTCTCCATGCATGCCTTAGTGTCCAGCCCCGTTCACCTTGGACTTTGGTCTCCTGCATCATTTTCTGTCTTTACTGGCTTGCTGACTGTAGCATATGAATGGGCTCTGGCTATCACTCCTCTTAAAATTAAACAGCCTACTTATGATGCCATGTCCTCCTCCATGCTCTACCATGTTCTAGTTCTTCCTTTTATGGCAAACATGCTCTTGTTGTTTCCTGTTCCTTAGGTCCTATTCTCTCCTCAACTGCCTGCAACTGGGCTTCTGTTCACCAAGCCCATGAAACTGGGCCTTGCATTAAACATCTTCATTTAGGCCAAATCTAGTGGGCCCCTTTCTGTCTTCATCTTGGTACCTTCTCAGCATCTTTGAACTCTCTCTTTACTGAATCATTCTCGTCTTGGCCTTTCTTGTACCACATTCTTTGGGCCGTTCCTGCTTATTCTCCCTTGCTGGCTTTCCCCCACCCCCTGCCTCAGGATTTGGTCCTGAGCAACCCCCCCCCCTTTTTTTTTTTGTCTCTCTATACCTCTCCAAAGATGCCAGTTCCTTGGCTTAAAGAAGATGTGGTGTGTGTGTGTGTGTGTGTCTGTATTCATATGTATATGTGTATATGCACAATGTATATGTATACACACACAATGGAATATTATTTGGTGATGAAAAAGTATGACGCCTTTGCATTTGCATTTGCAGCAACATGGATAGAACTAGAGTGTATTATTCTAAGTAAAATAAGTCAGAGAAAGAAAAATATCATACGATTTTGCTCATGTGGAATTTAAGAAGCAAAACAGATGGACATATGGGAAGGGAAGCAAAAATAAGATAAAAGCACAGAGGGAGACAAACCATAAGAGACTGTTAAATACAGAGAACAAACTGAGGATTGCTGGAAGGGAGAATGGGTTGGGGGAAGAACTAAGTGGATGATGGGGATTAAGGAGGACACTTGTTGGAATGAACACTGGGTGCTCTATGTCAGTGATGAATCACTGGGTTCTACTTCTGAAACGAGTTAACTACACTGTATGTTAACTAACTTGAATTTAAATAAATAAATGTTAAGGGAAGTTTCTGAATTCTGATAACTCCTGTATGTATATCTTTGACCCACCTCCCCTCCTAGGTCTAGATTTTTGTGTGTCTTCTTCTACATGCTGTCCCAACTTCTATGTCTTATAGGAATCTCAAACTTAAATGCCCAGAACAGATTTCTATTCTTTTCTTGCCTAATTTTCTTTGCTCTGTGTCTTCTCTACCTGCTTGCTCAAACCAACACGCTAGGTTCTAGACCCCAAACTGCAATTTTCCCTTTGTCTCCTTACCTCACTGAGTCCAAGTCACTGGGGTTGAATCTCCGGAGTGCATGGCAGGTTGGCCCACTTTCCTACATCTGCCCTGATTCCCCTCTCTGGTTAGCAGCATCACCAGTCTTATCTGGGTATAATAGCTGAAAGGATTAAAAATCAAATCCTATCACTCCTCTACTTAAAACAGTCCAATATCTTCTCTTTGCATTTTGAATGACACTCAGTTTGCCGGGACCAACACTAACTCTGGCTCTTTTCTGCCTTTTGGTCCACTCTGCCATGGCTTTCCTCCTTGCACACCAGGACCAGTCAGGCTGGTCTTCATTCTAGTTCTGTGACAAGCCACACCCCTTTGTGCCTCTGGGCCTTGGTACTTGGGTGTCCCTCTCCCTGACATGCCCTTTCCTAAATTCTTCACATGGCTGGTTAGTCACATTTCAGCAACAATGCCAGCTCCTCAGACCTGCCTTGCCTAATCACCTCTCTAAAAGCACCACCCCCAACCCCTTCATCAGAATCCTGTTTCCTTCCTAGCTGCATGCATCACCATATGTAATGATCTTGTTTTACTTATTTGTACATATTAACTGTTTCCCTCACTATCTTCCCTGAAGTCGCAGGGTTTTCCTTCCTTGTTGATCACTTTACCCTTTATTTCTAGAATAGAAATTTTTGAATGAAATGAATAGATGAAGCTGAAAGGCAGTACTGTGTTTTCCTCAGCTTTCTTGAGATATAATGGTCTTAACACATGGTGTAAGTTTAAGGTGTGAAATGTGTTGATTGGATAAATTGGTGGATTGTGAAGATGGCCACCACAGCGTTAGCTAACGCCTCCATCGTGCCACATCATTATCATTTCCTTTTTTTTTTTTGTCTTTAGAACATTTAGATTCCTCTCTTAGCAACTTTCCACTCTAAGATACAATATTGTTGTCTATCATGCTGTACTTTAGATTCCCCACAACTCACTCATCTCACTCACTCATCTTCTAACTGGAAGTTTGTTCTCTTTGACTAAACCTTCCCATTTCTTCCTTCCCTCACCATGGGCAACCAGCATTCGACTTACTGTTTCTGTGAGTTTGGTTTTTTTAGATTCCACATAAAAGTGATAACATACAGTATTTGTCTTTCTCTGTCTGGCTTATTTCACTTAGCATAATGCCCTCAATTTTCATCCCTGTGGTCACAAATGGCAAGAATTTGAAAGGAAGTAATTTCAGGCATGAAAAATAATGTTAATAACAGCAAAGCCTGGAGTAGTGCTACATATAGAGCAGGAACTGCATTTTCTAGCCCCAGAAACTGAGGCTTGGCGGTGTATTATGACTCAAAGGACCAACAGCCAGAAGGAGACAGGTTGGACAGGTAATGCTCTTCATGTTAGTAGTACTGACCATTTTCATTTTTGTGGAGAGTAGCAAAGAAAACAACATGGTATATGGTCTGGGGCTCAGGTTCAGACCCCACTCCTGCCTCTTACCTAATGTGGGAGCTTGGGTGAATCAGCTCACTAAGCCTCAGTTTCTCAGCTATAAGAGGGACAAAAATAGCTACCTCACAGCCTCTGACATTCAGTATTTACATTACTTATTAGTACTTCTGGACTGCAGGGCTGCCTGGGTGGCTCAGTCAGTTAAGTGTGTGACTCTTGATTTTGGCTCTGGTCACGATCTCATGGTTCCTGAGATTGAACCCCACACTGGGCTCTGCATTCACATCACGGAGCCTGCTTGGGATTGTCTGTTTCTCTCTCTCTCTGCCCCTCTCCTGCGTTCTCTCTCTGTCTCTGTCTCTGTCTCTCTTTCTCTCTCTCAGTAAATAAAATTTAAGAAAAATATTTCTAGACTTTGGCTTTTGTTTGAGTTGAGACTACTGCTATGGTCTAAATGTTTGTCTCCCCCAAAGTTCATATGTGAAATCTTCATCCCCAAAGTAGGGGTCTGTGGAGGTGGGACCTTATGGAAGTGATTGAGTAATGAAGACAGAGGCCTCATGAATGGGATTAGAGCCCTGATAAAAGAGGCTTCAGGGAGCTCCTTTTTCTCTCCTGCCAGGGGAGGACACAGAGGCTGTCCATGAACTGGGAAGTGGTTCTTCATCAGGCAGAGAATGGGACAAACAGAAAGCAAGGATCCTATCCTTTCTGCACTGAGATCCAGGAAAGGACATGATGAGTCCAGGCCTGGCCAGCAACCAACCAGGTGTTCACCTTTTAGCTTCTTCATCCCTCCTAGGGCCCTTTTCAGGCCTCTCCCCTAGGACGCCTTGTCCCCATATGTATTCCTTAGGTTCCATACCTCAGTGTGCCTCTTTCAGTCCTCCTTCCCAAAGCTGGCTGTCATATTAGAAGCTGAGCTAATAAATGAATTTCATCTGGGGCCAAAATGGTGGCTAATATTTGAAAATGCTACCACACTGGCATTGTCACAATAACCTTGGGGGAGATGCAAGGCTTGAAAGCTGAGGCTCTCTTTTGGTGGAAATCCCAGGCCAGTGGCAGGATTGGGGGCATTTAGGGACCAAGGGGCCTTCCTAGAGCCTGTAAATCATCCAGAAGGTGGTGGCTCTCTCCACTTTTGCATTCAACAGGCCATGCACGCTCTCAAAGGGCACTTGGAAGTAATTTGCTGTGATAAAGAAGCTTACATTGAATAAACAGAAAGCATTGTCGAGGTGCACATTTTTTCATTTGCTCCAGGGGAGTTGAAGTCAGAGGTGTCAGCCACAATTACACGTGAAGGACTGATAGAGCTGTTAACCAGAAGCCAACTCACTCCGAATGTTCAGTTATTCAGTGTTTGACCGTGGGCCACATTCTCCAGTAAGAAGCCCAAGAAAAGTGATCAATTTCTATTGAAAACTGAATAAAAATGGAAACATCTAGGCTTTCACCACTCATGTCTGATACACGCTGAGGTTTTGTTGTTGTTCATTGACTGACATTCTCATGTGTATATGTGTGTATATATACATATACCTTTTTATCGTGGAAGAATCTTCAATGTACAGAAAAATTGTAATGATACTGTAAAGAGCTCCTATATACCCTTCATCAAGTTTCCCTTAATGCTCGATTGAACTTTTTTTTTTTTGCCCCAGAGAAAAAAATTGTTCTCTTTTCTGAGAACACTTATGTGCCAGTCATGGTACTAGGCACTAGGGATAGAACAATGAATGCAGACCCAGTCCCTGCCTTTGTGAGTCTGATAGTGTAGCTTAGTGGTTTTTAAGTTGTGGTCTCTGGATCATTAACATTGCCTTGAACTTGTTAGAAATGTGAATTATCACATCTCGTATTGGATCTGGGAACTCTAAAGGTAGGGTCCAGGAATCTGTGTTTTAACCAGCCCTCCAGGGGATCCTGATGGTTGGTCAGGTTTGAAACCTGGTCTAGAGGGAAGAAAGAAATATTGAATAAATACAAAAATGATATCATTTCACAGTGGGAGATAGAGCTATAGGAGCACAAAATTGTTACCTAGTCTGGAATGTAGGAAAGACCTGGTTGAAAAAAAGTGTTTAAATCACCATCTGGAGGATGAGGAGGGGTGAGCCAGGTGAAGTGGTGGCTGAGATTAGTGCCTGGAAACTTGGCATGCTAAACCTGGGCTCTCCAGCTACTGTAAAACCATGACTCAGGTTAAGTTTTGGTTAAACTATTAGTTCAACCTAGCTTAACTAGAAAATCCAATTAACTAGCTCTCCACATTTCCTAAATATTTCAGTTAATCAAGATATTGTTTTTTTATATTTGCTTATTTTTGAGAGAGAGAGAGAAAGAGAGAGAGAGAGAGGGAGAGAGAGAGAGAGAGTTCATGAGTGGGGAAGGACCAGAGAGAGAGAGGGAGGCATAGAATCCAAAGCAGGCTTCAGGCTCTGAGCTGTCAGCACAGAGCATGTTGTGGGGCTTGAACTCATGAATATAAGACCATGACCTGAGCTACCCAGGTGCCCCTAGTTAATCAAGATTTTAAAAACAAAATCTATGTTGAATTTAGGGGATTCTTTGATGAAAAAGAAAGAGCTTTGTGATAATGGATAGTAACCCAGTAATCCTGGTCATGCGACTCTACTTACCTTGGCTCTGTGAGCCCATTGAGCTCCTTTCACTTGGCTGGCCTTGTTTTCCTTATTTGTAAAATAAGGAGGTTGGGCCATATCCATTCAGCCATTTCCTTTCTGATTTCATGATCCAGAGATTGCTATAAATATAATTGTATCGCTGTTTACTTTTTAAAAGTATATTTTTTATTCCTTTCTTTCAATCACTAATTATACGCATTGCCTACTGGTGACTTTAAGAGGGCTTTCCTTTTCTTTTCTCTGAAATTACTGCCATAAGTTTATCCCACAAAGATATATTATTTGCTCTAATGATCTGGTAATTATCAGGTAATGAAATGGCCAACTGTAAGTATATTATTAAGAGCAGTTGCTGTGTGGAATATTTTTGTCATGCAATTAGAAAAGTTACTTACATTTTAGTAATGCATAAGAAGTTACATGCTGAGGAGAATGAAAATAGAGGAACAGCCTTCCGTGATCTGCTGCAGTAAGTCTGAAACCCATATATAAAAAGTCTAACAAGCCTAATTACAGAGACTAGAGTTTAAAGCCATGCTTTGTCTTTCTGTGCCCTGCTGTCATTAATCAGAACTGTCCCACGAGGAGAGTTGAGCATGTCCCAAAGCTGGATTAGGCAGCTGTATTTCTAAACTGACCGTCCTGACTTATGTTGTCCCTTTCGATTCTTGACTGGGGAAAAGTTTCATTATGAGAGTATTAATTCTGAGGGGCAGAGAGTTTTATATACAAAGTCAAGCTCATGATAGGTCCTTAATAAGAATGAATTTTTAACCAAATTGCATTCAGGCCACTTCTGCTGCATACATAGCCATTTTATGGACATCAGAATGTGACCTGAGGTACTCCTACATATGCATTATGAACTTGGTCCTGAATGTGGAGATGCACAAGGATACACTTTGGCCTCTTAGATTTTAACCTTTTGATTTTGGCAGCTCCCAAACTGGCACTTAACTTCCTTTTAATCAGTTACATCTCAGAAATCAGCTTCATCTGGCAAATGAGAAGGTACCACACAGTCTTCTTAGTTGGGAAGAGTCGCCTTCTTCCCAGATTCAGTTTATCCTTTATCCACACTGATAGTTGTCATGGGTGCTTTTCTTTCTCACTACATCTAAACAATTTCCCATTCTCCACTGGAAGCTTCTGGAGGTCAAGGTCCACAGCTGATTCATTGCAGCATGATAATATCAGCTAACATTTGAGAGTGCTAATTTGGAGTTAGGTACTTGGCATTTTATGTGTTATTTCCCATACCTCTGTGAACAGAACTACATAATAGACCCAACGATGTATAGTGGCCCTGTCCATGAAGTAGGTATTTTTAGTCCTATTTTATAAAAGGGAAAATGGAGGTGCACAGAGGGTCAACAACTGCCTGAGAGATCCTGGGCTAGTTAGCACTAGTACCAGCATTTAAATTCATTTCTCTCCAACTCAAGAATATGTGCTCTAAATAGTTTATCTCTCAAAACAGCAAGAGACCTCTAACATGATAGGAACTCAATAAATAATTGGAGAATGTGTGAGTGACTCTGTATCTAGGTTGTATGATGAGCTGACATACTTGGAGGATGGCGAAAATGCATGAGAGGGCTAAGTGGTGCACACTTGGGAAGTATGTAGACAGAGGGTGTCTGAGATATGCTTTTAATGTAAAGGAATGTCCAAATATCTGGATAAACCAAAGGGACTACTGTATTGCTTGTTATCCTGGTCATGCTAACAGCCCATGATCACTGGTAGGAGCAATATTGTTGTTGAACTCTTTTGTTTCCCATGTTGCTTGGTTGATCACTTCATTATTTCAAGTCTTATGTAATAAGCTGTCTGACCTGTTGTCAGCTGGATCTGACGCAACTACTTTTTTGCCCAAGACAACCTTCATAGATGTAGGTGGTCAGTTACGGGGGAGGTAAAGGGTATTGTGGGACTCTGGTTCTCTCATTCCACTCTACTGCTTGCCTTGCATTGCTCTGCCATTTGACCTAACTTCTTTCCTGCTATTCCATTTCTTTTTTTTTTTAATTTTTTAATGTTTTTTATTTATTTCTAGGAGAGAGAGAGAGAGAGAGAGACGGCGTGAGCAGGGGAGGGTCAGAGAGAGAGGGAGTCACAGACTGAAACAGGCTCCAGGCTTTGAGCTGGCAGTCAGCACGAACCGCGAGATCATGACCCAAGCGAAAGTCGGACGCTTAACCGACTAAGCCACCCAGGCGCCCCCCTGCTATTCCATTTCATAATTATAAAATAATACCTTGATTATTGCAATGTAGTAAATGTTTCTGTGCCTTAAAATCCATATGCTGAACTCTCAACCCCTAGTGTGATGGTATTAGGAAGTCAGGCCTATGGGAGGTGGTTATGTCATGAAGGTGGAGCAATGATGAATGAGATTCACTTCTTTATAAAAGAGACCCAGGGAACTCCCTCACCCCTTCAGCCTCGTGAAGACACAATGAGAAGACCACTGTCTATCAACAAGTAATCAGGCTCTCCCCAGACATTGAACCAGGCAGTACCTTGATCATGGACCTCCCAGTCACCTCCACTCTAAGAAATATATCTGTTTATAGGCTACCCAGTCCATGATACTCTGTTACAGTAGGCTGAATGGACTAAGACATGTACTATGTAACAAACACAGTATTAGGTATTGGAGACCCACACAGGCCCTTAACCTGGTGATCAAGTTAGACAGGTCTTGTCCTTACCTAGTTTTGTGTCTGATGAAGAGATAAGAAAACAGGTAATTACACTGCAGACAGGTGAGCCCTACAAAAATGTCTGTAGGGAGGATGGGAACTCTAGGCACCATTAGGGTGGGGTTCAATACATGAATCAGAGAAGATACTTGGAGGGAGGACTTCTTGTCACCTGAGAGATGAAAAGAGTTGGGCACAGGGCATTTTAGCCATCCAGTAAGAGTAAGCAAGTTAAAGACAGACCCAAACTCTTCATTTTTCTCCTTTCTTCACTCTTTTCAAAAGATTCAGTTTGCTTGTGGCTTGAGACCCCCAAACTTTGATGATCTAGAAGCAGTCATAGTCATTTAATTTCTTCTCATGTAACTCAGTAGTACAAATGGCAGTGCTTGTGAATGAAGGGCTGGATAGTGGTGGTCCAATATTCAGAGAACTCAGGAAGATTTAGGGTGCGAAAAGAGGGCAAAATAGAGAATTTGGATATTTCTAGATCGATTTGCCTTTCCAATGGAAACTTGAAATCTAATTTTTGGAAAATTATTTTCCTGGTCCAATTTGCGTTGCTGGAGTTAAATAGGAAAAATGAAGAGTTATCTCTTAGGCTGATTTCTGTGGATTCATCTAGAAAATGGTTGGCCTCATGTAAATTTAACACCATAATCCTAATTTTTAAGGGATATTCTGTGTAGATTCCTTTCAAATAGGCAAATACTTGTTTTGGACCCCAAATACTGAGGGTACTTTTCTTTTTTTCACCTCTTTTAAAAAATTCTTTAACAATTTTCTGATTTTATTTGGGACCCTGTCATTAGTGCTAACATCAACACCTTTCTTCCTTCTTTTAATAAGGAGGTTGTACCCCTAATTCAGAGTAGGCATTGGTTTTCAGGAATACTGAGGAGAACGTAGAGGTCAGGATGGCCTCTTAGGATCCCAAACCAACTTGTGATACCGATGTTTGTGAAAACGGGGTATAAGAGGATTTTTAGAAATAGTTATTTTGTAGTAAGAATGTCATAGTAATTGCTAAAAAATTTCTCAGAGTGTACATAAATCTCTTTCTCCCTCTGATTTCACTGCTCTCTTCTTAGCATTTCTTAAACAATGAAATTATTTCTAATTAACTCTAGAAATTAAACTCTGTTAAAAAAAACTTAGGCTATAGATTCAGTAATTTTTTTTTTCTTGACTGAAGAAGCTGGTGGGGAGTTTGTGTTGCCACTATCTACTTGTGGTTTTCCAAAAAAGTGGATCTTTTATCTCTTTACTTAGTTCTTTAAGAAAGATCAGCAGTAAATCTTGAGGGCTTTGTGTACTAAAGAATTTAGCTGTGCCCAAAAAGAGTCCTGGTCTTTGTCCTCCATGTCTGGTAAGTAATCTGTCTCCTGTCTGGTAGGAGTGTCTTTGTTTAGGCCAGGCTCTGGCCACACCTAATAGTCCTGGAATAAGAACTCAGCACCCCAGAAAGACCAACTGTGTGATTTAGGATGAGAGCTTCTGGTCACACTGTCAGTCTGGGAACTGAGACCAATGACATTGGCAATCAATGTCACATGTGTGTAATGGAGTCCTGTTATGGGTTGAATTGTGTACTCTCAAAAGATATGTTGAAGTCCTAATCCCCCCCCCTCCCCAGTACCACTAAACATGATCTTGTTTAAAAATAGGATTATTACATTCTTCGACTCAGGTTCATAGCAGCACTTTCCACAATAGCTAAAACATGGAAGGAGCCTAAGTGTCCATCAACGGACGAATGGATCAAGAAGATGTGGTTTATCTATTCCATGGAATACTACATGGCAATGAGAAACGATGAAATCTGGCCATGTGTAGCAACATGGATGGACCTTGAGGGTGTTATGCTGAGTGAAATAAGTCAGGCAGAGATGGACAAATACCATATGTTTGCACATATAGGAGGATTAGGGGGAACTTGACGGAGGAACAAGGGTGAGAAGAAGGGGGAAATGGTGGGGGAAAGGGAGAGAGGCAAACCATGAAAGACTCTTGAATGCTGACAAAAACTGAGAACTGATGGATGTGGGGGGGAGGGGGGATGGGCATGGAGGAGGACACTTGTGGGGATGAGCACTGGGTGTTATGTGGAAACTAACTTGACAATAAACTATTTGTAAAAAAATAAAAAATAATAAATAAATAAATAAAAATAGGATTATTACAGATATAATTAATTAAGATGAGGTCATTCCCCATGTGATATGACTGGTATCCTTATAAAAAGAGGAAGGAGGGGTGCCTGGGTGGCTCAGTCAGTTAAGTGTCTGACTCTTCATTTCAGCTCAGGTCTTGATCTCATAGTCATGAAATCGAGTGAGATTGAGCCCTACATTAGGCTCTGTGCTGCTTAAGAGTCTCTCTCTCCCTCTCCTTATGCCCTTCCCCCACTCACATGCACACTCTTTCCCTTTCTCTCACAAAATACAAGTAAAAAACGCAGGGGGAGACATAAGAGGAGTGATAGTTTAGTGACAACAAAGGCAGATAAGAATGATGCATCTAAAAGCCATAGAATGCCTTCAGGCACCAGAAATTAGAAGAGGAAACGAAGGATTATCCCAACAAGTTTCAGTTGGAGTTTGGACATGCCAACACCTTGACTTCAGACTTCTGTCCTCCAGAATTGTGAGAGAAAAAATTGTGTGGTTTTCAGCTGCCTTTTTTTTTTTTATGTTTTATTATGGTACCTAAGAAATTAATAGATGCCCACTAAAAATGGATAGAGGTGACGAATGTAAGGGAATATTACTCAGCCATAGGAAAAACAATATTCTGCCATTTATGACATCATGGATGTTCCTTGAAGGTATTATGCTAAGTGAAATAAGTCAAATTTAGACAAATACTGTGTGATTTCAGATTTCCATTATATGTGAAATCTAAAACATCTGAACTAAAAGAAACAGAGTAGAATTGGTAGCACCAGGCACTGGAGGGCAGAGGAAAAGGGAAGATGTTGGTCAAAGGGTACAAACTTTCAGTTAGAAGATGAATAGTTCTGTATATCTCATATACTGCATTGTGATTTTAGGTGACAATACTGTATTATGTATTCTGAAGTTGATAAGAGAGAAATCTTAAATGTTATCCCCCAAAATAAAAGGTAATTATATGATGTAACATGATGTGGGTGTCAGCTAACAGTGGTAGTCATTCTGCAATATATAATTGTATCAAATAAACATATTGTACACCTTAAACCATAGCAGTGTTATATGTCAAATGTATCTCAAAGCCAGAAAAAATTTCCATTTGCACATAAATAACTTGCCTTATTATTTTCAATAAGTGTTTTTCATTTTAAAAAGAAAATTCTTTCTTAACCTTAGAGAACAAACATATGATAACCAGAGTGGGGGTGGGTGCAAGGATGGGTGAAATAGGTGATGGGGATTAAGGAGTACACATATCATGATGAGCACTGAGTAATGTATACAACTGTTGAATCACTGCATTATACACCTGAAAATAAAATAACTACATGTTAACTATATTGAAATTAAAAAGTAAACTTAATAAAAAAAAAAACCCTTCTGCTTATTGACCCTTTCCTCAAAAAATGAGCAAGGGTTCTGGCTCAAAGAACTTTAAGGTCTTTGGAGTTTTTGGAGTGAAGAACTGCTAACGGTAAATTCTCTGTTTTTCTTTGTCTTTAAAAGATTGTATTTTACCCTAATTTTTAAAAGATTTTTTATTGGGTATAACATTTCAAGTCGACCATTTGTTTCAGCACTTCAAAGATGTTGTTCTCTTTTAACTAATGTATTTTCTTTTTTTAAGTTTATTCATATATTTTGAGGGGGAGGGGGAGAGGAAGAGAGAGGGAGGGGGAGTGGGAGAGAGACAGAGAGAGGGAGGGAGGGAGGAAGGATGAATGAATGAATCCATCCCAAGCAGGCTCTGCACTGTCAGCACAGAGCCTGATGTGGAGGCTCAAACTCACAAACTGTGAGATCCTGACCTGAGCAAAAATCAGTAACCAGATGCTCAGCCTACTGAGCCACCTAGGCGCCCCAACTGATGTATTTTCTGACTAAGAGTCTTGTTTTTCTTACATTTTTTTCCTGTGTGTTGTGTATTTTCTCCCCCATGACTGATTTTAAAATTTTATCTTTATCACTGTTTTCAGTAGTTTGATGATGGGTCTTGGTTGTTTTCCTGCATAGAGTTGAATTTTTGAATCTGTGACTTAAATATTTATCCAATTTGAAAATTATGACTATCATAATACTACTTCTGCTCTCTGTCCATTCTAGGACTCCATTTACCCATATGTAAGACTGCTTGATATCATCCCACAGCTCAATGATACTGTTAATTTTTTCAGTCTTTTTTTGATTTGTTTTTTATTGGTGCTTCATTTGTGGGTAGTTTCTATTGCATTGTGAGTAGTTTCAGTGTCCTATTTCTTTAGCAGTATCTTTACTATGAGTAAGTTTTTCTTCTGATAATATATTTTTAACTCTAGAAGTTTGGGGGCTAAAATTTTTTTTTCATTCATTTATTTTTGGGAGACAGAGAGACACAGAGCAAGGGGGAGAGGGTCAGAGAGAGGAGGAGACAGATTCCCAAGCAGGCTCCAGGCTCTGAGCAAGCTCTCAACACAGAGCCCGACATGGGGCTCAAACCCACAAATAGTGAGATCATGACCTGAGCTGAAGTTGGACACTAAACTGACTGAGCCACCCAGGTGCTCAGTATTGTTCATGTCTTTAAAAGTATTGTTTATGTCTTTCCTTAAATAATTAAATATAGGTGTAACAGCTGTTTTCATATCTTTGTCTTCTAATGTTGTCTATAGTTTGCTTTCTTTTGATTAATTTATGGGTCATATGTTTTTACATCTTGAATATCTAGTAATTTTTTAAAATATTTATTTTCAAAAAGAGAGAGAAAGAGGAAGAGCAAGAGCGAGAATGAGAGGGAGGGAATGAGTAAGGGGGTGGGGGTTGCAGAGAGAGGGAGACACAGAATCTGAAGCAGGCTCCTGGCTCTGAGGTATCAACACAAAGCCTGATGTGGGGCTCAAATCCACGAACTGTGAGGTCATGACCTGAGCTGAAGTTGGAGACTTAACTGAGCCACCCAGGCACCCCTAGTAATTTTTAATTAATGTCAGACGTTGCATATTTGAGTTGCTGAGAGTATGGCTTTTGTCGTCTTCTTTAAAAGTGTTGGACTTTGTTCTGGGAGATAATTAAATTGCCCCTGCATCAGCTTGATCTTTTGCAATCTTGTTTTAAAGCTTTTAGGTGGGGTATTCTACTTTTATTTTCACTACTTTTGGACCTTTTGGGGGCCTCCTCTGAATTCTCCAAATGGTCACTGGGGACTTTCCCCACTGGCTGTTTGGAATCTCAAAGTTTCCCAGATCTGTGCATTCAGCTCATCTATCCCTAGTTTCTCTTGGAGTTTGACTCTACATCTGCGTGTGTTCTGCAGAGATTCCAGGTTATCTCAACATAGACTCTGAGGCTCTGTGTTTGTGTGCAACTACTCTCCTCTAGAAATCTTCCCTGCAACCTCTGGCCCTTGGAATCCACTGAACCCCAATCTCTCTTTCCTCAATTCAGCAAGACCTCTATGTTTTGGACCCTCTCACCCCACTGCCCTGAATCCCATAGCTGCTCTGTGGTCAGAAATATGCCACTAGTCAGAAAGCTGGATATGGGCGCCTGGGTGGCTCAGTTGGTTAAGCATCCGACTTCGGCTCAGGTCATGATCTCACGGTTCGTGAGTTCGAGCACTGTGTCGGCTCTGTGCTGACAGCCAGATCAGAGCCTGGAGCCTGCTTTGGATTCTGTGTCTCCCTCTCTCTCTGACCCTCCCCTGCTCACGCTGTCTGTCTGTCTGTCTCTCTCTCTCAGAAATAAATAAAACATTAAAAAAATTTGAGAAAGCTGGATAGTCAGTGGGATTACCTCATTTGTTTCCCGTCTCTTAGGGTTCACATTTCTATAATTGTTATTATCCAGTGTCTGAAAGCTGTTTTATAGATTTTGTCCACTGTTCTACTTGTTGAGTTGGAGGTTAGGCCTGGTCTCTAACTTAGTCTTTCTTGGCCATCTCAGAATAAAACTAGACAGCCGTATAATATATAATTAAATTATCTGAAATTTAATCTTTGTCATTATGTCACCTTTGATTATTAAGGATCTTTGAAGCATTTTTTTCTGATTCTTTAGAGATTCAGTGGAAGTTGATACTTTGGGTAAAACATACTGTCTGTCCTCTGTTCAGCTCAGAGATGTTTGTCCCATCCAAGATGTCACAAAGTTGTATTCTCTCTACTGGTTTCAACAGTAAATAGTGCTATTCTATGGCTTTGTCTTAATAAGAATATGATAGTCCCACATTTCTGTGGAGCTGAAGTCTTGACAGACAGGAACCAAGGGGCAGATATGGTTGCCTTTCTTGATTGCAAATAAAGGAGTCCCCTTTTACCCATGGAGGGTGTGTTTTAAGACTCCCAGTGTGTGCCTAAAAGGGTAGATAGTACTGAATCCTTCATCCAATATGTTTTTTTCCCTACACATACCATAAAGTATAATTTATAGATTAGGCACAGTAAAAAATTAATGATAATAACTGGTAATACAGTTGAGCAATCACAACAGTCTAATGTAATAAATATTATGTTAATGTGGTCTGTCTCTTTCAAAATATCTTCGTATTCTGTGTTCTATGGGTAAATGCCTAGTGGTGCAACTCCTGGATCATAGGGTAGTTCTATATATGCAGCTCGATGTTTATAGCAGCATCATCTACAATAGCCAAATTACAGAAAGAGCCCTAAGTCCATTGACAGATGAATGGAGAAAGAAGATGTGGTATATATATACAATGAAATATTTTTCAGCCATAAAAAGAATGAAATCTTGCCATTTGCAGTGATGTGGATGGATCTAAAGAATATTATGCTAAGTGAAATCAGAGAAAGACAAATATATGATTTCATTCATGTGGAATTTAAGAAACAAATGATCATAGGGTAAAAAAGAGAGGCAAATCAAGTAACAGTTTCTGAACTATAGAGAAGAAACAGATGGTTATCAGAGGGGAGGTGGGTGGGAGGGATGGGTTGAATAGGTAATGGGGATTAAAGAGTGAACTTACTTAACTGATAAGCACTGGGTGTTATATGTAAATATTGAATCACTAAATTGTAACCTGAAACTATTACACTGTATGTTAACTAACTGGAATTTAAATAAAAACATGGGAAAAAAGGAAAAAAACAAAATATCTTAGTATTCTGTACTTTCTATCATATTCCTGTGATGACAGGAAATGATAAAATGCCCAAGTGATAAGGTGAAGTGAGGTGAATGATGTAGGCATTGTGGCATTAGGTGACTAATGACCTTCTGATGATACCTCAGAAGGAGATTCATCTGTGTCGAGACCATAGTTTGCCTTAGGTGACTAAAATTGCAGAAAGCAGAACCATGAATAAGGAAGGGGAAGGGAGCCTACTGTACAGGTAACATGACTACGTCCACTTACTAGTTGCATGAACTTTTAGGAGTAACTTAATCTCTTGTACCTCTGCTGCCTTATCTTTATTTGTGAGTAAAGATACTTACTTGGTAGAGTAATTGTGATGATTAAAGGCCTTAAAATGTCAAGACTTCAGATCCTAGTGATTGTTTATTTATATTAGATTGTTTATTAGATTATTTATATTGTTATGGTGTATTAGTGATTTTCTGCCTTCTTTACATATTTTTTGAAGCTTTAGGGTCTCTTTAAACCTGTCAACCCTGTTTCCTGCTAGCCAAGATTTTAATGGAAAAAAAAATTGAGTACAGTAGATTCCAGTACAGATTCAGGAAATATGTTAATTCCTAGAAATATTTTTCAGAGCTAGTTGAACATATACTGATGACATTGCAAGATTGAAGAATGGGTAGCAGTCTACCATGCAGTGAAATTTGGGTATTTCACACACTGTAATTGGATATTTTAAGAAGTAAGAGAAAAATAGTTTACTTTGAAATGTATAACAAATAGTAATACTGTATGTTTGGGTAACATTCCAGTGTATTTTTTCAGTTATTATTTCAATTAACTATGCTCTCTAAGCCATAGGATAATCAAGACTTATTTTATTTAAAAAATTTTTTTAATGTTTTTTTATTTATTTTTGAGAGAGAGACAGTGTGAGCAGGGGATGGTCAGAGAGAGAGGGAGATACAGAATCTGAAGCAGGGTCCAGGCTCTGAGCTGTCAGCACAGAGCCCGACACAGGGCTCAAACCCATGAACCGTGAGATCTGAGCTGAAGTTGGAGGCTTAACTGACTGAGCCACCCAGGCACCCCTAAAGACTTATATTAAAACAGTAGGATTATGATTCTCATTAAGGTTTGATGATTTGTCCAGAATTATTATTTCTATTTCAGAAGAAATTTAAATTGTTGAATTGTTAAAGATTGAACTCTCCTGGCTGGCATAGTTTACTGATGTCTGTATAACTTAAAATTTCAGTTTCAATATAACTCGACCTACTAATTATCTTGGTGTTGAAGATTTCAGCTCTGAAACAGAAAAGAATGTATTTGATTTTATGAACTCTTTGGATATCTATTTTTTTTTAATATTACACTGAGAAATAAGTTAGTAAAATATGGCTCTTCAGAAATCTTTTAAAAAGTAAACTGATACAAGGCACCTGGGTGGCTAAGTTGGTTAAGCATTCTACTCTTGATTTTTGGCTCAGGTCATGATTTCACTGGTTGGTGAGTTTGAGCCCTGAGTAGAGCTCCTGGCTGATGATATGGAGCCTACATGGGATTTTCTCTCTCCTTCCTTCTCTCCTCCTCCCTCCCCACTCCAAAAGAAATAAATACACTTAAAAAAACTTAAACTGATAATAAGGAAGTAAGGAGAATAGAAACATTTCTCTAAGTTTTCTCCCTTCTTTTTTTTATCCCTTCTTTTAAACTTACTAAATACACCATGTATTTAGTAAAAGATTCAAGTTAAATGAGCAGCACTCAATTCTAGTGGATAAAAGAGGTGGCATTTTTAATATAACTACTTGTCAATTCTGAAAGGCAAATAATTTCATTAAAGATTTTTAAATAATTTTAATTAAAGACTTTGGTAATTCAAATTGTTACTGAGGTTTTATGAATAAAAAAGGATGTATAATTTTAATTAGGATAAAAGCAGTTCATCTCTTTGATTCAACAAAAATGATACTTAGATACTTTTACCTTTAAATCAACTTTATTACGGTTAGGGCTCTCACTTGGTGAGTTGGAACTGATCCAACATAGCATGTGTAATCTTTCAACTTTATTTTTTGGACTGAATACACTGGGGCTAAGTGGGCCCCAATGGCTGGGATTATGGTCAATATTCTTTGAATGAATGATATCACCTCCTATACAGCACTGCTGAACTAGCTCATGTTAGATAGCAGGACTGATCCAGGCCAGCATAACAGGGGAAAGGGTTGTCTTGACTGATCTGCCATCCTCCTTGGGCAACCCCTGTGTTTCAAGCCTCTCCCTCTTCCACAGGAATTAACTCTACTCGTCCCTTTTTTTCTAGTTCATTTTGCCGTGAAGCATTGGGGGGAGTCATTCATAGTAAGCTATCAGTAGCTTCATATTATTTTCCTAGTGGACCAAATTATATATTTTTTAAAAATCTAGTAAAAGGATACAGGCCTAAAGAACCCCAAATGATTGGATTTCAGATGTTAAAATGGGGAAAATTTTTGGTCTTTGTGTACGGGAAACCATGCTGTGCCCATTCAACGAATATTTGTAAATGGCATGTGCCCATAAATAAAGCCAATCTCCTTGGTAAGGAAAAACTACTAAGAATCCCAGATAGAAATTGTGGAGCATGAGCTACTTTACATGGATGCTTTGTGTGTTTAAATGGACTAGAAAATGATTCTTGAAGTCCTCTTACATACCACAATTTTCTTGCCCATCACAGCCTGTGGTGGCTAAACACTTAAAACTGTAAGTCAGATTCATATCAAAAATCATTTTCAGATTTATGTAGGTTTATATAAATGGTCTTTCTAGGGTATGAAAGTTACATATATTGTCTTAGTTTGGGCTGCTTTAAGAAAAATACCATAGACAGAGAAGGACAAATACCATATGTTTGCATGTATAGGAGGATTAGGAGGAACTTAATGGAGGACCGCAGGGGAGAAGAAGGGGGGAAATAGTGGGGGAAAGGGAGAGAGGCAAACCATGAGAGACACTTGAATGCTGAGAATGAACTGAGGACTGATGGGTGTGGGGGGGAGGGGGGAGATGGGCATGGAGGAGGGCACTTGGGATGAGCACTGGGTGTTATATGGAAACCAACTTGACAATAAACTATTTGTAAAAAAAAAAAAAGAAAGAAAGAAAGAAAAGAAAAGAAAAAAGAAAAAGAAAAAAAGAAAAATGCCATAAATTGGTGACTTAAACAACAAACATTTAATTTGTATAGTTCTGGAGGCTGAGAGGTCCCAGATCAAAGTGCTGACTGATTAGGTTCCTGATGAGGGCCCTTTTTCTGGTTTCTAGATGGTTGTTTCCTTGCTATGCCCTCAAGTGGCAGAGAGCACAGAGAGAAGCAAGTTTTCTGGTGTCACTTCTTAGGACACTAATCCCATTATGAGAGCCCCACCTTCATGACTTAATTACCTCCCATAGGCCTGATCTCCAAACACCATCCCTTAGGAGGTAAAGTTTCAACATATGAATTTGGGGGGAACAAAAACATGCAGTCCATAATATAGACATTTTCCTGATAAAAAATCCTGGTCCTATGGTTGCTACTGGTAGTGCAGTATTGGTTAAGTACTCTAGTGTTAGAGTCAGACAGATGTGGGGAAAGTGATCATTCTGAGCCTGTCTTTTGTCACATGCAGACAGAAATGGGTACCTCCTCATATGACTGTTAGGAAGATGAAACAGTATAAGGAAATCACACATACTATTTAGCATTGTGCCAGAAACAAAGGAAATCCTCAATAAACTGTAGTTACTCTAACATATTGTTACTTATTATTTAATAGAAAATATTGCTAATGGAGGATCTTTTGTGTGGAGGGAAAGAATCAAAGAGGTGGTAGTAATAAAAATATGCATAAATGGGGATAAATAAAAATGAGCAAATTCAGGAGCTACTATAGTGGTCAGACACAGGGAGCGAAGAAGCAGACAGGGTAGGGAGAGAAAGATGTAGAATGGAACCATCCCCAAGAGTGGGGTCGGGGAAGGGTGAGAACTTAGCAGCAGTGCAACTAAGCAGAGTTAAAGGTTTTTGTCAGAGCTTCCCTGGGGACACTGTGCTGCTGGATCCCAAGTCAACAGAAACCCCACCTAATGGTAATTACAAGGGGAGCCAAACATCCTTTAATTAGCTCCACCTTAGGGGAAAGCTGTGGGCTGGAGTAAGTAATGCAAAAGCAAGAATGAACTCTTATAGGAAATTGAGTTAGAAATAAAAGGGTTGTGTCGAGACTGTTGTTTAGAAAAATTTTTTAATGTTTTAAATTTATTTTTGAGAGAGAGAGAGAGAGAGAGAGAGCATGGGCAGGGGAGGGTCAGAGAGAGAGGGAGATACAGACAGAATCCAAAGACAGGCTCCAGGCTCTGACCTATCTGCTCTAGCTGCCAGCACAGAGCCCGATGTGGGGCTGGAGCCCAGGAACCATGAGATCATGACTTGAGCAGAAGTCAGACACTTAACCTGCTGAGCCACCCAGGTGCCCTGAGACTGTTGTTTTAAACCCCTGGATGCTGCTAATTTCTTGCTTGACCTGCTGACTCTACTGGAGTTGGTACAGGTAATAAATCACATAGGTGTCTGTCTTTCTGTTCTACTTATTGATATTGTTACTATTAAAGAAACAGTGAGAAAAGGTGAAAGCCTTTTCTTCTGGTTCCTGGAGGTTAGTGGAGTTCAGGGCAACCTCAGAGAACTGTTAGTATTTTTCCCTTGTCCTTAACTTTGTCTGGAAAGGATGGGCCCACCCAGAGCAAGGAATAGAACAGGGAGTCAGTGATCATTATTTTGTTTTGTATACATATATGTGCACATATGTGCTTATATATGCATATAATGTGTTGGGTAGGAGCTATGCACAGAAGCATGATCTTGGACTCACGATTTTTCCAATCTATTTGGAGAAAACACACAGAAGAGAATTCTATGGTGAGCACATCTCTGTGGTCAATTTAATGCAGGGTAAAATCACATCCTGTCTTAGTGAATAAGGGAGTATGTAAATCAGGAGGGATGAGTCAAAGGCCTCATGTTTGTATTGCCTAAGCTAACCTGATTGTGTAGCATCACTAAAGGACGGTTTTATTTGGGCCTTAGGGCCCTACTCCTCACAGCATGTTGGTGTGGATGCAATCAATTCCTCTTTCTCTTTGACTTTTCAAATCCTTTCCTTTGCTCATCTTGCATTTCAACTTCTGTCTTGTCTCTCAGACAGTAACACCTCAACCTCATTTCGTGCCCGCCTCTCTGGTCTATCACTAGAGTGTGGAGGCTTGTTTTATGTTCATAATCCTTCCTTTTATTTTTTGATTTCCCGGGAGACTTGCCATTTTGTGGAATAGAGCTATAGCCATGGTATAAAGGTAAAAGGGACAAGGTACAAATTGTCCCAGATTTCATTCTTGATTTCTCTTACCCTTTAACAGAAACTTAAGACATCTGGAGACAGTTCATGCTCAACCCTCTTCCAGCCTATTCTATGGTGTAAGTTTGAAATAGTTCAGGAGTGGGTGGGAGTTCTATAATGCTCTGGGGAATTCAGGTTAGGAGAAATGAACTTTTGATATTCAATGGATAAATCCATACTTTGGGGGTAATAACTGCTACCTGCTTTCTCTGTAATTTTTACTTCTCTAACTATATACCAGCTTTATTTGTCTGGTATCATGCTATGTAATCTGGGACCCACAGAGCAGGATGACCTGTAATCAGAGAAAGAGATTAATTGAAATGATGCTTGCCTGAACTGAGTGTAGTTCAGGCCTTTGGAAAGCAGTGCTCGGAAATGGAAGGAGAACCAAGAAACGTTGTCCTGTTTTGCCTTGTACCAGCTTTCTCCTGGGAAAAGCCCCATGACCTCTACTGACATTAATTAAACTCACAGGGAGAGAAGCAAGTCTATATTACTCTGCCCAGATTGTAAGGGGGATCTTTAAGTGTAAAGAAGCAATAACAGAGATGCATGTGGTATCTGGGGAACTGAGAGTCTGTTGGTCTGATTATAAGATGTGATATTTTATAACATTCCTGAAAACCGTCCCTTTATTTGCTGCCTCTTTTCCAGGTGATAAGTTGAGTAGTGTCGGGAAATTTGCTTTCCCTTTCCTGTGATTTTTACCTGTAAGAAGAAGAGGAAATTAGAGCTGGGATGAGTCATCCCTTGATTCTATTAATATGTTTATTTCAGTGTTACATGAAAAATAAACTCTTAAGTATATTTTCCTTGTAATCAAGACAAATACCTAAATATAGAGAGTAAAATATGAAAGTTGTCTTTTACCACGGATCCTTTCTCACTTAGCCAAAGTGAACACCTTTGTATTAATCATCCATTCATTATCTCTGTCTGGATTTAGGCTTCCTCTGAATCACATATACTTTCTAGTGAGTCTTCTTGCACACCACATGGTCACGTGTGGTTTTCTCTGGGTTTGTATCTCTTTAGAATTGATCCTCTATGCTTTTTACACTTAGGGAGCCCTGGAATACCTGGTTTACTAAGACCTTAAATACAGAATTTCTTGATTAGCAAATGGTACCCAAACAATGTACAGTGCTACAGATTTATTTGATTTTAATAACTTTTCTTTTTTTCTTTTTTTCCTTTCTTAAATATAATTTGTCAAAGGAACAATTTATTTTACCAAGGACTGTATACATTACACATGCTTAATAATTGCAAATTATTGTATGTCTTCACATGGTAAATGTTAAGAGTTATATTGAATGAATCCCACGTGGCACTAATGCCCAGCTGCTGCTGAAGTATTAGAGTTTACCTTTTAATTTTCAATTTTCCCCTAATCTCAGAACAAGAAATTCTTTCTCCTTTTAAATGAAAAAAGCCTTTGTCATGCTTTCATCATTTCTACATCACTGCTGCTTTCTTTACTTTAATTAAAATAACCTAAAGGTATTATTATGCACAACATACCTTACATATTTTCCATAGTCCTAAGGATCACTGATACTCCTGGCAGATATTTAATACATTTGTATGATCATCTCGATTGCTTTTTAAAATATGTTGTCACTGAGTTTCTTGCTTCCCCAACACAGAAACTTAGGGTTCAATTCAATCTTGTTTATTTCATATACTAGACTCCTGTCAAGTCCTGTTTCTTCTTTTTTTCAGTTGACCTATAATATTTCAACTTTTCTGTTATTTTACAGAATTTTGAGTAGGCAGGATGGTGGTTGCATATGCTTATTCTATATTAGACCTAATCTCTCCATTTAAATTTAGAGATGAGGTTAAGATTGTTAAAGTGATTTGCCTATAACTGCACTTTATGCCTAGAGTTGTCTTTTTTTTAATTTATTAAAATTTTTTTTTAATGTTTGAGAGAGAGAGCACGCGCATGAGAGAGAGCGAGAGCAAGAGAGCGCAAGCAGAGGAGTGGCAGAGAGAGAGGGAGACACAGAATCCAGAGCAAGCTCCAGGCTCTGAGCTGTCAGCACACAGTCTGATGTAGGGCTCAAACTCATAAACTTATGAGATCATGACCTGAACGGAAGTTGAACACAACTGATTGAGCCACCCAGGAGCCCCTAGAGTTGAGTTTGTTGAAAGACTTTAGCCAAGACTGCAGTAAGCTTCTCTGAGCCTCAGTTGCATGCTCTTTCCCTCACAATACATTGAATCTAAGTTTTCTATAAATTATGAACATTTCTAGGCTGGGTACAGTGTTAGTTGGGAGGTAGATATTCAAAACATAAGACTGTGATTTAAAGAACAATGTGAATTAGCACAGACTTGCAGTAACATGCTCTAAAAAAAAAAAAAATTGGAGGCCCAAGAGAAATTGGCCTCCAGAGAAAGAAGGATGTTAATAGAAATCAATAATGCAGTTGGAAGCTCACATACAACTCTTTGCATCTATATTTTTCCTCTGACACTTTGAACATGAAGGTAATGCTAATCACTTATATCTTCCATTACTGAGTAGTTTGAACCTGTAACACTGATTTAGCACAAATAAAGCCAATGAGCCAAAGGCAAGATTTTGATGTTCCTCACAACAGATACATTAAATAAACTAGAGAGGGAAGAGCATGGATTTGAAATTAGGGGGTTTTTCTGTAGACGTGTGCTAAACTCTAACCTACAATTGATAAATCAGTCAACAAGTATTTATCAAGTATCTACTACATGACAGGATGTTGGGTATGTAGAATCCAAGGAATATGGAAGTGAGGCTTCCTCAAGGCTTTTAGTTGAATATTGGAGATGGGCCTTCGATGAATAATGGCACAAACAATTGTATTCAGTGATATGAAAGGTGAAAAGAGCATGGATAATTGAGCTGATACTTGCAATAGAGAGAAGTTCAGTGTGGCTAGGAGACAGAGGTAGGAGCTGGGTCAAATATTTTCTTTGTATAGCAATTCTGATGACCTTTACCAGCAATTTGTAGAGAAATTTTAAGACATTCTAGCAGTGAAAAGACAGTAAGGTATATAGGTGAAGCTAGATGTATTCTTTCCTGCAGGGTTTTCCTGAGAAGGAAAATCAATTTTCAAAGAACAATGGGTGATACTAGCAGTGTTTGTATTCATTCAAAAGCCAAGCCAAGCAGACCATCTACACTGATGAAGCCTGAGTGATATTTTCTAGGATTTCATTAAGCAGTGTTTCCTTTATCCCAAGTGTTATTTTTCTTCTACAGAACTTTACTCAGAGTAACTTGGTAATCTATATACCAGGTTTAATTTATTCTCTTTAGGTGCTAATCACAAACTGCATTATTTATGTGGGAATCATTTTAAAATCTGTGCTTTGCACCTTCCAGACAAAATTAGAATTACAGTGTGTAAACTGCACAGGGAAAGGAAATCTCTTCCAAATTAGATCCTCTGTGAGTTGAAATGTGGAAAAGTAGGTGCTATTTTTGTCATCTTATTTTTTGAATAATTTTAATTTTAGAATAGTTTTAGATTTAGAGAAAAATCATACAGGAAGTAGAGTTCCCATATACTTTATACCAGCTTTAACCTTGTACATTAATTCATATCGTACATTTGTCATACTCAATAAACAAATACTGGTAAGTATTATGACCACATAATAAGTATGGTATAGAGTAAGTATAATAAGTACTTACTCTATAAGTAAAGACCATACTCTCTTTAGATTTCCTTAGTTTCCACCTAATGTTCCATTTCTGTCCCAAGATGCTATTCAGGATCCCATGTCATGCTCAGTTGTCATGTCTCCTTATGCTTCTCTTGGCTGTGATAGCTTCTTAGACGTCCCTCGTTTATGATGACCTTGACTGTTTTGAGGATACTGGCTAGGTGTTGTGTATGATGTTCCCTAGTTGGGATATGTCTTATGATTTTCTCATGATTAGACAGGGGCTATACATCTAGGGAGGAAGACCACAGAGATAAAGTGCCTTTTTCATCACATCAGACAAGGGCATAGATTATTCACATGTTTGTGAGATTCAAGTTTGTGAGTTTCTGCTTTGGGTGCCTTTCCTGCTCTGTCAGGAAGAGTCAAGTATTTATCTCGATATTTACCTTGATCACCTGGTTGAGGTCTTGTTTGTCAGGTCAGTCTGCTATAAACTTACTCTCCTTACACCACTTTATCCTTTACTTTTTGGGAGGAAGTCACTAGGTGTGGACCACACTTAAGGAATGAGGAGTTTGGGTCTTCCTCCTTTAGCTTGGAGTGTCTAAATATATCATTTGGAATTCTGCACAGGAGTTTTCTTCTAATTTATTACTTTATTTAGTCATTTATGTCACTGTGGACTAACAGGTATTTATACATTGGGTTATAATCCAATATTACTTTGTTGTTTAAATTTTTTAAATTTAGGCCATTGGGAATTCAGCTGATTTCCATGTTCTTTGAAGCCTCTATTGTAGGCTTTTTGGAATCCGCTTTCTTTCTTTTTTTTTTTTTTCCCATTACAAAGAATGTTGTGTGTATTTGAATCCTTGATAGCGCAATCTATTATAAACCTTAAAGTAAAAAGACCCAAAACAACAAAGCGTCCCATCCCCCTGTCCATTGAGTCTTTTGTTGTGTTTTCCTTGAACATTCATTCCTGACAGGAGATTCAAGTTTGTGAGTTTCCGCTTTGGGTTCTTTCCTGCACTGTCAGGAAGAGTTAAGATCACCAACACTTTTCTATGAAAGGCCAGGTAGTAAGTATTTTCAGCTTTGAAAGCCAGAAGGTCTCTGTTGCAACCCTGTCTTATATAGTATAAAAGTACCATATAGTCTTATCTTATGGAACTCTGTCTTATACAGTATTTGCAACTTATCTTATGCAACTTTGTCTTATATAGTATAAAAGTACCATAGTGATATGCAAATGAACAGGGTAGCTGTTTTCCAGTAAAACTGAACCTTTAAAAAAAGTAGATAGCTGTCTGCGTTTGGTTTGTGACCTGTGGTTTGCCAATCCTGGGTTAAGAGAACTGACTCTGCGGACATGAGTTCAAGTCTTATCATTTACTGGCTGTGTGGTTGTAGGCAAGGACTTCCAATAACTTCCAATAACTTCCTATAACTTCCAACATTCCTCAGCTCCATGAGGGTATAATAATAGCATGAATGCCAGTCCCTTGTACTGTTTAGAATTTAAATGATAGAAAGTAGAGCATGTAGCTCAGTAACTAGCACATGGTAGTCACTGTTATTAGGGTGTTATTAGGGCATTAGCTGTTATTAGGGTGACTTTATAATTTTCTGCAAAATTAAAACTTCTGGGAAGGAAAAGGGGCAATATAAGTAATTATGCTAGGAGAGTAGGTATAAACAACTGTCTAGGGTCTGTGTAAGCATGTGGCCACTCTATCTGGGATTATTAGGATCCTCTCTCTCATCTCCTAACACCTTCAATTTCCTGCAGATGTTCTGTTCTCCTGCTTCCTAGGGCAGGATACAGTCTAGGCTGGGAAATTACCCTTCCTTTTTTCTTCTCTTTCTTTGATCTCAGGAAGTGACCTTATTAGATGAGTCTTGGACTGTGTTACTCGATCTGACTCAGCTTAGATACTTCGTGTTAAAATGTGGTGAGTTTCTCCTCTAAGAACTGACGTTTTGCAACTAAATGTGATGTTGCACACATGGTAAGATTTTATAGTAGCAGTAGCAGCTCTTATTTTTTTTCTCTCCCCTCTTCTGCTATACTGAATTTCCCAGCTCTTATCTTGGGACTTGTCATTTGCCATTTGCTTTGACCTCTGGTTACTGTGCGCCTTTTAGTCTTCGCCTTGTGTGCTGCTTATCTTGTCCTGCTCCAGCCTCGCCATCTAATTACCCTCATTGGGAAGAGTCTCGTATTTCCAGGGGATTTAAGTGTTTTTGCTGCAGTTAGTTATTCCTGTTGTCTTGGCATACAGAGGCAACGGAAGCCTGGCTGCGGGGATGAGGAGGCATTTGCAGTGTATGCCAGTTTGATTTTGTCCTTGGGGGAAAAGGGGCTGAGTCTTCATTAGAATGTGTTTTTCTGGGTAGCTCCAGACACATGGATGTAGATTCTTTAGCAGTGATGCTGAGAGATGAGCATTTCACCAAGTGCTCCTAATGATTCTAATGCACTCCTAAGTTTGAGAACCACAGCATTAGAGAATGTCTGAAAAGGGAATACAAATTACAAAAAGCTATTTGGAGTGTTATTTTGTAGACAACTCCACCTGAAATCAAAGATCTCTCTTCTGTGCCAGAAACCACTGGTAAAACTCTAATCCAAGTCAGCTTTCAAGATACTTTCTCTCTGATTACCTTTATCTTTCTCTTTTCTCAACTATCTGTTGACTAATGAACATGGGAAAGGGTCATTTCATTGGACAGGGAGAAAACAGTTGGGGATGGCGTTTTAGGGAGGTTTTGGAGTGAGGGAGATCAGATGGCTGAAAAAGTTTGACGAACTTCCCTCAGGTGGGTTGACTGAATGCAAAGGGGGGAATTCCAGGTATCCTAGTATTGAAGTCGAATAGCATCTGTGTTCTTGTATTTCTTTGTCATATATGTAACAAGCCTCTAACTGATGCATGTACCATGCTAGAAACTGCTGGGGAGACTCGAAGACATAACTCCTTATCTTCAAAGAGCTTTTGTTCTTAGGGGCAATCCTAAGGTCCTCAGATGCCTGTACTACATTTCAAATGTCCAATAGCCACACATAGCTTGATGGCTACCAGACTGATCAACGTATAGATGGAGAACATTTCTGTTAATGCAGAAAGCTCTATTGAGCAGTGGTGAACCTACACACTATAACTCCTGAACCTGTGTTCCCAGGGTATGAGTGAGCAAGGGATGGAGGAAGAGAATCCCAAGATGCGGGGTTGGGGGGTTAGAGAGAGAAGGAAGAAGGGAGAGAGAAGTAGGGCTCCTGTTTTACCCAGATGTGGTGCTCGGGCTAACCCTCCGGCTAACCAGCTAACCTGATGTGGGGCTCAAACCCATGAACCGTGAGATCATGACCTGAACCGAAGTCAGATGCTTAACTACTGAGCCACCCGGGCACCCTCCGGAGCTCATGTTCTTAAACAACTCACTCTACTACCTATCATTAAAAAAAAACTGATTTCTGATTGGATAGCTATCCTCAAGGGGGGAGAGTCAGATAGGATTAGTAGAACATTTTAATGGTTTCTTTATCAATACATTAATGAAATTTATTATGAGCCTAAATATCTTAAGGCTTTTCAGTGTGGTAGGTTAATTCAAATTATACTGGGGAAAAATAAACTGATATTAATTGAGCACACTGTATCTTTACATGGTGACAGCATGCCTTAGTCTCCTGAGAGGTATGGATTACAATGTGTTTGCAGTTGGGGCCTCATTTCTGATTCGAATTTTCCATCTGGCAGGTTAGCAGCTTGGAAAGACAGCATAATGATGGTTTTAAGCCCCGTGCCCTCTCAGGTTTCTCCTTAAATGGCTCTGCACTTCTAAATGGGCTACGGAAGTATACTGAAAAGATGGATGTCTTTCCTCCCTGAGCAATATTGCTAAAGCAAGGTTGCCAATTATATTGCTGTGCGATACAGGATCTGGGATAATGTTAAACTATAGAGACATTTATTTCCTTATTTCAAATGAAAATGTAGACTTTCACAGCTCTTAGGAGGAGCTGGTGTATAATTCTTCAGCTATTAGGATAGTGATCTTGCATTTCTTGTAAACACAGACATTTAGCCAAAATGTTTAACCAATTCATAACATAAGGTCTAGGGAGGCTGAACCTTTTTCTTGAAGAGAGTGGTTGGGAGGGCCTTATAGGGATATTCTGTTTGTGAGTTGTTCTGCTAAGTGGTATTGTGCAGTCCCCCACCTGTGCTTTCCCTTGGTTACCGCAGGGCACTCATACAGCACATCGGACTTCATGATCATGTATTATGCAAGACTAGCTTCTCTATTTTTGTAGCTTCCCTTCAGAATTCTTCTTTGCCAAGAAAAGCTTTGTAGCAGAGTTAAAACAAGGCCAATTTATGGGTACAGTCTGAGAATTCTGACATCTTACCCTTGGGGAAACCTCCAACACTTCCTGAGAAATAACGTTTCTCTGTCTTTTTCCAAGGTTCAGATTCTGGTCAAGTTTAAAGGTCAGTACTTCGGAGTATAACTTTGGTTGAGCCCTGGACTCTCGTTTAGTCCTTATCAAGCATCAGCTTGCTGACTAAGTGAATTGCCATTATATCAAATGGGCTCTTTTGCCTGTGGGTTTCCTTGTGTATTTGTCTGTATCCTTCAACGCCCTCCTAAACATGGGCTATATACTCAGGTTTCCACCTTATACGAAAGGAGGGTCCCAGACTCAGGGTGAAGATGATACGGGAAATTTTCATTGTATTGAATATATTACACAAGAGTAAGCCATTTTTTTCAGAAATCTTGAAATGGGTGTTATGTTTTAAGTTAAACAGAGTTACATGAGCGTATATGCTTTTTCAACAAATAAGTTTTAGAATTTACATTGTTTTCTACTGGGAAACTTAAAGGAATGAGGTACCTTATTTGACGCTAGATAATTTGTTTTGGTGTGAAGCTGGTGGGTTGAGGGGAAGAAGCATGCTCTTCCTTTGTTGCTGATCCAAAGGTGAGACCCAGAAGACCATGTACTGTTCCAGGTACAGCTAGGTGTGTAGAATCCATGTAGTGGGTGCTATTTCCCAAACATGACAGTGCAATCTTGGAAAGAAAAACAGTCCATGATTATGTGTAGCCAGGAAACTGGGGAGAATGAGAAAACTGGGGAACCAAGGGTTACTTTACTGTTATCCACAGAACTTTCTTCTTTCTTTTCTTTTCCCTTTTCTTCTCTTTTCTCTCTCTCTCTCTCTCTTTTTTTTTTTTGTGCTGCCCTATAAGAGTTTACTATCCATCAGAATCTATTTAAAATTTTATCCCCTCTCTCTTTGATACTCGTTGTCTAACTAGTGACCTTCTAGCAACCCAGAGATCAACCATGGTAGTGTTAGTGAAATTACTTAGTCTCAGATTCTTCATCTAAAACATGGGGTAAAAAATGTTTTAAATGGAATAAAAATCCTTCTGATGTGATAGTACATCTATCAGTCAGGCAGGACTGCTGCAATAGCATGCCAGAGGCTGGGTGGCTTAAGCAATTTAATTTCTCCCCATTTTGGAGGCTAGAAGCCCACAGTTGAGGTGTTGAAAGAATCGGTTTTTCTGCCATCTCTTTTCTTTGGTTGCAGACAGCTGTGTTCTCACTGGTTCCTCACATGGCCATTTTCTCTGTCAATGTGCCTTCTTGTCTCTCTTTTATTATAAGGACACCAGTCCTATTAGATTAGGACTCTAACCTTATAACCCTTTTTAACCTTAATTATCTCCCTAAAGACCTTGTCTCTACATGCTGTCACAATGGGGGTTAGAGCATCAACATACAAGCTTTGGGAGACACAGTTCAGCTCCTAACAGCATATTTTCAGGACTAAATGAGGTCATGTGTGAAGTGTTATCCCAGGGTCTAACACATGGAGACCACTCACACATAAAACAACTCCATTACTTGAGTGTCTGCAGATGCCAGGTACTATTCTGTTGCTAGAGATGCCACAGTGAGCAAAACAGTTGTAAATTTGTGCTGTTAGGGAGTTTATGTTGTGTTGCAATTGGTTATCATTAGCAGAAACAGTAAATAACTCATAAAAACCTTATTCTATGGCTGCCTAGAGAATTTTGTTGGGGTTCTGGTTGGCAGAGTGTAGCTAGCACACTGTAGCAGAAGGTTTGGACTATGAGGGGAATTTTGAGTATCTTCTGGATCTAGCTTTAACCATGGACCTTGACAATTCCTTGACTTCTTGGAGCCATTTTTCTTGAGCTCCTCCCTTTGTAAGAAATTACTGGAGACTGTCAATGATGTCTATTCTAGAGAAATCTGAAGAAGTTCTTAGAGGCAATCATATTCAAGATTACGCCTGGCTCAGGCTTCATATTTCAGAATGCATTTACAGAAAATCTTATAAGGGTCTCCACAGTATTTTTCTTGTATGCAATGACTTCAATTACTTTGATTTTTAAATCCATACTTGGCATGGGAAAAATAAATCTCATTTGAAAGACGGGTGTTCAGGATAAGAAAAAAAATCAGGTTGACACTTTGAATATCCAAGCACATTAACTTTATTTTAAAATTCAGTGCTATGTTATTGAATTGATTGTATGTCATAACTATACTGAACAGAAAACTAACTTCTCAAAATGAGATTTTACGGAAATTGAAAAACAATAAGCATGAGATGGATATTTACAGGATGTCCACATTTTCATAACTTTGGCAGGCATGGGTGTTTCATACATTAGAGACAATTTCCTGTAAATGAATTTCCATTTAAAGTTAGTTCCTATCCATTTGGTTGTCTTCCTCCCATCCCAAGCCATCTGCACGGTCTTTTATAAATGGCATATATCATTTTTATTAAAGCCTTTTGCATCTTCTAAATTTTGAAAGAAGTTGCGAAGCCAAAATCACTGAGGATTTATGTTTTTTGAGTAAAAAACAGCAGCTTTATAGGTTAATTTAACAATTTCTAAGCCACACCATACATTGTCTGGATATGTGCATAGTTCCAACTTGAGGCCTTTGTTGTTAAATCTTTCATGATTGTCAGCCTCACAAGGATTACATCATGTCTTAGCAGTATGACTAGAAACAGGCATTGCCATGTTTCATTTCTCCAGCTCTCTCTGTTTTTTCAATCTAGCTTATTTGCCCACATTTCTTTCATCCTTTCCCACTTCTCAATCTGAGTTGAGAAATGTTTGATTGTAAGAAATTCAAGAAAGTCCACTTGAAAATCAAGCATAGGAAACATTTCCACATCAAGGAGTTTCCTCATTCCTAGTTTTAAAAATAATCAATTTTTTTAAATGTTTATTTATTTTGAGAGACAGCATGTGTGAACAGGGGAGAGGCAGAGAGAGAGAGAATCCCAAGTAGACTCTGCACTCTGAGAGTGGACCTTGATGCAGGACCCAAACTCACAAACTGTGAGATCTTGACCTGAGCCAAAGTCAAGAGTAGGACGGTTAACTGACTGAGCCACCCAGGCACCCCTCCCTTGTTTTGTTTGTTTATTTTATTCAATCCCTTTATACCCATTTATTAGCTCTATCACCTGCTACACTCAAGTTAAGCCCAGGAGGAATCAGAGAAATGAAAGTCTCTGCCCTAGAGAGGATAATTCATGGAGAGATGACATGTAAACACGTGAGCACAGAACAACAGTGGAGATGTAAAAGTTGATGGGAAGAAAGGTGGATGGGGAGCCCATGGGAAGATCTCCCAGGGGAACTGCTGTTAAGATAAATGAGGTAGGAATCTGAAATGTTCAGTGCTCGCTGGCAGGGCCTTTTGTGAGTCTAGGCACTTGATCATTGTTTCACTATCCTGTATGTTCCGTGAGCAAGGTAAGTGGTCAGGATTCAGCTGGAGATGAATCAGAGGTTGTCACTGTTCAAGAAGAGCCCATGCTTATTTTTAAGCTGGGGCTGTGAGTCTGGAATGCAGGCAGTCACAGGAAAAGGCCAGCTGAACAGATTGTTCCTGGCACCCTTCCATTCTACCCTCTCCTTCAGCCTCTTCAGGGGGAGTGAGCATGGCTGAACACCAGGAAGCATTCTTATGGGATCATAAGAGAGGTAGCAGGTACCTGGTACTTCTTCTACCCACCAGTTCTCTCTACCTTCTCATCATCAGGGCCCGTGGCACTGGGAATCCGCAGTAGAGCTCAGGGGAGAGGAAATCTGTGCCTGGAGTGGATGACAGCCATGTGGCACTGTGGACTACCACGTCTCCCTTCTGCATTCTTGGGAGACATTACTCAGCCCATTACAGTGCCTTTTCCTTGCTGAGCACAGATGGGGCCTCACTATCATTCTCAACACAGAGTTTTGAGCAGCTACTAATGATTGATCATGAATTAGCATGTCAGTTGAAATATTTTGGCTCTTGTCTAAATTTTGAAAGAAGGGTTAAACGTGTACTTAATTTCCAGGATTCTAAATTGTGAGCTTTCCTCTATCCCCCAGGGCCTCCCACTCAGTTTAGGAGGGTGGGAAAACACACAAGCTTAGGAGAGAAGCCTCGTTCAGGAAGAAATATGTTGGGTGGTGTGTCCCTCGTGGTTTTTGTCTAGGGAACCCATACAGTCAGAGACGAGGTGCCATATCACTCCTGCTGATGTAAGAGAGCATCACAGATAATAGGGACAACCAGCCTAGTCAAGAAGCTTACATAAGGAAAACACTTTAAGTTTCCTTGTGTTGAAGGGCAAAAATAGGTGTTGAAAGGTTTTGCCTTTAGTCCTAAATTTTGATTTCCCCTACTTCCCCACATATCTTTCTAAAGTTGTCCTGCCTTATGACAAGTCTCACCTCAAGCCCGCTCCAGGACACCCTTATTTTTTACTAATTAAATTTTTTTTCTAATGTTTGTTTATTTTAGAGAGAGACAGAGTGTGAGCAGGGGTAAGGGGCAGAGAGAGAGAGAGAGAGAGAGAGGGAGACACAGAATCCAAAGCAGGGTCCAGGCTCTGAGCTGTCAGCACAGAGCCCAGTGTGGGGCTCTAACCCATGGACCCTGAGATCATGATCTGAGCCGAAGTCGGAGGCTTAACTGACTGAGCACCACCAGATCCCCTCTGCCCCCCAGGACATTTTTATTACCACTTCATCCTCTCAGTATTCCTGTCTCTAAACTCAGGTCATCTTATTCTCAGAAACACTCATCTGCACTTAATCACATATTGTCCTGTGTCCTTGGAAATGCTTTCCATTTCCAGGAAGAATTCTCTCATTTCCTTGAGCAAAGGAGCAGTTTCTCTCTAGAGAAGTGTCATAGTTGGTTTAAGACTGATGATGGTAAGAATTTATAAAATGAAGTATGGAGAGATGGTGAGGACACAAACACAGGTCAGTTATGACAGGAACTTCCCAAAGGTGTGCTGGAGGAAGTATGTTCATCTATCACAAGGGAAAAAAGACATTCTATGGCCAAAAGAGTATGAGAAAAGTTGAGGTAGGCAAAATTTAATACTAATGGAATTAATAAGGCAAATCTAATCATTGCTACCATTTGTTGGACACTTGCCACATGCCAGATGCTCTGTTAAGTACTTTACCCACATCACTTCAAAGAATTTCCTTAACAGTTTAATGAGGGAGGAATTACTTCATATCTGTTTATAGATGAGACAGTGTAGGCTCAGAGAGGTTAAATAATCTGCTCAAAATTCACAGCTAATCAATATGGGTGTTGAGAAATTGAAGCATATCTAAGCCTGGTGTCAGGTTCTAATCACAGGATTTTTAAAACTTTCTTTCAGAGCCTCCTAAAGCTCTTAGTCCTTTTCTTTGTATTTAGAATTTCCAAGAGAAAGATAAAACAGACAGCATTTTCTAAGCATAGTTCTAGAAACTATTTTTTCCCTCAAATTATCTTGAGAGTAGTGTTCTGAGGAATATGTCTTGGGATAAGTAGAACTCAGGTTTTATTATACGTACAGTTTTATCTTTATTAACAAACTTTTATAGCCACTGTCATTTAATTCTTATAACCTTGGCACAAGGTACATTAGGCATTATTATAGCCATTACCCAGGAGGAAATTTAGATAGATCAAATTCAAGTAACTTTTTCAAGTTTCACATTAAATCATGGAAGAGCAGAGATTGGAATATAGTCAAATAAGGGAGATCTACAAGAATACGAAGTAAATTTTCACCACTTGTACTGCTGGTTATCAGGATGCATTGAAGACTGTCTTTTGCTAATAATAACCACCCTTCATCAACTTAAATGTGGCTATATATTAAGTATTGCTTCTCTGTAGACTTGTGTCATGCTTGGGACAAATGGGTATAGGTGCAAATTAAGCCAAATACTTGTCCTTACACATAGAATAAATTATTTGTTTACCTGGTTGTTTGAGGAAGACCTATTACTCTTGCATTTTATTGGACATTTAATGATGAACCACAAACAAAATTTTCAAGTGTTATCATCACTATAGTAGATGGTCTTAAAGCAAGTTACTTTTTTTTTTCCAGTATCATTGATTTCATCATTAGCTTTAGTCCAGGGTTTAGCTTATTAATTGAGTGAACTGCCTTAATATCTTGTTCACTAGTTAATAAATGCACATTGTTCAAGGCCAATTATCAAATCATAATACCTATTATCATATTCATTTCTATGGAGTTTTTCACCTCTATTCACAGTAGTATCCATATCATCATTATTAATATCCTTATATTTACCTGTATTTAACAGGACCATTCCCCCATTACCCAAAGAAACCATAGTTTATCATGGGTAAAGTTCAGCATTTCTTCAGTGACAGCTTATTTTCACTTGATAATTTTTTTGGTAAACAAGGTGGTTTGCTACTTCTCATTACATTCACGGAGTGCTTTGAACATTCACATGCAAATCCATTTCCAAACCTTCATTTTCAAAATCTGTACCAAACATTTGTTTTTGTTTTTTTTAATTTATTTTTAATTAATTTATTTTTTACAAATAGTTTATTGTCAAGTTGGTTTCCATGTAACATCCAGTGCTCTTCCCCACAAATGCCCTCCTCCATGCCCATCTTCCCCCTTCCCCCATCAGTCCTCAGTTTGTTTGTTCTCAGCCNTTCATGTGTCTGTTGGCCACCTGGATGTCCTCTTTGGAGAAGTGTCTGTTCATATCTTCTGCCCATTTCTTCACTGGGTTGTGTACCAAACATTTGTTAACGTTGACTCACCATCGTCATGCCAACATTAACTGTGTAAATGTTATCCTCAAGATTGATCTCTTGAAGGAAATCTTGAATTCTTTAGTTCTTTGTTGAATATAGCAAGCATAGAATCTTTTAAAAAGTAGGTGTACCTATTCTTTATGGACTACAAAATTCTTTGGTAATGGAACTTTAAGATATCACATTGTGAAGAAATAGACACCAACAACGTTATTTTTCATGAGAACTTTGGGAGAGAGGTAAGTAGATGAGCAATTTTCTTCCAGTCCAATATAGACTTCTGTTGGACAATAACAACTTCTGTTGTTGAATCTGTCACAAAAATATTACTCTGATTACCTGTGGAGATTCAGCCATGCTGTCACAATTGGCAGGAATTACTTCCTTTTTGTGACTGAATAATATTGTATATGTATGAAATTTCACTTTTTTATCCATTCATCTCTACAGACACTTAAGTTGTTTCCATATCTTGGGGACTATGAATAGTGTTAAGGTGAAAATGAAGGTACAAGATATATATTTGATTACTGATTTGATTTCCTTCAGGTAAGTACCCAAAAGTGAGATTGCTGGCTCATATGATAGTTTTATTTTTAATTTCTTGAGGAAGCTGCACACCGTTTTCCATACTGGTTGTACCAATTTACATTCCCACCATTACTTACCTCTTGTCTTTTTGATAATAGCCATTCTGACAAGTGTAAGGTATTATTGTGGTTGTGATTTGCATTTCCCTGATGATAGTGAAGTTGAGCATCTTTTTGTGTGTCTGCTGACCATCTGTATGTCTTCTTTGGAAAAATCTATTCTCATCCTCTGCATATTTAAAGAAGCAGGTTATTTGTTTTTTGCTATTGAGTTGTACAATTCCTTATACATTTTGGATATTAACTTCTTAGCACGTGTATGGTTTGCAAGGGTTTTCTTCTCTTCTGTAGTTTGCCTTTGCATTTTATTGTTTCCTTTGCTGTGCAGGAGCCATTTCAATTTTCACAACTTTTCAGACTTTAAGATTAAGTATTGGGGGTGATGGCCCTTGTATTTCCTGAGTTAAATGCTCCTTGTTAGTGCTCCCATAGTTGTTTTTTTTTTTTTGCATCCATATTTAGCATGGCATTTAGCATGTTGGCTTGAAGCTATATATTCATTTCTTTTTTAAAAACATTTTTGAGTAGAGTTGACACACAGTGTTATAATTGTTTCAGGTGTACAGTGTAGTGGTTTGGTAGGTTTATACGTTATGTTGTACTGACCACAAGTATAGCCACCATCTGTCATCATACAATGGTATTACAATCCCATTGACTATAATTCTTATACTTTGCCTTTTATTCCCATGACTTATTTGATCCCTAACTGGAAGGCAATCTCTTATCCCCTTTTGTAATAGTCTAAAAGGAATCATGCCCAAATCATGCTTTTCTCAGTGCCTATGAATTCAGAAACTCTGAGTAAATGTTGGTTGAATTAATGAATAAATAATTCAAGTGACTTTGATGTCTAGGAGAGAGTGAGCAGCATGGGGTAAAGTGTATGGGAGAAGCTGGATGTTAGAACTGGGTAGTATGTTTTTACCAAAGTTTCTCAACTTTGGCAGTATTGATGTTTTGGACCAGGCAGTTCTTTGATGTGGGCGGCTGTCCTGTGCATCACAGAATGTTGAGCAGTACCCTTGACCTTTGCTTACTAGATGTCAATAATATCCTGCTTTCACCTCTCATGTGATTATAAAAGAACATCTCCAAACAGCTGGTGTACATAGTGTTGGATTTGAGAGTTATGCACACTTGAGAGAAAATATTACTGTCTTTTACAAGTTGAGCAAGTCAACCTGTTAAAGCCTCCAATGTCTCATTTATAAAATGGCGATAATAATAGTACATATTTCCTGAAGTGATTGTAAAGATTATGCTGAGAGTATATAAGCCTCCTGGCAGATAGCAAGAGCTCAATAAAAGGTAACTTTGAAACCCTGTTTGTAGTACCTGGATACACACAGCATTCAGCTGTAGGGTGAGTAGCTCTTTATATATTTTTCTCTGTGTGTGTCTCTGTGTCTGTGTCTCTCTATCTCTGCTTCTCTGTTTCTACACCTGGTTCTCTGTTTCAGTATCTCTACCTCTTTGTCTATCTCTGCCTTCTCTCTCTGACTTTAAGTCTTTGTGTCTATTTGTATCTCTCGTCTCTGTGTCCTTCAATGTCTTCCTGTCTCTCTATCCTTAACTGTTTCCATATGTTTGCCTCCCTCTGTGTTTCTATCTCTCTGTGTCTCTGTCTGTATCTTCGTGTCTTATATCTCTGTCTATCTCTGTGTCTTGATGTCTTTCTAGCTCTTGTCACAAGAATTTGGGAAGAGAGTACATCAATATGAGAAAGGTGGGAAGAGTTACCGTTCCAAATGAAGTAGACAGGGCCAAATCACAGAGAGCTTTGCCTGTCTAAAGGTATAGCAGGGCTAGAAGTTCCTGTTAAAGAGGCACTCTACATAAGAATAAAAGGTACAGCATAGAGAAGCGAGCCCATGATACTGTAATAGCATTGTACAGTGACAGATGGTAGCTACATTTATGGTAAGCATAGCATAACATACAAACTTGTCAAGTTGTTATGCTGTATGCCTGAAATTCATGTAATATCAACCAACTATACTCACATAAAAAAATTAAGAACAACCCCTCCAAATAGTGATTATTGATATAGTTGGATTAATACTTTTAAAAAACAGAATCTGGCAGACATGTCTACATTTGGTCTGATACAGAATTGGAAGATATTAAAGTTTGCTGATGGGAAGATACTAATATTTCAGGAGATTCTGTAAATGGAAGAGATTGAGTCAGGGGATGAATCAGGATGTGATTATAGCAATTTAGATATGAAGCACTAAAGGTGGTATCAGAATGATGCAGCTGCCATAGTCAGGAAATGGTAGAAGGAAATAGTAATGACAGAAATGTGTGACCAGCAGGGTTGGGTGTGTGATAGAATTGAAGGAGGGTGGGCTTTTGAATCATATCAGAGTCGGCTTATTCATTCTGCCAAATACTAGTTGTGGGGGGTTGGGCAAGCAACTAAACAGTCTTGAACTGTGGGTTATCTGTAAAATGGTGATGACATGGGGCACCTGGGTGGCTCTGTTGGTTAAGTGTCAGACGTCAGCTCAGGTCATGATCTCACGGTTCATGAGTTGGAGCCCCACGTTGGGCTCTGTGCTGAGAGTTCAGAGCCTGGAGCCTGCTTTGGATTCTTTGTCTCCCTCTCTCTCTCTCTCTGCACCTCCCCCACTTATCCACTCATGCTCTGTCTCTGTTTCTCAAAAATAAGTAAACATCAAAAAATTAAAAAAATATAAAATGTTGGGGACATTGCCCACCTTGAAGGACTCTGTTGTGATGGTTTGAGACACTGTGTGCAGTTGAGCAGGAATGATTAGGCACTCAGTAAGGGCTCAAGGAAGGAGGGAGATCAGAGTTGTCTTAGAGCATGAAGGAATAGCATAGACGGTGAGTAGAAGCAATCTGGTTTTATGGGGACCAGACTAATTTAAATCAGATTGTAAAGATAAGTAAATTTTCTAAAGCAAGGGAGACATTCAGCAAACCAGACTTAGATTTTATAACACCATTGGGCATCTGTGTGCCCCAGACCAGGTCATTTATAGCTTTTACGAGCCTAGATAGATTTGAAACACTTAGATTTGCACTTGAATACAAAATCCACCCCCTCCAAGAAGTGCCATGAAATACGAGTGAAGAAATCCCTGATATTGTTTATACTACAGCGTGGACAGGGAACATGACAAATGAGAGTAATAGCTGGTAACCCATATTAGATCATGATGACAAGGAAATGCATTGTTGGGAACTTTCCTATAAAGAACGGATAGTACTATCAATCCATTCTCTCAGTCGGAAAGTTACTTTTTGAGAAATTATCCTTTCCACTTCTACTTTGCCTTTTCATGGTACCGTGGTTTGATTTAATGCCTCTCTCTCAACGTCTGCTTTTGCACAAAATGCCTTTCACTTTTCTAATGCCGTGCCACTCACTGGTGATCATTAATTCAGAGTGCTGGGGTTTGCTGTAGTGTTTAGTAGGCATTGTGATAAATTTTTTATTTGTATATATTTTGGTTATGTGTGTTTGTCTATGAAATTGGCATGAGCTTCACAGTGGCTTTTGGCTGCTGGCCTTGGAAAGTATATATCTAGCAGCTTTAAAAATCTACTCCATCTCTCTCTGACCTCCCCTTTCACAAATACTTGGAGGGAAACACAACAAAATGTCAGATAATGACTTTATTTAAAAACATAAAAGCATCATAGAGGATTGAGAGTGAAGGGGATGGTAGGTAGCATTTTAGAAAGGAGGTTCATAGAAGAGCTCCATGATGAAATGACATTTAGTCTGAATGAAGGGAGAGGACAAACAATATTAACATCTGAAGAAAAATATTTTTGGGCAGGGGAAACTGTGGTTGCAACGACCACGAGGCTGTAGCAATGTGGCTCGAATAGCATGAGTGAGGGCATAGTGATAGGAACGAGGACAAAGTGGTAGTCTGGGGCCAAATAATACAAGAGCTTATAGTCTATGGTGAGGACACTGCTAGATTGAAATGTAAAGAGAAGCACTGAGGAGTTGTGACTATGGCAGTGACAAAAAGGGTTAATTAGAATCTTTCCCAGATGTGGTATGTAGATGCTGGCAGAGAGAGAGTGCTTCTCTATTTAGGATAGTAAGCTTTGAGGATGAGATAAGATGAAGATGGTTGCAATTCTTTCCATGGCCACAGCAATAGCCCTGATGGAGTTATAGCCCTGAAGTAAAGGAGCCACTATGAAAAGGGAAATAGAAAAGAAAAAGAAAGAGAAACCCTGAAAACTGAGATAAGAGAAGGACAGAAAGAAAAAGAGCTCTACCAATGTTAAGACCCTAGATCGGGGATTCCCGAGGTTCCTCTCCTTATGTGAACCAAGGCATTCAATTTTTTGTGTAGCCTTTGTTGAGTGTGATTCATGTAAGGTCATTTGTTACCTAAAGAGTACTTAGTAATAATAATTTTTCTGATGGTCATCATTGGCAATATCTGATTTGTATTTATGACTATGAGAAACCCACCATTTTACATTACCTTTTTTGGAATTTCCTACTGACCTGGTAGGGCAGGCAGACAACAAATAATCTGTGGCATAGTGATGAAGAAAGAGGTCATGGCCATGCACCAAGTGACTGGCCCAGTGGTATATAGGTTGAAGCCGGCTAAGCTGGAATTTGAAAGGTGTATGTGACTATGAAATCCATACGTTCCCCATTATTTTAAGATAGTTTAGCAGTTACTGTGGTGGCTTTAAAACATGTCCTCACATTCTTTGATACTCTTGCTTTCAAGACATGAAGCCTAATTCTCCTCTCCTTGAGGTGTGCTGGAATTTGTGATTTGCTTCTCACGGGATAAGAAAAGGCATAATGAAAGTGTGCAACTCTGGAGTTGAAGAGATAAAAGTAGTGCAATTTCCTTGCTCTCTGTGGGATCACTCACTCTAGGGGAAGCCCACAGCCATCTCATCAAGACATTCAAGTGACATTCAAGTCTTATGGAGGTCCATGTAGTGAGGAATGAGGCCTCTAGCTAACAGGCATATGACTGAGGAGGCTCATCCTCCACCTGTTCAAGTCTTCGGGTGGCTACAGCTTCCGCCACCATCCTGGATGTCACCAGGCCAATATGTGGTGGATTCCTGAGTCTCACAAATAGTGGAATAGGGAAATAGTAAATGTTTACTTTGAGCTATTATATTTTGGGGTAATCTTGTATGTAGCAACAGATAACCAATGCAGTTCTCAGTTATTCTCCGATTCCTCCTCAGTCCTGGTACCTTCACAGGCAGGAGCAGTTGCAAGACTCTTAGATACATTTTTTTTTAAAGGCTCTTCTTTCTTTTGGTGACCAACTGGTGTGATTTCTAATGAAAGATAATGTCAAAGGTTCAAATATATATAAGAGCACTGTAGATTCTATTTCAGAATTGGTCTTTGTTTCTGTAAAGAGGAATGTTTTCACTAAGATAATACATTTGCGACACTTCACAGTTCACCTCTGGTGAACCAGAACTCTGAGGAAAGGCTAATAGTTAAATTTGAGGCATGGGAGTTTGTAGGGTAGATACTGGTACTAGATTTGTAGAATACAAACAAAAAACACCCCACAAAAAAACACCCAAAATAAAAAACAACAACACAAAAACCCAAGCCCAAATATTAGGTTTCAATTTCAGTAAACATGCAACATATTTGAGCTACTCAATTAGTTGAAGCTTTGTAAATAGTAAATGGATGTGATTAAAATATTGAGCATGAAGAGCTGTTATTATGTTCTATCAAATAATACTTGATGAGTTATTACACAAACGTCAAAATTTCTAATGTGAAAAAATGGAGCAACCTGAGAAAATGTGTGAAATCATACTGAATGAATAAGCTGAGAATAAAATAGCAACTATGTTAAGATTCTACTTTTTGGCTGTTAAATATAAATATGGATAAGGATAAAGTAAAATTAAAGAACTAATTTATTAAAGTAATAGAATGCCTCATGTCTGAATCTCTGTTCTTACCACTGTGTACTTTGAAAATGTTACATTAAAATTGGACTTCATTTTCCAGATGTGTGCTTGTTGGTAGAGCCATTGCCTATGTTAATGTCAAAACTACAATTGGATTAATACAATGTGAACTTCAGATTCCCTGCTTAGCTACAAATTGTATGTATTTTGGGCACTTATATTCTTGGCTTAAGTTCCTGAAATTTAACAATTGGATTAATTAGGTATTTTCATGTATGTGAAATCTTTTGCTTTGGCAAAAGGATTGAGTTCATTATTTCAAGAGTTTTCTCATCTAGAGTTATCCGGATTTATATCACCCTCAAGATTATGGCCACGGCTATTATTTATGTGATGTTTTTCTTTATATTGAGTAATATATTCACATACGGTTATCCCCCACAACCTCAGCATTGATAATCCATTGAAAAAATGCAGATGATGATCTCAGATGTGGCCCTAGAATCCTTGTCCTCATAGAACTCCAGGGAACCACTTTTTCTAAACTCTGTTCCAAAGGTAACTATGAGACTAGACCTCACCAACCAACTCTTAGTGGATTGAGATAAATGGGCTCTTCTGTCACCTTCAGTTCTGAGATGATCTGGTATTAACTGCTTTATGAAATGCAAGTGGAGATCTTTAATAAAAAGTTAAATCTATCTGGGTTGTTTCCAAGTGAGGTCCAGGGTTGGCTTTATACCAATTGCCAAAGATCTTTATTTCTTTCCATTCTTTTGCCCCTTATGTCAATATGACTGCCTGGGTGGTAAATTTTTTAAGGGTGCTTTGGAAAAAATATTTTGTGTGAGAGGTAGATTGTATTACTTCCCTCCAGTTTCTTTATTCTCTCCCAGTAAGAGCATGCTATATCTGTCTCTGCCTTTGCCCCATGTGCTTGGTGCCTCTCAAGAAAGAGAGAATACTTCTTCATTCTATTAATATTAATCATGGCCATATGATTTGTTTCAGTCAGTAGAACCAAAAGAGAATGTGAGAGAATGTGACAGTAAGCAGAGATTAAAGTATGAGTGGGTATTTGGTTTGGCCTTTTGCATTAGAACAACATGTCTTACGTAGCTGGGTCAGGAGAATAAGCTGAAATGCAGACCTGATTAGAATGCAGTCTACAATCTGGAGCCAAACTCAGCCAAGCTCAGTAGAATCAGTTTACCCTGCAAACCCTCTAGTGAGGAAAAAAAAATGCTTATTTTTGAACTGGTGAATGTAGGGTCTTTTTATTACACAGCTACATTGCAGAAAAAGCTGACAAATACATTCAGTAAATACAGTTAGCTGAAAAGTGCAATTTCTGTGCAAGACATCAAAGGGAGAAGTAAAAGAAATAGTCCTCAAAGAATTTTCACAGGGAAATTTTCAGAGGCAAAGAGGAAAAGAGTAAGAAATGAAAGCATTTTAATAAATAAGACAGAGACAGGAGTACCTGATGAAGAGGAAACCAATAATAAGTTCTTACTGGATAGATAAGTGTCTGTAAACAAAAAATACAACTTTAATGTTAGGATTTTTCTTAGGTGTATCCCTGGGAGTGGATTTGACATGTCTGAAGAATGTACCAATGTTTTCTTTCCAACAGCCTGAATAGCCAAGGGAATATGGTACTTGGGAGGAGGGAGTCCCATCTCTACCCGTTACTGATAGGGTCAAGTGGGTCAAGTGGCTAATTGCTTCTCCAATCACCTACCTGAAATGCTATTCTCAAATATGTTGTTAAAAAATAGTGTTTTCCTGAAGAGGGTAGAAAACTAAAAGGGAAAAAAATGCCACCTCTATTAATAGCAAGGAGACAGTCTGGTTCCTGCTTGTAGTTGTTTTACATACTACTCTGGTATTGAATTGTCTAAATTTCATTCACTCAGGAAAAATAATTTCATTCACTCAGAATAGCATTCTATCATATACCATCTGTACTATTATTGAAATTATTTTTCCTTCACATTGACTCATTATTTATGTTTTATTTAATTTTTAAAAAATGTTTATTTATTTTTGAGAGAGAGAGAGAGAGAGACGTAGAGGCAGAGAGAAATGGAGACACGGAGTCTGAAGCAGGCTCCAGGCTCTGAGCTATCGGCACAGAGCCCGACATGGGGCTTGAACCCTTTAGCCATGATATCATGACCTGAGCTGAAGTTGGATGCTTAATGATTGAGCCACCCAGATGACCCTTGTTTTTATTTAAAAGTAAATTTATTTTGCATTTTGGAGGAGAAAATCTAGGCCCACTGTCTCTTGTAGTGGCAGCCAACTGTCGTTGTTTCAATATTTCAATCTGTCTGTCCATGGCGTAGAATTATTTCTGGGGTTGCTCAGTCAGGGACAATGTTTCCCAGCTTCCCTCCTTTCTAGATATAGCCCAAAGACTAGATCTTGCCAATCAAGTGTGAGTGGAAGTGAAGTGTCCCTTCTGGGCCCATAGTTGTAAGAAATGTGTGTGCATTATCAGGTACTTGAGTGGCTCAGTTGGTTGAGCATCTGACTCTTGATTTTGGCTCAGGTCATGATCTCACAGTCATGAGGTTTAGCCCTGTGTTGGGCTCTGCATTGAGTGTGAACCCTGTTTAAGATTCTCTCTCTTTCTCTCTCTGTCTCTCCCTCCCTTGCTCTGTCCCTCAGCCCCCTCCCCCACTTGCACTCTCTCTCTCCCTGCTCTTTCTCTCTCTCTCAAAAAAAGAAGTGTGTATGCATTACATACACATGTATTCCTTTAGGCAGCTGGAAGCAGACCCCAAGAACTCTTACGGGATGGCAGAGGCCACAGATGGAAGTAGCTTGGTTTCCTAAATCACCAGGTACATGAGGAAAGGCCAGCAATCAGGAATGCCCTCCACAGACTGTTACCGGAGCAAGATATAAACTTCAGTTTGGCTCAAGCTACTGCTTTTTCAAGCCCATTTGTCAGAGCAGCAACATCACCCATACAGCCATAGCTACAAAAGTACTTACTAAAAATGAAAGAAAATTCACTTTTATACCCCATTCCACCTCAGGTGCCACCCCTGATCGGTGGGCTGCACATTGGAAGAGACTGTTCTGGTATTTGGTGGACAGATAAAAATGTCACATGAGCTTTTTTCTTTCTGTTCCTTGGCTCTTGCTGCCAGTCTATGGGAGTATTCACTTTTTCTTTTTTTAATGTTTGCAACCCGCCGTTGAGATGCTGCTGACCTTGAAATGCTACCAAATCATGTCAGCGTTCCTTCTGATTCTCGGGAGGACAGCAGCCAAAGCACAAACACTCTATTATTAATAAAAGGGAGTGACTGACAGGTCAACTGAAACATGTTTCTCTTTGGCGTGCTTTCAAAGTGGCAGGTTATTTAATTGAAAGCGCCCGGCTCTCCACGGTTCCAGCGGGCTGGCTTGTTCTCTTCCCAAGCTCTGGTCACCACTTCTGACCCAATGTGTTCACCGGGGGGATATCCAGAGGAGTCTTCTAGACCTGCCCTGCTGTTCCTTTAATGTTCCTGTTGCAACTTTCAGAGAGATACCTGAGGAGAAGGATTAAGAGCTGGGAATTTGTCTGTCTTGGATGTGTGACCTGTTATTAGGGTTAGTCATGTGAACTGCATAACATAAAAGTCCTTTCCAGTGTTTCTAGTTGGGGCCTTTGCATTCAGAGCCGGGGGTCCTTTTCCTTATCGCCCTGTCCTCCTCTGGGGCCTTAAAGTCTTTTCCGCTAAGCTGGTGGGTAAGTTAGCTAGTGGATTGTGGGTGGGAGGCTTTCTTCACAGTGGTTTCCTGACCGGGTTTTTTAAACTCCTCCCTGGAAACAAATGAAGGCAGATAACCAAGATGTACTGAGACTGTCCAGTGAATTTCCCCCCTTCACTTCCTTGGGGAAGGATTTCTGGTACAGTCCAAGTCCTGTGGGACCTTTGCCCAACTGCTCTGTTGTTCCAGAGGCCTCTCTAACCTTTTATTCGAATTATGAAGCCGCTGCTGCTGGGCTCCATTGAACTGAGCCTTGGCCAAGTCAGTTATGATACAGGAAGTGCTAACTTATTTTATTAGCAGTGATCAATTACTTTCTTCAGTTGAGCACTAAGAGCGAACCTCTAAAATGCATGCACATATCCCATGATTGGCTTGGGCTCATTATAATGCTTTCTCATGCAGATGTCACCAGGCTGCAATTTTCTCTGTGCATAGGACATGGCACCTGCTTTGAGTGATGAAGTTGGTGTTTTGGGGATTGTGTAAAATAGGCTGTGGAGTGCCTGGTGGGGAGAGTCTTATGGGGGGGGTCACCTTTCCTACTGCGTTTTCTTATGTAAGAATTCTTTGGAGTTGAAGAGTTTGAGAGGACCCAAGGTATGAAAATCTTTTGAGTCTATAATCCCTAAGCTGTTTGATACTTACTGAGACCTCACCGCAGCCTTGTCTTATATGGCACCTTCATACCACCACCACCTGTGTTTTGAGATCTATAAAAAAAAAAAGGTATGTTCTAAACATATTTTGTGTTTGGTATCTTTGTTTCCTGAAAGGCACTTTTTGTTTAGCTTGTGACCATGTTGATCTTTCTATTAGGCAGCTTAATGGTGAAGAGCATGTGTTCTCAAACTACTCAGCTAAACCAAGGCTAAGATTCAGCCCTACTGGTATGATTTGGGGCAAATTTGTTTATTCTAAACTTTTCGAACAACACTCTCCCTTTTAAATTTTTGAGATAAGTTTCCTTATCAGTAGATTAGAGACAGTAAGACCCACATTACATGGTTGTCTGTATAAAGCATATAGCATATAAGGACAGTGACTAAATGTAGTCTTGTAATTGGTCATATTCTTGGCTCATCCATAATCTCCTGGCTGAGACTTCTTTTTGTTGGAATTTCATCTCTGTGGTATCAGTTCAGGGATTCACAGTGTTCAGATTGGTAGCTTTCTTGAATCCATCCCAAGCCTAGAATTTTCTTTGTCAAATACTCCCTTACTAGGAAACTTGATGATGGTGGTAGAAAATAAAACCAGTACTGAATAATCTCCACCCCCTTGTTTTACTGAGATATAATTGACAGATAACAATGAATTAGTTTCAGGTGTACAACATACTGATTTGATATATGTGTATATTGCAAAATGATCACTACACTGTCTAGTTAACACCCATTACCTCAGGTAGTAACAATTTTTTTTTCCTGTGATGAGAAAGTTTAAGATTTATTCCTGTAGAAACGTTCACATATACACTATGGTATTAACTATAGTCACCATGCCATATATTATATCCCCAGAATTTCCTTATCTTGAAAATCGAACTTTGAGTTATCTTTACTGAAGGCTAATTATGCAGTAGACTCTGCACAAAGCACTTTGTGTGTGAATCGTACAGTATAAGGTCCCTCTACAGGTCTGTGGGTTTGGTATGCTGATTTCCTGTCTTACAGATGAGAAAGCTGAGGCTAGACTATATACCTGGTCTAAGAGTCTATAAATAGCAAGTAGCTGAGCCCAGATGCAAACCCAAGTCTGTCTGAGTCCCAGGTACCTGCTGTTAACTAGTACTGAAGCCATCCTGAAAGAGTGGATAGGACTCATAAACCAGTTCTTGGTCTTCAGAAACCATTTCACCTTTACATCTTCTTGGATGTCATGGTATAGCATGTACTGTATCAGCCAGAAAACCCCGACTTTCCAGGTGTCTCAGCCTGAGAGGCTGCAAGCCAGAAGATTGGTTACATGGTCTCACAAGACTGAAAGAAAAAGAGGTCATCAAAGGTTTGCAGAAGTGGTAGCTGCAGGAAGTGGTCTTTACCCTAGGGGAAAGTGATGTTACCAAGAACTAGGTTCTTTACGGGGAGGTGGCTGGGTGCTCAGACTTAGGGCTTGTCATAGGTCTGATACTCGGCCCCCTCAGGGGATCCCATAGTGAGGGCATTGTGACACTGCTGTCCTGAATTTTGAGAGACACAGGGGCTACCTGGTTTGGTTGGGATAAAGTCAACATGAGGCAAACAGAGGAGGGAATCACCCCCATCCTGCCAGTCCTTCATGGAAGAGTCTATCTGAAGGTAGTGAGCAAGAGCAACCAGGAAACACTGGACAGGCTCTCAGGGTGGCATCACATAGCAGAATGGAAGAAGTGGTCTTGGACTGAGCAGAACGGAGAAATACCAACCATAATCACCATTTCCCATGCCTGGCATAAAGGTCCAGGTAGATATGAGAATAAGCATGTATTTTGCATGTGTATGTGGGCAGCTACCTGTGAAGGTACTTTTCCTCCTCCGTAAACACCATGCATCCAGATAACTCATCTTGTAATGATGGATATGATTTTAGTCAAACTCAGTCTTTGCATGGTGGTGGTAGTTTTTTATCTGTGTGCTCTTAGATGGAAGCGCACATCAGTCTGCTGGGTCAATTCTCGGAGAAATTAGCTCCGCTGAGCAGTTTTTCCTTTTAGCCACAAATCATCCTATGACTCGCCCAGCACCATGTCTCATTTCCTGGGAGACTTTTCTTCTATATGAATTACCCATTTACTCTTGTGAGAAAATGCTTTAGGTGGAGGAAGAGCCTGGTACTGAATAGGGAGAGGAGAGAGCCTGCAGCTTGAAATGCTGAGTGGCAATTTCGACTCAGTCAGGCTTGTCACAGGGCTGATGAACGGTGTCCTCTCTCGCTCGCTTGCTTGCTGGTGATGTTAAAATCTTTCTCCGGTCCAAACCAGGGCGCACCTCCCTATCTGTGTCAGAGACGGCAGATGGCGCTGTGGTGTCAGAAGATGATTAAAGCAGGGGGAGAAAGTCCCATGGAGAAAAAAGTGATGAAAAGGCAGGGGGCTTGGGAGAGGGGTTTAAAGAAGGGCCCGGATATGCATCCTCACTCAGTGTCTTTGCAATTCAGGTGAGCATTTTCCCTTTCATATCTGGAGCTGCACTGGGAAATCCAGTTAGAGATGGAAGCTGCCTTGAGCTCTTTGAAATTGAACTGCAGCCAGATTAGGGGCTTCTTGCTGAGGGGATGTGCAGGGAGCGCCACTAGCAGAAGCCTGGCTTTTTCTTTCCCCTCAACTCTTTGTATTCACTTGGATTTCTGCTTTCTCTCCTCACTACTCCCTTGGGGTCTCATTTTTCTTGTGGCCTCCCCCGCTTTCTGATATCCCTTTGGTTCAGTTGGGTAAATAGTGTACACAACACTATTTTCTGAGACACTTGGAGGTATCTGGCAGAGTAGGGGATAAAAAGAACATTCTTTTGATAGAATGGAAATGACTATTTCTTGAGCATATATGAAGCCTAGGAACTGATGGAGGCCCTTCGACACTCACTTTATCTCATTTTAACCATGCAATTTATTCACTTATAAAACCTCGGTTTCCGGAGCACTTCTATGTCCTAGGAGTCTTGGACATTGTTACTGGGGAGACTAGTGCATGAAAAAGCCACTGCCTTTGTGTAACTTCTCTCCTGTTTCAGGGTTTGGATTGTGATGCTTCAGCCACAAATTTTGTGTGGGTTCTTCCAACATCCTTGCACCTTGGGAGTCTGACTGCCTGGATCCGACTCCTGACAGCACAACTTGGGCGGGTGACCTAATTTCTCAATGTTGCAGTTTTTCATGTGAGAAAAGGAGATTGTTTCTACTTTGAAGAATAATATTGAAAACTAAATGAGATGCCACTTACACACATATAGAATAATAATCGGCACGTATAAGTGCTCGGTAAACTTTAGATTTAATCGCTGCCATCACTATTTTAAATTAACAGAGTTACTATCTTTAGAAGATATAAAGTAGTAGTCTTGTCCTCTTCCCGGGTCCCCAACTATGCCTCTGAGGTAAGCACCAGATGAAAAGGCAGAAATCAGGGAAGACTTCATGCAAGAGGCTGAATTAGAGTGACACTTTGCTCTGAGGAAATTCACAGGTGAACTTCTGAACCCAAGAGATCATAGATTCTATGGAGAATCTTATGAAATCTATATTCTATGCTCCCTGTCAATTTCATTTATGGACATTTTACCAACAATTTCAGTGGGATGATATAATTCCTGAAGTCAAGTTATAGGTATTTGGGGGCCATCAACCTGTTCAGGACTGCCAATTTGAGTTCACTGGCAGGTTGAGAATTCTCTCCAACACCATGAAACAATATGAGAGTTGAGCTGGTGCTATGAGTGCCCAGATGTCTTTTGCCTCACTGGGGTTCCCTCTCTGAGCTGCTCTGGATGTTGACTACAAATAGCTCATATCTGACTTATTTCCTGAGGCTGTTCTTGGCTGCTGTGAGTTCAAGCAAGAAAATGCACGCTTCTTCTACCCCTCACCGCTCCCCCAACCATCATTCCCACACGGTGGTGGCCCTCAGCAATGACTCACTGATGAAGACATAACCAAGCTGCCTTGCCAATGGGTGATTCAAACTGTGATACAGTTTATGGGATCAGGCTGTGATCTTTTCTGAAAGTCTATTTTTGCCTAGCTTTTTCCCTGCCTTCCTCCATTTCTCTCACACCCCTATAGATATCTCCTGAGATAATAACATACATGTTTAAGAATATCCACTTGAGTCTGTGCTTGAGGGGAGCTGATCCAGGTTGGAAGAAAACTTGAGAGAGAGATATGTTGGGGGCTAAAACTGGAGGTATCAGTGGATGCAGTGGATTAGGAAGAAAGGGCAGTTGTACTGAGGCCAAGCTCCTTCCTTCTTCACTATCTCTTCTGTTTCCTTCCTTATTCCTCATCACTCCTCTTGTTGTGTGATGTTCTGGTTGGTTCTAGATTTTTGGGACATCATTTTGGAGAGCTCACCAACAGCAAGTAGCATAAGTAGTCACCTAGGAGTTCTCTAGATTTCAGATCAGAGTTTTTTCTCTTAAGCTGCAAAGTCTCCCATGTGGAGATGACCCTCTCATAAGGCTGCTGAACAGCAGTGATTAATGTATTAGGGCTGTGGAGCTCCTACCCTAGCAAGCAGTTTCTTTTGACAGACAGAGGAAGAACTAGGCAGATAAGAAAGTGCAAAGTCACATTTTGTGTGTAGTTTGGCAGCCCATAGATCATTTTAATTACTCTGGAATAATTATCTCTGGCATACAGCTGGGTTTGTCTTCATGTAACTTGTGAGTCACTCTTGCACATTTGAATAAATCAAGCAGGTTGAAAGGAAGAGCTGGAGCCAAATGACATGTAAAAAAGATTCAGTGGAAAAATGTTCAAAAAATGGCAAACTTCAGACCCAAAAGAGAAGATTGACTTGGAACATTGGGTTTTTGTGTCAGACAAACAGCTCTAGGTATTGAAATCAGAAGAAGATGAGTCTTGGAGCTGTTTTATAAGAGCTATCAGAGCCGAGAGGATGACATCAGTGGGTAGTGGAAAATGACGGCCAACAAGGAGGAATCTTCATAGCATAGTGGTCAAGAGCACGGGCTTTGGGTCAGACAGATTAGTATAGAATTGAATCCATAGTCTGTCACCTACTATTTAAGTTACCTTTGATGAAGTCTTTCAACATATATGTTTTCTTATATTATAAAAATAGAAAACTTGCCCTGATGCTGTGTCTCCTTCCTTTAATTGGTGGCTCCGTCATAATTGGTGGGCTATTCTATTGCTGCTAAGGGTTTAAGGAGAGAATGGCATGTGGGCCACCTCTTAGATAGCTATTGCCATGGCAGACGTTACTAATCAACCACAGATTTCTCTGCAGTTGAGCCTGACTGTAGCTCCAGATTTCTCAAATAACATTTCTAGTAGCTATTTCCAATCTATGTTGGCATGTTCATTGAAATAGTGCTTTCTTGTTTAAAATATTCCTCTTATTTGATGGTTTATACTCCCATATGTAAAATAAAGAGTTTGAAGAAGATGACCACTAAAAATCTTTCTAATTTGTTCTAGTATTTTAAGATACAGAGAAACGGATCATTAGAGGTTGGTTATTTTGGCTCCCATGCCTCGTTGTTTTGATGCTCTGTAGACAACAATAGCTCAGTTTGGAAAGCTGGGGCTGAGAACAAGGCCAGGACTCTAGGGGTCAGGAAACATTGAACACTCTTATCTCCAACCAGCCTGGGTCTTATGTGACCTTGTGTGCTAGCCCCTACATAGTCCCACATGGTCCCATTCTGAGAACCGGGTCACAGGTAAAGGCTCCTATCAGAGTCCCATTGTGCCTGGACCCTATCTGTTTGATTACTCACTGACTCCTTTGTCTGGCCTTGAAATCTGAAAGCTATTACTGGTCTGATTTGCCATCAACAAGTCTTGCATTAACGATCTATTTAAGTTTTAAACTATATAGTTAATATGACTTCATGGCAGTAAAATTAGGAAATAGTGATAAACCAAAGACAAAGTTCATTGTTAAAATGTGGTTGTATATTACCTGTCCATACTTTTTCCTAGTATTTATGTATATTAAGACAATCTATGATCATATTTCCATGTCTATAAATATGTTCTATGCAGTTTACAATGTCATTATTCTGATTTTATTTGTTCTTCTTGTACTTTCCTTCTGTTCAGTTCAGTTAAAGTCTTTTTGGACTTTTACTCTGTGCTGGGTTCTTAGAGTCTCTTTGCCCCCATGGAGTCCAGAGCAAGGGAGGAGCAGACACATATGAAAGAACGAATTATGATACATGTTGATAAGCTACAGTAGAGGTCTTTATAGAATTTTAGTGAGACGCAGGTTTCTGAGGTGAACCTAGAAGGAAAATAAATCCTTCAGGGGAGCAAGTTACCAGCCAGAATGTATGAGGATGCATGTGCCTGTGAAAGAGGCTGGCTTGTGGATGGTAGGGTGTGCAGAAGGGCATGGGCAGGAAAGAGAATCAAGGATTCTATGTGTCTGGGTCATGAGCAGGTTCTATGTGTCTGGGTCATGAGCAGGTTCTCTGTTTTACAGTAGGTCATCAACTAATGTTTGGTGAGTAAGTCAATATTCCTATTCCTCACATTGTCCTCTCTCTTTCTGAGCCTTGGCCTCAACATTCAAGCGTGTAATTGCATTGGCCCCCCCACCCCCCGGGTGTGATGACTCATATTGCCTGTGTGCAAAATTCTGTCTATGTCCCCCCTCCTATAGTCCATTGGGCCTTCCCATTGGCATTTATACAAACCAAACTTCCAGCTAATAGCTTCTGATTCTCTTTGCCTGTAAGCTTCTTTGATGGTTTGAGCATATGTGGCCTATGGTGTCAGAGAGTTACTGCCCCCTAAGGATATCCATCATCCTGTGATTTACTGGAGTAAGTTTATAAATATCTGGGTCTTTCACCACTTGGGGAGATAACTTTGAGGTACCCTGGCTCCTGGTGATATTAAGCTTCAGTTACATGCAAAAGTAACTAGCCCTTTGTTGACTGTTGTTGCTTCCCTCTCTCATTGTTTACTCCCCTCTTGGTGTCTTACAGGATTCTGTCACAAATAAACTATGTGCATTCAAATCCTGTCTGTCTACTGCTTATGAAGTGACAGCACCGTGTGATTCTGTGGGGGTTAGTCAAAGATGGCCGATTGGGCTTTCTGTAATCATGTCTTAATATCAGAACCAAATTCACAAATGTGAAGTGTTTACTACCAGACTATATTTCCTGTCTAGTTTAGCTCAGCATGAGCTAAACTAATATGCATCCCTAGGTGGGGTGTTGCAAAAATAATCCTCTTTCCATGCATCATAAGGTAAATCAATATCATCAACAGGCGTTTGCTTGGATCTGAAGCAATAGTGAAGACTCTGTTGGCTTCATTACCACATCTGCCAAGTTTTACTTTTAAAAAACAGTTCTAGAAGTAAAATATTATCTTGTAACTGTATCCAAGCTGGTTGACCAAGAGGAGTGTGTATTTGATTTCCATAAAGGATGTAAATTCTAGGGGAAGGAAATGGTTTAGTTAGTAAAAGAAACAGCAACAAAAAAAAAAAGGAAAAATAGAAATTTACATGTGAGACATGAAATATTTAAAATGTACTTGTTTTCATGTATTTGTTTCTACAGCAGTTGGAATTTTAATATCAAGGACCTGTGTGAGGAAAGGTTTAAATGAAGAGTGTTTGGACCAGGAAAAACAGGATCAAAGTTTGTAAAATAAGTGTGATAGTGTGTTTACATAAATAATCTCATTCAATCACCTCTAGCAATCTGACATAAATAGCATTTTGCCCATTGGCAAATGGAAAATGGAATTCAATGAACCTTTATTGATGCTGGGAATTAAACCCTAGTCTGTGGGATTCTAATGTCTGTGATGTATCCACCCCTTCTAAACAATTACCCTAATACCTTAGTAATGAATTTTTAGATGTATATTCCTCACTGTTTAAATGCGGCCTTCTTGGTGTAGAAAAGATACCAAAGTGGATGAAGTAGTGTGATTTACTTCCACATATTTAGTATAGTTATGAACGTTTTGAGTTTTGTGGGCTAAAATAAAAACTTTGGATATTGTTCCCAGTATAAAGAAGAAAGACTGTTGAACTCCTTTGGAAAGGGAGATAACCTGATCTGACTGATGTTTTTTAAAAAAGGGTTAGTAAACTGGTAAGAGTTGGATAGTGAGTATTTTAGGCTTTGTTGCCCATTCTGTTTCTATTGCAACTACTTACTTCTCCTACTGTACCATGAAAGAGCCATAGACAATATTTAAATGACTGTGGTCCAATAAAACTTTATTTATAAAACCAGGTGGCCAACTCAGCTTTTAAATGATCACTTTGATTACTGGGTGGAGATTGTAGAGGGAAAGGGAAAATGATCAAATCCTGAAACCAGTAAGGAAGATAGTGTAGTAATTCTGGCAAAAGATAATTGTAGCTTGTATCATGGTGGTAATAGATGAGCTAAAGAAGAGAAGGGCTGATTTGGGCTATATTTTGGAGGGCAGAGCTGAGAGCTGGTTTAAGGATTGGAAGCGAGGGTTGAAATTAAAAAAAAAAAAGATGACCATTTTATCTGGAGCTTGGACAATTGGGTGGCTGGTGCCATTTCCTGAGATGGCAAACGTTGGGAGAGAACAGGCCCTTTACTTCCAAAGTCAAGTCCAGATCTGCTCTTAGCATCTCCAGTTGGGGTTTCGGTCAAACTTGTTGTGTCTAAAATGGAAAGCCCAGAATTTCATGTGAATGACTTTCAACAGGATAATGTGGAAATATTTTTGGACTGATTTCATGGGATCTTGAGATGTGAGAGCACATCCCATTATGCTTTGATTTACACATGATTAGGCAGGTCTACTGCTCTCTCTCCTGCCCATTGGGAGTCACTGGAATGAAAAGATCCCAATAATTTTGTATTGGGTGCTCTGCTGCAGGTAGCACACTGCTGTATTTAAAACAGATGCTCAGAATGTTAGGGAAAATTGAACTGTTAGATATGCTTTTATGCCTTATTAGAGATCATTGGCTCTGATTTATATACAGTGGGTTTGGAGCTTAGATTATCTTTGACTTTATTCAGTACATTCAAGATAAATGTAATTACAACACTTCAAAGTATAATAGAAGTAAATGATTTCCTTTACTTTTTTCATGTGTGTGTGTATGTGTGTGTGTGTGCATGTACATGCACATGCACATGCATGAGTGCCTGCCCACCTACATGCACTAAGCTGACAAAGATGCCTTAGAGGGTGTGCAAAAATCTTGGGAAAAACAGGTATCTCAGGCTAGGTATAGTATGACTCCAGTATTTTCTCACATTTCAGAAAAAAAATTGAGGCCAATGTATGCATAGTTTAACAATTCCTGGAATTATAATAACCATATGCTTGAAGTTAGGTCAAGGAATGATTATTTAGTGTCACAGTAAGAATCTGTGAATTTATAGTAAATTTCTCTTGAGTAGCAAGTACTATCCCTCCAACTCATGATGCCACTGAGATCTTTAAGGAGACAGAGCAGCAGATATCATATGTCTTCATGCTCAGATCATTCCCATAGCAGTGATGACTTTTGGAAGATAGTGGGTGTGGGGGCTAACTTAAAATATGACAGATACCCTATGAGGCAGAATCTCAGAGAATTTATTACTGTATGACACCCCATAGGAATCAAGGAATGAATACTCTGGTCTGTTCCTTGATTCAGAAAGAGAAGTGTCTACAATGATTTTCTTAGAGAACTTCTCCAGGTTTCTTTACAATAGCTGGTTCTTCCACTATCTTAAAAACTGACAAAAACTGAAGGGGAGAAGAAGTTTCCAGAGGAGCTTATGAAGGAAACGTGTCCACATAGTTTTGCTCTTTGTTCCTGCAAATGGTCCATGACTGATTCCTCGGCACCCCATGCTGCACTCTGGGAACTCTGAAATTCCTAGGTTTTGTATGTCAGAGTGTAGGGGAGGCATGTAGGCTTTCCTTTCGATACTTAATTCCCTGGGTTACACCTTAACACATCATACGCTAAGGTTCCTGCTTACTAAGACTGTAAATGATCCTGAAGTCTAGAAATATGGTTATTTCCAGATCTATTCTAATAAGGTTAACTGGAAACAAAAGTAAAAGTACAGACTTTCTGCAGCAAGATACAGTGAAGTGGAAACTGGCAAGGAAAGGAGGTAAAAGGTGAGTTTTAAAACCTTTATAAAGTTAGCATCAGTCAGCCAAATTATTAATAAAATTATTCTTCTACATACTAATAATGAAGTTTGGTGAGTCGTGTATCTATAATCATCAGGTATTTTTAAAAGCACTCTGACAAATGTTCCTCTCACTTGTCAATGCAAAATGAACAAGCCTGGGGGTGCATGGGTGGCTCAGTCAGTTAAGCGTCCAACTTTTGATTTCAGCTCAGGTCACGGTCTCACTCATGGTTCATGAGATGCAGCCCCATGTGGGGCTCTGCACTGAGAACTGAGAGCCTGCTTGGAATTCACTCTCTGCTTCTCTTTCTGCCCCTCCCCTGCTTGTGCGCTCTCTCTCTCTCTCTTTCTCTCTCTCTCTCTCTCTCTCTCTCTGGATAAGTAAGTAAACATTAAAAAAATGATCAAACCTTTTAGAATTTCAAAAAAAAAATGAGAGTTTTATTTGAGCCCAAATATGGAGAGCTGCCTGGGATATAGATCTTTACAAAGAAGAGTGCTCCAGAGAAGGAATGTTTAATATAGGGTTATAGATGATTTTTCTGTTACATCAAAAGTTACAAATCATCATGACAAAGGACAGAAAATTACCAACTTAAGCTTTTAGTATGTGCTCAGTTGTAGGCTTCAGAGGAAGGAGGATGCAACTTAGGGAAATTTTTACTCTTATTTTTAGTTTGAAATGTTTTAGGTTATTTGCTAGTGAAGCAGATGGCCAATGTGTGCTCAGGGCAGAAATGGAGCCCATGCTTGGAAGTTGGGTGAAACCATCTGACCTTAGTAAAAGTAAAGCTTCCCTGTGAGTCCAGGAACAGGGCCCACAAACATTAAAAGTTGAAATTTTCCTTTATCACTGTGACTCTGAAAGCCACTTTCCTAGCAATATTACCAGCTCTTGGTATATATGAGTAGGCTTAAAGTTTCATGAATTTTGTGACTCTTAAAATAATTTGTTTGTATAATTTCTTTTAGATTTTGATTAATTTTTAGCATATTTTGGACCTGTTAATCTACAAGGTCATTTTACTGTCTCAGTTTGCCTTCAAACTGAAGACTTCACCGGGGTTTAACTACTAATATATATATTTTTTGTCTTGGTCCATAAATAGAGGTACAGAACTGCTCAGGCCATTTGTTTGTTTACATACATTTGTTTTGAAAGTTGTACTATAAGAACACTTGACAGTGAATTTTTAAATTAAATCTTAAATGTTTTAGTGTGCAATAATGTTGGTGATTTTAGGTACAATATTCTACAGCAGACTTGTAGAACTTATTCGTCTGGCTTACTAGAAATGTTTTTATGCCTGTTGACCCAGCATTTTTCACTTGGTTGAGCCAACTTCTCTTTCCATGTGATTTTTTTTAAGTGCTTGCTGAGGATCTCTTAGTGGGAACATTATTATTAGAGTCTCACCACTGTGAAGGTATACAGTGAGTCCTCAACAGTCTTTCTATTTTGAATAAATAATAAATTCACATGATCTTAAAAATTAAAATTTAAAGAGCCAAACACCAACAAGATTTTCTCCGCTCTGTCCTTCTTCTATTCTTTCTTCTTTGCCCCAAACAAAAGTAGTGTATTTTTAAATGTCCTTGAGGAAGGGGTCTTTATGCATATAAAAGCAGATAAAATAATACTCCCCCCTCTTTCACACAGTTGGTCATATATACTGTTTTAATATTGTTTTAATCTTTTCCACTCAATAACACATCTTGCATTTTTTGTTACATTCAATGCATATGGTTGGGCTGGGTGTTGTTTGCGCAGCTATAAGGAATGTCATTCGTGGTGTAGTCCCATAGATTAGTATATTTATGCTAATAATATGTACTGTATACATAATATATAGAATATAAACAGATAACACTTAAAATTGTAATACATAAATGTTAGTGTTACATGCTATATATTAGTATATCATATTTATATACACATATATATAATTTAATATAATTATGTATTTTGAAGCATACATATTATATATTGTATATCATAAATATTATATATAACAAAACATAATGTATATATTATGAGATGTGAGCAAGATAGGAATTGATAAGCTGTACTCCTGGATTGCCATTCTATTACCGTTTCCACTAGGGCCCACACTTGGAGCACAGCACTGTGTTGCTGTTCTTGCCCCACACATACAGGGAAAATTCTCGTTTATTGTCCTAAAAATACCTTTAAAACATAAGTATATTTTCTACTTTTATTTTGTGACAGACCTGTGGGCCGGGATCATTTAACGATAAATTTATGTTAATTTTCCACAGTAGTGTTCTTGGTCATTATGTCAGAGGTGTGGGGACTGTGCTATGTGCTTGCTGGGTCCTGTACTGAAGACTGGGTGAATTCGGTAGGCATGTGTGCTCTAGGAATTCATTATCAGTGTTGATCAGTGCTGCAATATACATAAGTGTGGAGCATATAAGGGAGCCAGAACCACATCCCAACAAGTCTGCCACTTAAGTATATTCCTTATGTTCTATATTCCAACAGTAGAAGAACATTAGGGGCATGTGTGGCAAATATATGAAGATCTATGACAATAATTAAGAGCAATGTCATATAACTGAAGGGGGATGGAGGCCGAAGAGGGAGAAGATCAACTTAAAAGGCAGAGCTAGGTCAGATCATAAAGGAACTTGAATACTGTAGTAAATAATTTGGAACTTTTCCTCAAGGCAGCAAGAAATTAACACAAGGTTTTGTGTTGCTGTGTCATTAATGAGATTTAAGTTTCAGGTAGATAATGCTTCTGAAGATCATTGGACTTTGCTGCCAGAGTGCAAGAGAGAAAACCCAAGTAGCTCAATTAGGGCAATGACAGAGGATACAAAAATGGAGCAATTTAAAAGACAATTCCAAGGAATTGTCAAGTCTCAGTGATAGGAAGAATCAAGTCTCAGTGATAATGGCAGCACATATACATTAACAAGAAGTTAACCTCTGGAGGGGGGTCCCCTAAAAGGCACTTGATTTTTTTAAGGTTCTTCCCCCTTACCATACTGTGCATATGACTTTCAATTCTATTGTCAGAATTTATTTTTAAATATCTTGTGTTGTTGAGCCATTTTTTCTTTCACAGATTAAGTTTGAGCGATCACATCTACAGTGTCTCAGAATATTTTAAATACAATATACAAAGTCAAGGAAAATAGAGCAATCCCAACAAAAACACCAACTAACTCTTTTAAGAAGTTGGCCAAGTTGCTACTAGAGCTCACATGAAAAAATTAACATGCACGTACAGGAAGGAAAACAGTGAAAAGAACAACTATGCAGGGGGAGTAAGCACTAGTTGAGATGGAAACATCCTCTGTCTCCTCGATAATTAAGACAGTGTGTTACTACCACATGAATGGTAAACATGAATGTAATAGAACAGAAACTCCAGAATTAGACCCAAATACATATGGAAACTTAGGATATGACAAAGATGGCATCTTAAATCAGTAACATAAAGATAGATCTTTTGGCAAATGGTGCTGGAACAACTGGGTAGCTCTTCAAAAAACAAACACAGTCCCGTCTCACACCATATACAAGAATAAACTGCAAATAGATGAGGAACCTAAATGTAAAATATGAGACCATGCAAGTACTAGTGGAAAATATAGGTGAATTCTGTTTTCTTTAAGTTTCTTTTATTTATTTTTAGAGAGAGAGAGAGTGCACACACAGGAGGAGCAGAAAGAGAGAGAGACAGAGACAGAGACAGAGAGAGAGAATCCCGAGCAGGCTCCGCATTGTCAGCACAGAGCCAATGCAGGGCTTGAACTCACAAAGTGTTGAGATCATGACCTAAGCTGAAACTCAGACTCGATGCTTAAATAACTGAGCCACTCAGTCACCCCAGGTGAATTTCTCTTTAATCGCAGTGTAGAAAAAGACTTTTTCAAATTGAAATATGTTTAACATGTAACATTGTATAAATTTAAGGTGTACAATGTGTTAATTTGATGCCTTTATATATTGTAATATAATTGCCATTGTAGCAATAATTAACACCTCCATCCATTTTCATAATTATTTCTTTTTAGTGGCTGGCATAAGTAAGATCTGGCCTCTTAGCAGGTTTGATAATGATAAAAATTTTGTTTATATTCACTATACTGTGCATTATATCTCTAGGACTATTTACTACTCGTTGTAAGTTCATCTCCTTAAGAACATCTGTAGGAGGAAACCAAAAACAGAATACACCACTGGCATATGCTCCTATATGTATTATGAATGAATTACATGAATGGAAAGGAAATAAAAAGGACAAATAAGTAAGTTTGAGAATAATATCTCCACTGGATATTGTGAAGCTAAAACCAAAATGGACTTCACATACATGGTACCATCTAGTTAGTAAATGTGTTTCTTACAGGATATTGGCTAGCAATTCTGAAACTACTTTATGTGCATATTAGAGTTGGAATATAAAGTATCACTATAAACTCCTGGCTTTGAAGATATTTATAGATAGGTGGAGAAACATAGACGTGTGTTGATGTGTTAGTTCCCATACATGAACATCCTAGATGTCCCTTGAGAAGGCTAGAAGCAGTGACACCCCAGTAACAGTGAACACAACGGGTGCCCATACCTTGGCTTCTAAATATCATTCTAAATTCATATAAAAAAAGATAAGGCTCCTCGGAGAAATAGTTTATTCTAGGGTTGAAGTAGGAAAAAATACAAAACAAGCCTGCAACATTATGTGATAAAAGTAAGGAACAGCTCAAAAGAAGACAAGGCTTTCAAAAGCACACAGGAAAAGTTGAATGAGCTCTCACTGACCAAAGAGGGAGCAGTTTGGGCAGAAAACTATGATAATACTGAATCATACCCATAGAAAACAAATAGGAGGAAATGTATAAATGGAGGGGAAGGGATAGTGGTGAAATTCAAATAAGGTCTGTTTTATTTTATAGTAGTGTGTCAGTATTGTGCACCTGAATTGTATTATGTACTATTGTACAATTGTAAACTGTTAACATGAGGGGAATCTTGGTAAGGAATAGATGGAGATTGGGTAGTATTTTGCAACTTGTCTGAAATCTAAAACCACTTTAAAATACAAAGTTGAAAAAAGCCAATGGTGCAAACTGAATCTCAAAGTACCATGTAGTTTTTTGTTGTTGTTGTTAACCAACTACTCTAGGAGTGCCATGTTGCCAAAAGTCAAAAGACCGTTGGAACTACAGGGAAATTGCACTAATCAGTCCTTTCTAAAATAAACCTACAGATAAATTATAGGGGTAACATCCATTTTGCTCTGTATTTCAATAGAGGCTCTAGGCATCCAAAAGTTTAGAAAATTAGGAAGATTTTTACCAGTAGCAGATGTGAAAAATCATTTTAGAAAGGGTTATTCAATAATGCAGCTCTTTGAATATTAGGGGTGTCAGTCTGAAGATCATTTCTCCTGGTAGTTTAAAGAATTAGAAAGTAAGGCATCTAGGCTAAAGAAGGGCCACAGTGAAAGGAGATGAGGACAACTGAATGGATTAGCTTCCTCGTTAAGTTAGTAAGATGTTAATTCCATTTATTGTTTGTAAAGCTCACCCAAAGAGCAAGCCAGTTGCCTGAACCTTTGTTTTCTCTGTGAGAATGGAGAACAGCTCTCAGTTGACAGTGTAGAAGGGCATTTAAGGAGAAACACTAAACCGGTCTCTGGGAGAGAAAGAGTACCTGGCACTGTAAGATTGGGTAGCTCTAGTTTTAAATCCCAGGTCCCTTTGTAATTGAACATGTGACTTGGACAAGTCACTTTGCCTCTTAGAATGTTAATTTGTACTCTATTACATAAAGGACTTGGACTAGTTGTTTTTTTAATTGAGATATAATTGACGAAAAGTTAAGTTTAAGGAAGGTACCGTGTTGATATGATACATTTATGTATTGTAATATGATTACCACCATGTCATGTCATGTAATTATCTTGTGTGTGTGTGTGTGTGTGTGTGAAGAGAACAATTAAACTCTATTCTTGTAGCAACCTTGAAATCTGTAATACAGCAATATTGACTATGATCACTATGCATTAGATCTCCAGGAGTTATTTACCTATTAGTTGCAAGTTTGTGACATTAAACCACATCTCTCCAATTCCCCTGGCTCCCAGTAACCACTATTCTACTCTGTTTTTATGACTTTGGCTGTTTTAGATTCCACATGTAAGTGATCACTTACAATATTTGTCTTTCTATGTCTGATTTAGCTCCCTTGACATACAGCCTTCAAGTTCCTTCCATGCTGCCGCAAATACCAGGATTTTCTTCTTTCTCGTGGCTGAATAATGGAATTCAACTGGTGGTTGAAGAGGTTCCTTCAACTAAATTATTCCATATTTTTACTATCCTAAATTTTTAGTTGTATCTTTCAGACATTGTCATCACTGCAAGATCAAACAGGTTACAATTTGAGATATGCGTGTGAAAGAATTTAGGATTATGAAGTGGGATTATCTAACCATTTGTAAATCAGCATGGGTAGCAAAATTGTGCCTTTTTAATTCTTGATACTTTATTGTATCAAGTATTGATTGTGTACTTACTTTATTTTAAGTCCTGCTATAGGCACTGCATTTGAGATACACATTAAAACTCTATGGACCATATAGCATAATGTGCAATTTAAGCCCAAGTTAACTCATATTCCATAAATCCAGTGATGCTTCTTTGCCTGGTACTGTGCTCAGGATTGTGGGGGATGTAACAGAAGATTATGATACAGTTCAGTCCTCTCAGCACCTACCTTTGACACAATAAAATGTTTACACACCAGCACAAGCAGGTATCCTCTATAAGACAAGTTTATGTGGTACAGAAGAATGGTCTCCTAAGGTTGATTTGTAGACCGGTGGGCAGCTTTAAAAGAAACAGACCTGCAAATTACATACTGATTCACTAGTTTTAAGATGGGTTCTGGGCACCTAAATTTAAAATATGTTCTGTAGGTAGTTTGGATGCATAGCACATAAATATGTTCCAAAGAAGTACAGATCTTAAAAGGTTTTTAAGGGCTAGAGAAGTCGGACTCGGTTTACTGTCCTGAAATCTGCATCGGTCTTTGATAGATTGGTAACATTCAAATTTAATAGGTGAGGAAGAGGAGGTGTTCCAGATGATAGAAACACCATGCACAAAAGGTTAGGAGGCTGCTGGAAAGGGATGCTTTGAACATGAGTGATGAGTCAGATCTAGAGGGGAATAAAGTACATGCATGGAGCAGTGGGAACAACGTTGAGAGGAGGCTGCTTGAATTATTCCACAAATGCTTGACGACTGACTGCTGTGTACCAGTCACTGTGCAGCCCTTGTGTTCGGAGTACAAGGGGCATGAAGCAGTGTTTCTGGAATCCTAAACCCTTTTCAGCTCTTGTTAATTATTATGGGTTTGCATGCTTGCTTTTTAGCCAGACTTTTTATTTTATAAATATTGTATTTTGACGTCTTGTAAATGTTTTTGAAAAAGTTCACACGACATACTTACTTTATATACTTGTATAACATGCTTTATTATAACTGCAAACATAAAACAGAAGATCTAGATGGTTTACAACACTGAAGACTTTAAATGTATTAATTTAAATTAATTCCTGCGCTGGGGGCTTCATTGTTTTGTTACAACATTTAGAAAGAACACCTTTGCAGAAATAATGTAGCGATGTGGGTATCTGTGCATGTTTCCATAATTTTTAAAAATGTTTATTTATCTTCCAGAGAAAATGAAAGAGGGAGATAGAGTGCAAGCGGGGGAGGGACAGAGAGGAGGAGACACAGAATCTTAAGCGGACTCCAGGCTCTGAGGTATCAGCACAGAACCTGATGAGGGAGGGACTCAAACTCAAAAACTGTAAGATCATGACCTAAGCCGAAGTCAGACTTGCATCACCAGCTGAGCCACCCAGGCCCCCTGTGTCTGGTGTCTGTTAGTTAATTAAATGTTTTTATTTATTTCTGAGAGAGAGAGAGAGAGAGACCGAGACAGAGAGAGCGAGTGCAAGCATAAGTTGGGGAGGGACGGAGAGAGAGGGAGACACAGAATCTGAAGCAGGCTCCAGGCTCTGAGCTGTCAACACAGAGCTTGAGGTGAAGCTCAACCTCATGAACTGGGAGATCATGACTTGAGCTGAAGTGGGATACTTAACTGACTGAGCCATCTAGGCCCCCCGTGGTGTCTGTAATTTTTTTTTTAAACAGAGGAAGCTTCATTTGGATACCTGAAGAATTAATATAAAATCTTTCCACTCTTTCTCCCACATGGTTTTACCTAATCCACCACTCTATTATGTTCTGAGATACACAGATTGTTTCTTTCTTTCTTTTTTTATTATCTAAATTCAAGTTAGTTAACATACGGTATAGTCTTGGCTTCAAGAGTAGAACCCAGTGATTCATCTCTTAAATATGACACTCGGTGCTCATCTTGAAAAGTGACCTCTTTAATGCCCATCGTTTCTTTCTTTTTTTTAAAATAACGTTTTTAATGTTTGTTTATCTTTGAGAGAGACAGAAGGACAGAGTGCAAGCAGGGGACTAGGAGAGAGAGAGAGGGAGACACAGAATATGAAGGGGATTCCAGGCTCTGAGCTGTCATCACAGAGCCCGATGCGGGGCTCGAACCCACAGACTGCAAGATCAGGACCTGAGCCAAAGTCGGACTCTCAACTGACTGAGCCACCCAGGCGTCCCACCATCATTTCTAAAATAAACAGTTCATGGGCTGATGAACAGGCCTAAACTGTTGCCAGCATGTTGGGTTGGGTAGAGGAAGCAAATCATTGGGGAATTCCCAGTTGCTTTTCTTCTCTCCTTCCCTTTTTTTCCTGCTTTGTTGAAGATTGATTGACCATACGGTTGTGGTTTTATTCATGGATTTTCTCTTCTGTTCCATTGATTTTTTGTGCCTATTTTTGTGCCGGTACCATATTGTTTTGATCGCTATAGCTTTGTCCTATACCTTGAGGTCCTGAATTGTGATGTTTTTGCTTTGCTTTTTCAAGATTGCTTTGGCTATTCAGGGTCTTCTGTGGTTCCATACAAATTCTAGGATTGTTTGTTCTTGTTCTATGAAAATGGCTATTGGTATTTTGATAGGGATTGCATTAAATGTGTAGGTTGCTTTGGGTAGGATAGACATGTTCACAGTATTTGTTCGTCCAATCTGTGAGCATGGAATGTATTTGCATTTCTCTGTGTCATCATCAAAGTTTTATGATTTTCAGAGTAAGGTCTCACACCGCTTTGCTTAGATTTATTTTAGGTATCTTATTTTTGATTCAATTGTAAATGGGATTGTTTTCTCAATTTCTCTTTCTGCTGCTTTATTATTGGTTATGTTTATATAACTTATTTCTATGAATTGTCTTCTGTGACTTACTGAATGTGTATATCAGTTCTATATTTCCACTCTAATATAGTATTTATTATTTGCTTCTTTCACATTGCTTTGTGTTTACTCTTCTTTTCCTAGTTTCCTTAGGGAGAAGATCTGGTTATTGATTTTAGATGTTCTGTCTTGTTAAATCATACGTGTTTGGAGCTGTACATTTCCCTCTAAGCATTGCTTTGGCTACACATCCCATACATGTGGAATATTGTGTTTTATTTTTACCTATCTTAAAGTGCTCACTTATTTCCCTTGTGATTTATTTTTGATGACTCATTGATAATCTAGGAGCATGTTTAGAATATACATTTATTTGTGATTTCACAATTTTTAAAGGTTTATTTATTTATTTTTTAGAGAGTGAACATGTGCATGTAAGCAGAAGAAGGGCAGAGAGTGAGGGAGAGAGAATCCCAAGCCAGCTCCTAGCTATCAGCACAGAGGCACACACGGGACTAAAACTCACAAACTATGAGATCATGACCTGAGTCATGACATTTAACTGACTGTGCCACCCAAGGGCCTTTCTTTCTGTTAATGATTTCTAATTTTATTAAACTGTGATCAAAGAACATCATTTCTATCATTTCAGTCATTTTAAATTTACTGAGAATTGTTCTATCTTTTGACATAAGACCTGTATTGGAGAATGTTCCATGTGTTCTTGAAAAGAAATAGTACTCTATGATTGCGGTCTGTTAAGTCTCCTTGGTTTGTAGTGTTGTTCAAGTTTTGTATTTGGTTCTCTGTCTCTTGCTTATGTGTTCCATCTACTACTGAAAGATTTTTTAAAAATATTCAATTTGTTTAATTGTTTATTTATTTATTTTTTTAATGTTTTATTTATTTCTAGGAGAGAGAGAGAGACAGCGTGAGCAGGGGAGGGTCAGAGAGAGAGGGAGTCACAGACTGAAACAGGCTCCAGGCTCCGAGCTGGCAGTCAGCACAGAGCCCGACGCGGGGCTCGAACCCACGAACCGCGAGATCATGACCTAAGCGAAAGTCGGATGCTTAACCAACTAAGCCACTCACGCACCCCTAATTGTTTATTTTTACCTTTAATTCACTAGCATTGGTTTCATGTGTTTTGTTCATATGTTTTTGCAATTGTATTCCTATTGGATTTGATTGGTTGACCTTTTGTCATTATAAAATGGCCTTGTCTTTAGTAACTTTGTCTTAAAGTCTGTTTCCGATGTTCCTATAGCCATTTCACCGATCTTTGGTTACTTTTTCCACTATATGTTTTTAATATTATTTTCAACATATTTGTGTCTTTGAGTCTACAGTGTTTCTCTTGTAGACAGCATCTTGTTGCATCATGTGTTTAAAAAAAATCTTTCCTGTCTTTTGATAAGTGTGAAAACATTTACATTTAATATAATTACTAATAAGGCAAGATTTGTCTGATATTTTACTATTTGTTTTCTATAATCAGAGGAATTCATTTTAATTATCTTTAAAATACGTATTTAATTTAATGAATATAACATGTTACACATAAGTATATTTAATTATATTTAGTATGATACGTAAATATATAATTATTTCTTTACAAAACTTTGAGCAGTTTTCCTAGCAGTTGCTATAGGCATTACAATTAACATCTTACAAAATTCTGGTTTGACTTAATAGCAACTTAATGATGAAAGTAGACACGACTTTGCTTCCATGTAGCTTTGTGTGCTTTCTCCTTTTTTAATGCTAGTATTCTCATACAGGTTGTGTCTTTATACATTATAAGCCCATCAGCACAGTATTATTGCTTCATGGAGTTGTATTTTAAATCAGAAGAAGACAAGTAAAACAAATATATTTATAATGTCTCTTATATTTACTTATATATTTATAACTTTTGGTAGATCTTTATTTCTTTTTTTAAGTTTATTTATTATTTTGAGAGAGAGAGCAGAAGTGGGGAGAGGCAGAAAAGGACAGAGAGAATTTCAAGCAGACTCTGCACTGTCAGCACAGAACCCAACACAGGACTCAGACCCAAAATTTTGGGATCATGACCTGAGCTGAAATCAAGAGTCAGATGCTTAACCGACTGAGTCCCGTGTGTCTCGCAGATCTTTGTTTCTTTATGTATATTTGAGTGTTCTAATTTCATCACAAAGAACTTTAATATTTCCTATGGGAACCATCTACAGCAGGGGATTCTTACATATTTTGTTTTTCCTGTGAAAGTCATCTTCATTTTCTTCCCCAGCTTTATTGATATGTAATTGGCACATAACAATGTGTAAGTATAAGGAATACAAGATGATAATTTGATACTCTTATATACTGTGAAATGATAACCATGACTGGATTAGTTAATTCCTCAATCACCACACATAGTTATCATTTTGGGTGTGGGAAGAGAACATTTAAGATCTGTTCTCATAGCAGTTTCAAGTATACAATAGTATTGTTCACTGTAATCTTCATGTAGTACATTAGATTTCCAGAATGTACTCATTTTATAATCAGAAGCTTCTACCCTTTGACTAACATCTCCCCATTTCCCCCAATCCTTAGCCTCTGGCAACCACCATTCTACTCCATGGTTCTAGGAGTTTGACTCACTTACTTGACTTACTTTCATCACACGTAAAACTGGCATCATAAAGTATTTGTATTTGTCTGACTTATTTCACTTATAATAATGACCTCAAGGTCCATCCATGTTGTCACAGCAAGATGTCCTTCTTTCTCATGGCTGATTAGTAACACATTGTGTGTGTGTGTGTGTGTGTGTGTGTGTGCACGCGTGCATGTATACCTACACATACATACACATAATCCCACGTCTTTTCTCAGTCATCCATAAATACTCTTAGGCTGTTTCATATTTGACTATCATGCTCTAATAAGCATGCTGCAATGAACATGGAGACAAGATATCTCTTTGAGATACTTATTTCGTTTCCTTTGAATACATATCCAGAAATGGGATTTTTGCATCATAGGAAATTCTACTTCTAACTTTTTGAAGAATCACTGTACTGTTTTCTATAGTGACTGAACCAGTTTGCATTCTTACCAACCAACAATGGACATGGATTCCCTTTTCTCCAATATTTATTGTTTTGTGTTTTTTTTTTGTAACAACCATTTTAATGGGTATGAGGTGGTATCTCATTATGGTTTCAATTTGCATTTTCTTTATGATTAGTGATGCTGAACATCTTTTCATGTACCTATTGGCCATTAGTATATTTTCTTTGTGAAAATGTCTATTTGGGTCCTCTGCCATTTTTAATGTGATTATTTGGGCTTTTTTTTTCTTTTTTCTTTTTTTTTTTCTATTGAGTTGTGTGAATTTTTTTAAAAACTACTTTTTAAAATTTTATTTTTAATTTTTTAATTTTGAAGCTTATTTATTTTGAGAGAAAGAATGTGCGGAGGGCGGGGGGTGAGAGAATCCCAAGCACTGGGATTATCTGTGCTATTAGCACAGAGCCTGATGTGAGGTTTAATCTCATGAACCATGAGATCATGATTTGAGCCAAGATCAAGATTTGGATGCTTAACTGATTGAGCTACCCAGGTTCTCTTAAAATATATTTTTTGAATGTTAACCCCTTATCAGATAGACTGGCAAAAATGTTCTTCCATTCCATAGATTGCCTTTTAATTTTGTTGAGTGTTTTATTTTGCTGTGCAGAATGTTTTTAGTTTGTTGTAGTTTCATTTGTTTGTTTTTGTTACATGTGCTTTTGGTGTCATGTCCAAAAATTTTTTGCCAAGACCAATGTCAGGAAACCTTTTCCTTATGTTTTCTTCAGGTCTTTTACATTTTTATTTCTTATGTTTAAGTCTTTAATCCATTTCAAGTTAATTTTTGTCAATGGTTTAAGTTTGAGGTCCAATTTCTTTCTTTGCATGTGATTATCTAGTTTTTCCAGCACTATTTATTGATGAGCCTATCCTGGCCCTATTGAGTATTCTTTGCTCCCTTGTCAACTATTAGCTGACTATATGTGTAAACATTTATATCTGGGCTCTTGATTGTATACCATTCATCTGTGTGTCTATTTTTACATCAGTACCATATTGTTTGGATTACCCGAGTTTTGTAATATAGTTTGAAATTCAGAACATGTGATTCCTCCAGCTTTTTCCTTCTCAGGATTTCTTTGGCTATGTGGAACCTTTTGTAATTGCATATGCATTTTAGGATTTCTTTATTTGTGTTGAAAATACCACAGGAATTTAATAAGGATTGCATTGAATCTATAAGTGGCTTTGTGTAGTTCAGACATTTTAACATATTCATCATTGTCTTATAGTTTTTGTTATGTAGAGTTTTCACTTCCTTGGCTAAACTTATTCCTAAGTATTTTGTTTTTTAATTCTATTGTAAGTGGAATTTTTTTGTATTTCTTTTTCAGATAGTTCATTGTTTGTGTATAGAAATGCAATTGACAACTGTATTTTGGTTTGCATCCAGCAAGTTTAATGAATATATTAATTAGCTCTAAGACTTTTTGGTGAAGTCTTCAGGATTTTGTATACATAGGATTTTATCAGCTATAAACAGAGACTGTTTTACCTCTTTTGGTTTATATGACTTTCACGGCTTTTTTATTTCTGAATTGTTGTGGCGAATATTTTCCTTACTATATTGAATAAGAGTTGACATCTTTGTTTTGTTCTTGATATTCTAGGAAAAGCTTTCAATTTTTCACTTTATTAGAATGTTAACTCTGGGTTTGTTATATTTGGCTTTTATTATGTTGAAGTTCGTCCTTCTCTATCTGATTTTTTGAGCATCTTTATCATGAAAGGATGTGGTATTTTGTTGGCTGCTTTTTCTGCATCTGTTGATATGATCATATGGTTTCACCTTTCATTCTGTTAATGTGATGTATCACATTTTACTGATTTATGTATGTTGAATCATGCTTACTTCCCAGCAGTAAATCTAATTTGAACATGGTGTATGATCCTTCTACTGTACAACTAAAAATTATTTGCTAATATTTTTAAAAAATCTTTTCATCTATATACATCAGAGGCAGTGACCTGTTAGTGGATTTTTTTTTTTTAGTGTCTATATATGGTGTCAGGGTAATGCCAGCTTTCTAAAATTAGTTTGGGAGTAAACTCTGCACTTCAATTTTTTAGAAGAGCTTAAAATAGGTTGGAATTAACTCTTCTTTAAATTTCAGGTGGCATTTACCAGTGAAAGCATCTGAATCTGGGTAGCTTTTCTTTTTGGGTAGTTTTGATGGACTCTCCTTAGTCATTACAGTTCTCTCTACATTTTTACAGTTTTTTCATGATTCAGTTTTTTTAGGTTGTATATTTTTGTGAATTTACCTGTTTTCTAAATTAATCAGTTTGTTGGCATATCATTGTTCTAAGTAGTCTCTCAAGATGTTTTGTATTTGTATAGTATCACTTGTGATGTCTATTCTTCTAATTTTTTTTTTCTTAAGCTAAAAGTTTGTCTATTTTGTTTAGTTTTTCAAAATACCAGCTTGGTTTCATTGATATTTTCTATATTTTCCTTGTGTCTATTTTATTTATTTCTGCTCTGGTCGTTGTTTTCTTCTTCCTTCCATTGACTTTGGGCTTGGTTTGTTCTTTTTCTGTTTTTTTTTCCGGGTGTTAAATAGGTTGTTTATTTGAGATCTTTCTCTTCTTGGTCTAGGCATTTATTGTTATAAACTTCCCTCTAAGAACTACTTTTTCTGCATCACATAAGCTTTGGTATATTGTGTTTCAATTTTCATTTGCTTCAAGATTTTTATTTCCCTTTTGATTTCTTCTTTGACCCATTGGTTCGAAAGTGTTCTATTTTCACATACTTAGAAGTTTTCCAGTTTGCTTCTTGTTTTTGTTGTTGATTTCTAGTTTCATACCATTGTACTTGGAAAAGATACTTGGTATAATTTCAGTTTTCTTAAATTCGCTAAGACTTGTTTTGTGACCTAACATATGATCTATCCTGAGGAATGTTCCATGTGTGTTTGAGAAGACTGTGTATTCTGCTGTCATATGAAATGCATTTTATATATCTATTGGGTCCATTTGGTCTCAAGAATAATTCATGTCCAGTGTTTCCATATTGATTTTCTGTGTGAATGGTCTATCCATTATTGAAAGTAGATATCCATATGGAAAGTCTCCCGTTATTATTATTGTATCATTGTTGATTTCTCCTTTAAGATGTGTTAGCATATGCTTAATATATTTAGGTGTTTCTCTGTTGAGTGCATATATATGATTGTTACATCTTTTGATGAATTGCTTATCATTAAATAAGTCTTTTAAGTCTATTTTGTCTAATATAAGTAGGGACACCCCTGCTCTCTTTTGTTTTCCACTTGAATTGGATATCTTTTTTCATCTCTTAACTTGGAGTTTATGTGTCCTAGATAAGTTGAATATAAAGGAACCTATTGTGACTCAAGTTTTGAGAAAATGGGAATTGAATTGTGAATTCAGATTGGAAGTACCCAAATCAAAGTGTACATATACAAGCTGGTTTTGTAAATGAGGGAAGTCTGGAAGAAGGAGTTAGTGGTAGAAAATAGGTCATATTGGAGAGCATGAGTCTCATCTAAAGATGACTCAGAATTTTTCAAAGAATATAAATCCAGAATTTTATGTGAAATCAGCTTTGTGTAAATATTATGTATCTTGATTTTTAAAACATAATATACTAGCCCAAATTTCTGTCTTTTCTGCAAGTTGCCGGATTTTGAACACTGGCATATCAGGGAAGGTCTTTTAGAATATTTTCCTTATTTACTGTTCTCCATTTCTTTTATTTCTACCTACAACTCTTTCCTAGTCTTTGTCAGTTTCCCCCTTTTCTTTACCACATCAAGGCTCCAAGCCCAGCCTAACAACAGAAGGTCAGAGGAGAGGCACATTTTCTTACAGGGTGAGATTTGAATATAAATACTTCCATTTATTTTCACCTGTTAGCCTTGCTTTGAAGCATATTTAGAAACTGCTTTTTTATATGTGCTTAACTATTTCTGCATTAAAAAGGATTTATAAAGATGCTTCAGGATAGGATAAACTGTGCAGTAAAGGTGGTTTGTACCATATCAAATTCTTGTTCTATATCTTTAGGCAACAGCATAATGGGATTTTATGTTGGAAGTGAAAAAATGAGACTATTTTACGATGCAACTTTGATTGCCAAAAATCTGTTAAGTTCAACATTCCTAAAAGGCTAGTACGATATTATAGCCATTGGAAAGTGGGATTTCATGTAATTAAAGAAAACACATAGATATTACCCAGGGGAGAGTGAAAGCATACTGAAAGTACTATACACTTTAGAGTTAGGAAGAGCTGGGTGCCAGCATCTCCTTGACATGTACTAGCTATATGACCACTAACAAGTTTCTTAGCTTCTCTGAGCTCCTGTAAATGGGAATAAGGAGGGAAAGAGAATTAATTGATTAAAAATTTCCTGAGAGACACCTTTAAAGCAGTTATTGCTCTAAACATATTTAGTCTGCCCACATAGAATTAAGAGTCTACCAGGAGAGACAGATGAAAAACAAGCAAATTTTATGATTATTTACTATTACAGTAGGTGCTACAGAGGAAAACCACAGCATTGAATGAGAGCAAAACTAAGGGAGAGTGGTTATGCATGGCAAGTACTAAAATATTAATATGTGTGAGTGAAAGGTAATAAAGCCTCTTTTGGGGTTAGAGTTAGAAAAGGTATTTGAACAGCATAGTGTCTTGAGTCTCAGATTTCAAGAGGTTATTAATAATAGTGCTGTGCTGATGCCTTTCAAAATAGTGCAGAGTTAATGCTGAGTAATGGTTGGATGTGTGATACACTCTGAAAAAAAAAATTCCTGCTAATATACTCATTTTTCAGTTGTTGTCTATGACTAGTCTGGTCCTTACTTTTCTTCTGTCAGTGATGGTGGTTGGTGGGACACATTAAGGTTCCGGATTCAAGCATTCCCATTAAATTCTTGGATGAATGAAAGCCAACACTAAAGAATGTGCTTACGTGGAAGCAAGAGAGATCTTCCTTAGCTTAAGCTGCAGCAGAGAATCTATTAGAAAATACACAGATCCTGACTGATGAGGTAGTGCCTAAAACCAGGTCCCGCAAAGGAAATCAGTCATCAAAGGAACATCTCTCTCTCTCTGCTCTATTGGCACTGTCTTCCATCTTTGCTTTCTTATTTTCTTATAGGATAGGGCCTTTCTCTCCTCTTTCTGTAGGTTACAGGAGGTTCTAGCCATCCACAGACACTAATTAGCTGATGTCTCCCAAGAGGGATAGTCTGATCAGTCCTGCTTTAATCAGGTATTGTGCCCAAGTCCAGTCCATACTGGTGAAGAGAGTCAGATCACATAATAGCCCACATAACTCCCATCACTTGCAGAGTGACTTCTGGAGTTCATTCATTTATTTAGGGGGAAGTAAGAACAGAACACACTTCATCAGGAATATTGTGAACATTAGATGAAATGATATATAGTGTCCAGCATATAGTAAGTAGCAGTAAATGTGAGGTATTATTACTGTTATTGTTGCTGCCATTTGACATATTATTTCAGGTTTTGTAAGACAATTTTTTGCTTATAATCATTGGAATCATTTCAGCAAGTTTAGAATGAAAGGCTAATTCTGTAACCAACTCTTGAGCAAATGTGGGACTGTGAGGCTGAATGTGTCCTCATTAGTACAGTATCAGTCTTAGAAACATGGCTCATGTAATTAAATTTGTTTTACTCTTTTCTTTATCATTTTGTTGAAGCATGCCAGATGGGAAGAAGACGAATAACAAAGCTTATCATTACCAAGGGTAAAAAAAAAATTCAAGCCAATATTCAAGCTTAGCTGCTTAGATGTTTCTTAACTTCTAATGAATAACATAGGCATTAATAGTAATACAATTGTTGGTACCTATTGAAGTTTGCAGTTATTAAAGCAGTAATAAAAAGAACCTTATCATAGCCATTACATGGTTTTCCCACATTTTAATAGACATTTGCCTCTCCAGATAATTAAGGCATGCCCATTAAGTTCTCAGATGAAAAAGTTAATGTAAATGAACACTTCTAAGTCAATACCCAGTGGGTGAAATTGTTTTTGGTTTTTTTTGTTTTTGCTTTTTTTCCTATTTTCTCAACTGATTGGAGAAACCTCTTGATTTGTATAGTGAGTCTACTGAGGTAAAAAGCTCTAGCATATCTGTGGTATTTCCAAATTCAATTTAAAGATAGGTAAAATTGTCTTTGGCAATTAGGCAAAAGTAGTTTTGATTCTTCTTAGTAATAAGATGCTTGTGACTAAGGTCCTCCAGCAGGCATGTGTGAAGCCAGGTTTGCTCTCACTTCAGCTCGTGTACTGGTTGCTTTCCTGCCCAGTGGGCTCCTTTGCTACGTATCTGCCTGGCTCATGCCTCCCCTTGCTCCTATTTTTGCTCACATAGTATCTTCTCTGTGGCAACTGCTCTGCCCATCTGTTAAAAATTGCATTTCGCCAACCTAGCATTCCTCAAACCCCTTATCTTGCTGGACTTTCTTCTCAAGGAACACAATACATTCTAACATGTTAGGTAATTGATTTATTTGTAATGTTTATTTTAGGTCTTAATACTGTTTTTATCTATTTTCCCTGATGTATCTCCAGTGCCTCAAACCAATCCAGGCACAGAGTACACCTTCCATAAATATCTAATGTATGGCATATATAATTCATTTATAAATATCATACACATATATATCTATAAGTTAGTGGGTCTAAAATACTTTAATATGTGTTTTTATAGCTTTTTTTTATTAGCTTTCATCCTTCAATCCATCTATCCATTCATTCATCTTTTAATATTTTCTGAGCCCCTGAAAACATTTGTTTTCCTGGGTGGGATGCAGGAAAAGGAAAGGAAGAAGAACTAATTCTTGTTTTTACTGAGTTTATGATGCAGCTATGGCAAGAGACAAATATTTTCTGTAAGATGAATTCAGTGTTATTAAAGGATACTTGGATACTGTAGACAATAACAGAGGCTAACACGAGCTTAGGCTTTTTTGCTGGGGCAACCTGGATGATGGGGAAATTCCCAGCAAACGGGTTATGTGAAGGGTTTGGAGAAGACAAAATGGATGGCAGATGTGCAAGAGGCAGACTAACAGTATCTACACAGGTCTAGGGTAGGAGAGATGGAGAAGCTTAGAAAGCAAAGGAAGGTTAGTGTTACCAACTGGAGAGTTGGAATGAGGACTGTGAGAGAAATAGAGGCCAAGACCTTAAACACCATATAAGCCTCTTTGGTAAGTTGAGGCTTGTCCTGAGCCATTTGTAGATTTTAAGCACCGGGGATGAAGCAGCACAATTGCCACAAAGGGTGGCTGCTCTGTATGTGCGTCTCATCCTCCATCTGTGAGTGCCACATAGAATGCCTTGAGGTAAGCCTTGGTGTCAAATTTGGCCTGTAAAAGATGTCCTCAGAAAACTATTTTAGTACATTTGCCATCTTTGGCCAGAGTCCATTTCCTCCTTCACTGGTCAAGAACCCTGAGTTGCCTTTGGGGAAGTCTTCATCTCTTGTTAGTTTGTGTTGAGGTGAGGCTCCACTTATGATGCCAGAGGTGGAACCTGTGATCCTGATCTATCAGAGAGCTAAATTCCCGTGGCTACAGTGATTGGCCTGAGTGTGAGCACATGACCTGGTCCGAGCCAATCATTATAATTTCATTCTTCTCTAGCCTTAGTAATTGGGTCAAGATGGCCAAACTGGTTTAATTAAAGTGAGCTCCCCTGTTACAAAGAGGAAAAGCTGTTTTTTATACTGGATTTGAACCTTGGAAGCTTCAAGGTAGCCTGGAACTGCAGACAGCCATCTTGGCACTGTATGGGGACTGAGATTTGCACCAAGATGGAGAGGCACAGTGGGGCAGGATGGGGATACTGGGTCTTGGTGACATTGCCTGAGGCCTAGATGAAGTTTTACGTAAAGCCAGAAAAAAATCTGCAGTTTTCAGAAATGTGTTATGTTTGGTTTCATTTTCATTTTTGCTTATGTAGTTTTAGATTTTTCTGTCTTTGCAGAGGTAAGCATCCTGACTAACATAGACTGAAAAAGATTTCCCTGCTGTAGACTCTCATGCTGCAATTTGCTTAAATGGGGTGCTGACACTGCTTGTTGACCATTATCAACGCTGGAAGTGAACTGTTTCAATACAGTGACTTGAACTGCCTCTTGTTCTATACAATTAATCATGACTAATATGAAGAAATACTTTTTCTTCATTTTATCCATTTTTCTAACACATTCTAAGTTGTTTGAATTTTCACCTGCTCCATACTTATTTTCTCAATGATTATTTGACAAAATTCCAGATAAGATAAATAATTCTTTGCTTTTTCTTGGAACAGTAAGGATCATAGTGTGTTAAATTCTGATAGTCCTGCATCAAGCCCCAACTTGAAATACAGTATTAAAATCTCCTTCAGATGCATGTATTTGCTTTACAGAAAAATTTCTGGCATCCTTCAAAGCTCCAACACAAACTGTGGTTGACTGTAACCAAAACAATATTTTCCCAACTATATTTGAGTCAGTTTATAAAGGAGTCTGTTAGATATTGATCAAATTCATGTCAGTTTCTTCAAAAGAGTTGGTTGCTGGCAACTGTGAATTTTATTCTTTCTGAAAATGAATACATTTGATTTCATTGCTCATTACTTTTAGTATGAAAATGCAACTGTAATTTATACACATATTTGTTTACTTCAGAGTTATCTCTGAAATCATCTGCTTAGTCATTCATGCATGTATGCATTTCTTCATTCATTCAGCAAATGCTTGTTGATCACCCAGCCTCTGCTCCTGGTATTAGAGATATAGAGAACATTGATTATGGTCTTTCTTTTTAAAAGAATGCCTATGGGTTGAATTCCTGGTGCTTGTTTTAAATTCGGAATAGAATTCTAAAGACAGTTGTATTTTATCTTAAGATGGTTACATCATAAAGTATGTCCTTAGGACAGATGTTGAATAACAATAGTAATTCTCAAACTTGAAATTCCAGGACCTGCACTTAGGTAAGCTGGAAAGTGGGGCCGGGAATCTGCCATTTTTCAACCAGCTTCCCAAGGGTTCTGTTCTAGATGGTCAGCTACTCATACTTGAAGAATCAGATTCTTATAAGATAGTAGTTATATTGGAAATAAGAACTTAAAGGAGAAATGTATAAAGATATTAGACCAGAGAAGGGATAAGGGCAAAACCTCTTTGGCTAGAATCTCTGACCATAGATAATATGACCTGGGTTTATAAGTCCAGTTTCATCTCTTGCCACACCCCCCAAACAACCTTCTGGTTTAAGTAAGATACCTGTTAAGGACATTTCAGTAGTTTACTTTATTAAACCCTCTTCTCTTTTCAACCGTGGAAAACATTGTCCCCACCTTTCCTTGAGGATCTGAATTTTGCATATCACCAAAAACATGGGTAGCTAAGTGCTCTTCAGACTTTAATAACATAATATCCAGGACTATTGTTAAAATATAAATTCTGACTTTGGACTGGAGCAGGACTTGAAGTTCTACATTTCTAAGAAGATCCCAGTGATGTTGATGTTACTAATCCATAGACCATACTTGAAGTAGCAAGGTTCCAGCCTATAGTACGATGTTCCTTCTCAGAACCCCTCCTGCCCTGGTAAATGTCCAGTTCTCTGTTGACTCATACTGGTATTTTTCCATATACATAATTTTTCTATCTAAGGGAACAGATATTTAATATTTACCTACTAAATGCAAAGCATTTCATGTGTGTTGTCTTAATTCTCTCAAGCACCCTGATTAGATGGTACTATCACCTCCATGTTATAGATGAGAAAATAGGCTCTGAGAGATTAAGAAATAGTTTACCCAAATTGCAGTTTTCCTAAAAGTTTTTGAGGGTATGATCTATGTCTCCTATGTCTTTAACTCCGTAACAATACACAGCACAAGGGTTGACACATTATAGAAGTTTAATAGACTTTCAACATCAGATAATAAATAATGAATCCTTCAAATCATAATCAAGTATTTGTGATGATTCAGAAAATGTTCACAGTCCAATGTTGAGTGGAAATATCAGGATCTAAAATTATCAGACCATCTTAATTGTGTCAAAAGTATATTTGTACATACAGGACAACAGAGTTTGAAAGAATATAAATGAACTCCAAAAATACTGTTTATCTGGGGAAGGAAAGCTGGTAGTGTAGGCTTTCTGCTTTTATGGCTGACTGTGTTTTATGATTTATTTTGGGTAATTAGTAGGTATTAATTATATAACCAGAAAGCCCAGTAAATATAACCAGGTACAATGAATCTCTTGCTAGGACAAAGATGAGACTTGTGTAAGATAGAACACTGGCAGACCCATCACAACTAGAGAGTGATGGATGTCTGGTACATTCCAGGGGAGTGAAGCTGACACACAGGTGGGGACAATGTTTAGACACAAACACGGTTTTTGTTTTAAAGTGATTTCTAATTTTTGTTTTAACACTTAGGAATGGCAGGAGCACCTGGGTGGCTCAATCAGTTAAGCACCTTGCTCTAGGTTAGGCTAAGGTGGTGATCTCATGATTTGTGGGAGAGAGCCCTATGCAGGATTATGCAGTGAGCATGGAGGATACTGGGATTGTCTTTCTTCCTCTGCCCCTTTTCTTTGCTCACATTCTTCCCCCCTCTCTAAAATATAAAAAAAAAAGATAGATAAAACTTAGTAATGGCATTTCTTATATTTTAAATTTACTTTCATTGAGGTATAATATACCACAGAAAAATTCACACAATGTAAGTATATTGTTGCATGGACTTGTACAAACCAAACAGACCCATGTGAGCAGCACCCAGATGAAGAAACAGAACACTGAAAGCATGCTCACATTCCCCTGTGCACATGCCTCACATCTGCCCCCCCCCATCCCCAACTCACATGTGGCCGCCGGGATTACTGCCATCCTGATTTCTGACAGTGTGGCTTAGCTTTGCTTGTTTTTACTATATAAACCTGGAATCATACAGTAAATACTATTTTGTGCCTAATTTATTTTATGCCATATTATATTTGTGATATTTAATAATATTGGATGTTCTTGTAGATTTTTCATTTTCATTGCTGTATAGTATTCCATTGTATGGATATATAGCACTCTTTGCTTATTCTTGACAAGCATTTTGGTGGTTTCTAGATTTTGGTTATTATGTATAATGCTATTCTAAGTATTTTGTATGGTTTTGGGCAGTAGTATGTCTTTTACTGTGTTCTGACAATTATTTTTAAAAAGTTCTGATGGATTTGGGTACATTGTGGTGTCCTAAGACTTTAAAGGTTCCCACAGAATTATCTAGAGAACCCCAAAGATTTTGAGGCAAGACCCTGGAATATGTATTTTAACCTGATGTTCTGTGGATCTCATTTTAAGAAACACCTTTATAAAAAGGAAGAATATGGGACTGGGAACAGCCATGATTTTAAGCTTGTTTTTCCACTTACTAACTAACATGGCTTTGTGGAAAATTAAATGACCTTGCTAAATTTGTTTCCCCACCTCTAGTAGTGTATCCTTGTGTTGACTGTCTGATTCACATGAAAGAGAATGAATATGAAAATGTTATGTAAAGCATTCTGTAAGTAAGACTTTGTTCTTATTTCCCAAAACCAAACTGTGAGGGTAGAAAGAAACAGTTTATTGTTAGTAATAATACTTATGTTGAGGTGACCTGTCTTGGCCTTTTATTTTTTAAATGAAACCATACTACTGCTATAAAAATTGTGACAGCACAGAGAACTGATTCCCACAGATAGGTGACAGCTTTGATCTCAAGATATCAAGCCTTTTGGAAAAGGAACCATGTTCATGGATAGGCCCACAACCCACTGAGTGCGTAGATGACCAGTTTCAGCTTGGTCAAGGAAATAAAGGAGAAAGCCCAAAGCTAGACTGAATTAAATATTTTTTTTCATATTCCTCTAACTCTATAAAAGAGCAGGGTTTATGCATCAGAGGAGCTCAATAAATTCATAGTGATCAGTTGATAAATAAGTTATCCTTCCTGATTCCTAATTCTCTGCCTTCCCTTCACCCTTGCTGTGCTGTAGCTTCACTGAACTTCTTTCAGAGTCCTAAATGTTCCTTGTTGATTTCAGCTTCAGCACATAACCTTTACCTGGAGTATTCTTCTCTTCTGTTCTTGGTCTAGTGAATATTTTATTACCTGTTTAATAGCCATTCTGATTGGAAAGGTGGATTTCTCTCCCCTTGGAGCGGATCTCTGTGGTTACATAATCTGAAGTTAGCCTTGTATCACCCTGAATGTCTTCATTAGAGCACTCATCACACCACTGTATTTTTGTAACTCATTTATTATGGAACTTGTAACCTCCATAAGAGAAAAGACTATGCTTGCTTTATTGACTGCAATATTCCCAACAGCCCAGAGCCTAGCACATAATAGTCAATAATTCTTTATTTTTTTGTACTGCTGTCTTTTTTTTTTTAAGCCAAGAATGAAAAGTTCCTTGGAAACTAATGATGAGGATACCCAAGAAGATTAGTACTTCACAACTGCTCCTGGCTCCATGCAAGCATCCCATGGCTAAGGGCAAAGGATTTCCATTGCTATTTGCTTTTGATAGATGTTTTATTTCTCTCTCTCTCTCTCTTTCTTTTTCTTTTTCTTTTTCTTTTTCTTTTTCTTTTTCTTTCTCTTTCTCTTTTCCTTTCCTTTCCTTTCCTTTCCTTTCCTTTCCTTTCCTTTCCTTTCCTTTCCTTTCCTTTCCTTATCAGAGGATGACTGTGTGCATGTTGATGGCAAATGTCTTGGCAGGCTTCATATATCTGGATAGATATCCTTGCAAGTAAATCTTACCTTTCATCACAATTTCAGAACTTTTCCAAAGAAAACGGATCAGAACTAGCATCTACTTAAGGCAGAGTGACTCACATCAGGTCATGAACTCACTGAATCACCCACACATACACAGTTTTGTGTTTTGAAATCAAAATGGCCATTGAGATCACAGCCAGAATGAAAATGATGTTTTGAGAGGTTATTACTATTTGGTTCTGGGAATCAACAGCCAACCTTTTTTGTTTCCCCCTCACCCCTGTCATTTGCTATTTACACTCAGCTTTGGCCTTTTAGATTTAGTGTCAGGGATGGGAGCTGTTAGAGGTGGAGCTTTGGGTTGCCCATCAATCATCCACCCATCTATCCATCACTAAATAGATGCATACTCACTTGGAGAATTACACACCTAAGCTTTAGAGCTGAAAGAGGCATTATGTCTATTTCAGAATTTCCCAAGTCATCAGACTTGTGCAAAGCACAGTGATAAAAAGGCTGGCTAGGCAAGGAAGGAAAAGGGCGGAGGTGCTCTAAGATTCAAAGCAGAAATTTTTATTAAAAAATTTTTTTTAATATAGCAAGTTTTATTTTATTTATTTTATATTTTTTTAAATAGTTTATTGTCAAGTTGGTTTCCATATAACACCCAGTGCTCATCCCCACAAGTGCCCTCCTCCATGCTCATCACCCCCCTTCCCTGCCCCCCCCACCCCCATCAACCCTCAGTTTGTTCTCAGCATTTAAGAGTCTCTCGTGACTTGCCTCCCTCTCTCTCCCCCACTATTTTCTCCCTTCTTCTCCCCCATGGTCCTCCGTTAAGTTCCTACTAATTCTCCTATATGTGCAAACATATGGTATCTGTCCTTCTCTGCCTGACTTATTTCGCTCAGCATAATGCTCTCAAGGTCCATCCATGTTGCTACACGTGGCCAGATTTCATTCTTTCTCAGTGCCATGTAGTAGTCCATTGTATAGATAAACCACATCTTCTTGACCCATTCATCCGTTGATGGACACTTAGGCGCTTTCCATGTTTTGGCTAGTTGAGAGCGCTGCTATGAACATTGGGGAACATGTGTCCCTATGCATCAGCACTCCTATATCCCTTGGGTAAATTCCTAGCAGTGCTATTGCTAAGTCCTAGGGGAGTTCTATTGTTAATTTTTTGAGGAACCTCCGTACTGTTTTCCAGAGGGGCTACACCAGTTTACATTCCCACCATCATCGTAGGAGGGTGCCCATTTCTCCACATCCTTGCCAGCATCTAGAGTCCTCTGATTTGTTCATTTTAGCCACTCTGACTGGTGTGAGGTGGTATCTCAGTGTGGTTTTGATTTGTATTTCCCTGATGAGGAGGGATGCTGAGCATCATTTCATGTGTCTGTTGGCCATTTGGATGTCCTCTTTGGAGAAGTGTCTGTTCGTATCTTCTGCCCTTTTCTTCACTGGATTGTTTGTTTTTCGGGTGTGGAGTTTGGTGAGTTCCTTATAGATTTTGGATACTAGCTCTTTATCTGATATGTCATTTTAAAGCAGAAATTTTTATATTTTGCTAGGATTTTGAAAGAATCTCTAAAATAATTCAACTTTGGGGGCACATGGGTGGCTCAGTTGGCTAAGCATCTGAATCCTGATTTTGGCTCAGATCATGATCTCACAGTTCGGGGGATTAAGCCCCATGTTGGGCTCTGCACTGGCAGCCTTCCCCACCCCCTGCCTTTCTCTGCCCCTCCCCTGTTCTCACTCATGCGATCTCTCTCTCTCTCTCTCTCTCTCACTGAGTTGCTTGCTCTCAAAATAAATAAATAAACTTGCACTCAACTTTGCTCTATCTTAACTTCATTTGCATTCATGCTTGTTAGTCATTCATCTTAGTGGTTAATTGCTGAGACTCTGGAATTTGCTCGGGTTTGAGTCTTGGCATCAACTGTTGCTGAACTTATGTAACTGGTCAAAGTGTTTAAGAGTTATGTGTGTCAGTTCACACATCTATAAAAAGGCAAAACTAAGAAGAAATGTGTTGGTTTATTGTAAGGTTTAAATGAGATAGTGGTTGTAAAGTGCTTAAAGCTCAGTGCCTGGGATGTAATGAACACTCAGTGCATGTTGGTTTTTATTTTCACCAAAGGCTTTCATGGTCACTATGTGTGAGATGCTGTGTTTGTACCAAGAATAAAGTTCAGTCGCCATAATTGTGCAATATTTCCTATCTAAGAAGAGAGGATAAAGACCTCACAAATTATTGTCCAATATAATGACAAGTCTACCATAGAAAACACATGGAACAAAGTGTGTTGTCAACTCTGAGGAGGGAGCAACTATGTTTGATATTTGGTTTTATATGGACTTGGTAAAAGAGAACTGTAGGGATATGTTTTTCAGCAAAGAGAACTGCTCACAGGGATTTTCACCTGTGGAATGGTCAGGCAAGTTGGATGTAGCTTGGGCTACTGAGCAATGGGACTGAGCAGGGAGGTGACTGTGGGGAGCCCTGCAGTCAAGGGTGTGTGTTACCACTAGTTGCTCTATGTGTTCCTATACTACAGGGCTAACATTCTCAACGTTTGTTTCTGAATGTATCTTGGGGTGTGTTGACTTATTGTTTAGAAGATCTTACTTTACACTTTGAGTTTGGAAGGGGCATTACATTTTTTTCGGGTTTTTAAAATTGAGAATCAAGATGTGTGTGAAATGTGGTTCTGCCCCACTGTTGCTTTAGTTAAATTGATTGAAAGCCAGGGCGCCTGGGTGGCTCGGTCGGTTAAGCGTCCGACTTCAGCTCAGGTCATGATCTCACAGTTTGTGGGTTCGATCCCCACATCAGGCTCTGTGCTGACAGCTAGTCCAGAGCCTGGAGCCTGCTTCAGATTCTGACCCTCCCCTGCTCACACTGTCTCTCTCTCTCTCAGAAATAAATAAAACATTGAAAAAAGAATTGATCGAGTGCCATCATCTAATGCCATTTTTCATGGGCCTCAAAAAAGCATTTTCTGTCTTAACAGAACAATTTAAAAAGCAACTGCTCTGGGCAAAAAGTTGAGAGAGTTAATATTAAGCACATTGACTTGTCTTTCTTTTTTAAAAAAAAATTAATCTTATTCCCTTTCTCCCCTCCCATATCTTTACACCCTGTTTTCTCTTCCATTTTAATTTCCCTTTCTTGGACTCTCTATATTCTTTTTCTTCTACCATCACTTTCATCTCAAACTCAGTCCTTCTCCAGCCTCTCTTAGGCCTACTGGGGGGGGTCCTCACACTTTTTGGGGTTCTGTGGAGTTAACTCAGGGCCAGGACTGGTGGAACTCTGAATTCACACTCGGGATTCCACCTTGTATATCTGACTAGCTTTGTATTTTGAGTTTCTAAGTGAGATTTTGTTTGGAGAAACAGTTCTGGGGTTACAGAAAGTTTAATATTATGGCCTTAGGGTACTGAGTCATACTGCATTTCTCATTTTCTTTAACCACTTTGTAATAGTAAAACTGATTTGAGTAGGCCCTTTTCAAATAAATGTCTGTTGTTTTTTTTTTTCACAGTTGCTCTCTTGAACTATTCCTTTCCTTTCTTGTTTTGCTTACAAATGGTGCTTTTTGATGTGCTTTCTGTGGGCTAATGTTTTGGAATGCTGTTTTATATTCTTTTTCTGAATTACACAAGTCAGAATGGCATTCTTGAATTTCACTTTTTAAAAATTGTTGCTGACTAGTGTTATGAAACTCTGTATACCAATGACATATAAGGTTCAATGGAAGGATAATGTGCATATTGATAAGCTTTTCATATGTTGTATAAAACACACATTCCCTAGGTGAACACATTCACTTTTCTTCCCTCTGCTGGATGTGATGTGGGCCAACTTGCCCCACAGTCCACATTCACAAGAAACAAAGAGAATCAGAAAAAGGAAAAGGAGCAGTAATGGGATTTTTTTTATATTGTGAAACTCTGTAGCTAAATGATAATTCCACATCATTTTTTCAACTGCTCCATGGTTTTTGATAGTTCAGAGGGGAAGAAGGGATCAGAGTGGAAAGTGTAAATAAAACTCATTCATGAGCTAAAAGATGACTCCTCCCCCTCCTTTACTTTTTGAATTATGCCAATAATTAAGTCTAATATTAATGGACCAAGACTGGGGAAGGAGGAATTGAGGAAAGTATGTTATAGAACTTTCTTCCCCCCCCAAGTTTGTTTATTTATATTGAGGGCGAGGGAGGGAGGGATTGAGGAAGGGAAGGGTGAAGGGAGCACATGGCGACTAGTGAGGGAAGGACAGAGAGAGAGAGGGCGGCAAAAGAGAATCCCAAGCAGGCTCTGGGTTGTGAGCACAGAGCCTGACATGGGAGCTCAATCTCAGAACCATGAGACCATGACCTGAGTGGAAATCAACAGTTGGTGGCTTAGCCGACTGAGCCAGCTAGGCACCCCTAGAACTTTCTTTTAAAAAGTTTTGTGAACCAAATAGATAGAATGCAAGATATGGTACATGTCTCCTTTCTATTCTCATGTTTACTTCTCTCAAGCTTAGACGTTGTTTGAATTTCTTTCTTTACTTGTCACTGAACCGAGTTGTACATATGTATTAGTTTTAGGTCTTTCCCTGTAAATCCAATCCTCAGACATTTTGTTCTTTTTCTGAGCCAATACTGCATTTGTCTGCATCATTCACACCTTTAACACGAAGTTATCAAAATCCTTATAGTTTCTGTTCATCCCTTGTACTTAAATATGCCTCTAAAAATGGTTTGATCCGAATATATTGTGTCATCATCTGAAAGAGGTTTGCATTTTGTTTCTTTGTGTGTGTGTGTGTGTCTATTTGTGTGTATGTGTGAAGAAATTCTGAATCTCATAAACCCAGCTGTGTGTATACGACTTTGTGGAGATTTAAGTATTTCTTACAGTGAAATATAATTTCAGAGAGTTCTTTATATTCAAAGTACCAAAATGGTTACTTTTGGGAATTTAGCCTGAGGAACTAACTCAAAATGTGGATAAAACCAAGTGCATAAAGAAGTTTATTGCAGATAAATTTCTAAAGGCAAAAAATGGTAAACAATGGGGTAATGGTATTTTCAGGTAGTGTATAATCCACTCAGTGAAATACACAGATCGATTTAGATGAGGACTGTGAAGACTGCACAACACCCATGAATAAACTGTCCCATTATAGTACCTGTATACTGTATACTTGATCACGAATGAGTAAAATTATGCTAGAGGAAAACTACTGGCAGAGACTGTGCTAAGATACTAATAGTTGTGTGGCAGGAAAGTACAGGAATAATAAAACTCTGTCCCTCTCCCCCATTTGCTGAAGGCCTCTTACTGTGCCAGAAAGTATATTATGTGGCTCCCTGAGCTAACTCTCACACTGCTTTTAATATAGCTGTTCTGATCCCCATTTGCAAATGAGGAATTCTGAGGGTCACACAAAGTTAGGTGACTTTCCCATTTGATCTGACTATTGAGGTTGGGCTTCAAAAAGAAGGCCTTATGCATTTTATGTATTTATTTATTTCATGCATTTTAGCAAGAAAATGGTTTAAAAAATAACTAAGGTAGTGGTAGCACAACCTGGATTCAAATGTCAGTCCTACCACCAGTAGGTGGTATGACCTTGATCCACCATTCCTCATTTATAAAAGGAGAGGGATTGAGATTAAACATTCACAGAGGGTTTCCTATGTTGAGATGCTTGTGTATAGATTTTTAGTTGGCTAGCGTGCTTCTCTTAAAATAAGGTAATTCCATGAGATTTGGGTTAATAGTTGTTACTGTAGTTTCTCATTGTAGACACTATACCTATTAGCTAGAAATTGCATATCTCCTAGAGATAGAAGTATTACTAATTAAAGGAGGTGTATTTGGTGTACAAATTGGGTGGGAAAGGATTCATGATGTCCAGACCCCTTTTCATTTATTTGTCTAAATCAAAGAAAAGGAGCATGCAAGGAGTAACATGATTGATGGAGAGCTTCAGAGTCCTGGCTGCTGCTTGAGTATGGCTCATAAATTCCAGAGATGATTTCCCATTTAGCTGGGTGTGCAGCCTCATGGCAGACAGCTGCCTGCGCAGCTGGGGCATCAACCCTCACTCATCATGTGGGATGCAATAGGAATGGCTTCTAGCTGGTAATATTCATGCCCATCTGTTGAGATAACATGGAGCTCTCATGAACAGTGGTCAACATCATCCTCCTATAACCTCCCTCCAACCTCTTACCTCCTACCTCCCATTTATCCCTAGCCATGATCATTTCTATCTTCTTTTTAGATGTCCTTTCTATATGGGTAGTACTTTGTTAGTCCCTACAGTCTGAAGATATTTTCAGGCGTGGATCACAATTATCCTATAATTCTGAAGCTGGAAAAGAGCTGAAAACACATTGTCTAATCTGCTCATTTCATAGCCTAGAAGGCTAAGATTCAGAGAGGTCTCCTTATTTTCCAATGTTCACGCAGGTAGTCTGTAGTAGAGAAAATGGTTAGTGTTTCAGGCTTACTACTCTTCTCCAAATACACTTCTGGAATTTTTTTCCAGTGACCCTGATGGTCTTCCCAATACACTTAGAGATATTTCTGCTAAAAATCTGCATGGGTGTGACAATAGACTGGAAAAGAAAAATAGTCTTGCAAGAGTGTTAGAGGCCACTAGATCATCTAAATACCTAGAGAAAATAAGTTCACTCATTTAGTCATAAGGCACTGCTGGAAAGAGTGAGTAACATTATTTCTTTTTCTTTTTTTTTAATGTTTTATTTATGTTTGAGAGAGAGACAGCATGAGCAGGGGAGGGTCAGAGAAAGAGAGGGAGACACAGAATCCGAAGACAGGCTCCAGGCTTTGAGCTGTCAGCACAGAGCCTGATGCAGGGCTCGGACCCATGAACTGTGAGATCATGACCTGAGCCAAAGCCAGATGTTCAATCGACAGAGCCACCCAGGCTCCCCGAGTAACATTATTTCTGGGAAACAGAGAGCTAGGATCTATTTATTCCTTCATCGTCTATCTTCTCTTTCTTCAATAAAGAGAAAGACTCTCTGTGTTAAGAAGAGAGTCTGTTACACCCTCTTTTTGTCTCCTTGCCTTTTTGTTTTGTTTTGTTTTGTTTATTTGCTTGCTTCCTTCTTATTTGTGTTCCTTTTCATTTGAGATTCTATTGAATGGGTAGAGTCACTTGCTGTTTGGAGGTTGGACTGAAACTGGATCCCACATTATGTATCCTGACATATCCCGTGTAACACTAGTAAACAGCCTCTCAGAGACACATAGGCCCAGAAGCACTTTCATGGTTTAATCATTTCATGGTTCTATCATTTCATGGTTCTTATCATGTACGCTACGTGTTCACTTTTTAAATTTTTTTAATGTTTTATTTATTTCTGAGAGAGAGAGTGAGACAGTGTGAGCAGGGGAGGGTCAGAGAGAGAGGGAGATACAGAATCTGAAATAGGCTCCAGGCTCTGAGCTGGCTGTCAGCACAGAGCCCGATGTGGGGCTTGAACCCATGAACCATGAGATCATGACCTGAGCCGAAGTCGGACACTTAACTGACTGAGCCACCCAGGCGCCCTTACATGTTCACTTTTGGTAACTCATTTAATTTCCACAATACTTCTGAGATAGGGATAATTATTCCCACTTGACAGGTGAGGAGAATAAGTTCCGTAGTGAGCAAGTAGTGGTTTATGATCATGAGGTTTGTAAACATCTGAAATGGGCTTTAGGATTCCAGGTTTCAGTCCCTGTATCAAACTTTAATGTACACACATAACACTTGGCGTTCTTATGAAAAGGCATCTTATAACTGACTAGATCTGGAGCAAGGCTAGATATTCTGCACTTCTAGCAATCTCTAAGATAATGCTTCTGCTGCAGCCATGGCTAGATGGCTTTATTCCCCACTGTGCATTTTCTTATCTTGGAACCTTAAATCCTTGAGGTAATTGGACTCCCCATATAGTCCCCAGATATTGAATATTGCCTTGCTGTTGAGTAACTTGGTCAAGATCTGTACTTATACTTGAAGGCATGTAGGAAAATCACAAGATATTATCACAACATGATTGAATTTGCCATTTCCTGATCATTGAAGGAAGAAGCTGATTCTTAGGACCTAGGACTCCTATGCCGGATATATAGAAATAGGAGGGATTTAGAATGAGGAAGAATGGTACTACCACTTCTTTTCTGTCCTTGGTCAGCTTCCTAACCTCAAATAAGAAGCTCCCAAACTCATTATCTTAGGTTTAGTCCCATTCACAGAGGATGAGCTGTAGAAGAGGTGACTGCATGGTACATACCAAGGCTGCAAGATGATCTGGCAACCCTGCCAGTGACATAAAGTACACAGAGAAAACTTTGGAGGAAATGGCAGTGACTCACCATGTGATGATCATATTCATAAAAGAGAGGAAAGGAGAAAAGGTGATGTACTATCAGATCCTTTGAAGCATTTATGTTTTGTGTGAGTCAACATAGTCTAAAGGAAGCTCAAAAATGAAAGGAATGAGAAAAAAAAACAAATAAAAATGTATATCAACATCAGTCCAGTCTACCAACTACATTGGAGACCAAGATTTTCTTTGGCACCATAGGACATTTTGATTTTCCAGTGAGTATGCCAGATAGATAGATAGATACATAGATACATAGATAGATGATAGATAGATAGATAGATAGATAGATAGATAGATAGATAGATAGATAATAGATAGCTATTAGAGGTCGAGGAGTCCTGACAAATGCTTTTAGGGAAAGAAAAGGTTTTGAGTTCATTGTATTTTTAAGTTCACAGAGGCAAGGTGGATAGGTAAAGAGAGGGAGCAGTTTTGAGATTGCTGTGTTCTTTTAATGAAAAGATTCATTGTGATGGCTTCCTGCACTCTCCTGTCTGGGCCTTTGAGGCTAGAACCCATTAATTCCTCTTTATAAATAATCTTCATTCCCCTGATCCATGATTCTAGCTGAATAACAGAAGATTAGGATAGGCATGTGGGTAGATGCCTTTCTGCACTCTTGGAGAATCGGAATTTGGCCATTTAACTTATGCGATGGAAAAGAAATTTTTGCAGTAGGAAAACAACCTGATGTGTTTCTAATCCACAGATCCAAACTTTCTAAACTTCAAAGCAAGCTCACAAAACTGACTTGAAAGGACTTCGAAGCTGTCCACCCAAGATGCTTTTCCTGCATCACTTCCGCCCTACTCTTCTGCTACCTTCCACTGCATCCCTCCTGAAATACTTTCTCATTTCTTGAACCCATCATGTTCTTTCATGTTTCAACATCTTTATTTATCTGGTGAGATCTTATCTTTAAAAAATTTCAGCTCATCAACTGCAACTCTTACAGAGCTATTTTGGAAAAATCTTTGCCAATTTCTTACAAAGTTTAAACATATTTACCAAATGACCCTGAAATTCCACTCCTAGATATATACCTAACAGAGGAAAACGTAGGTCCACACAAATATCTCTACTAGAATGCTTATAGCAGCTTTATTCATAATAGCCCCAAACTAGAAACATGCCAAATGTTCATCATCTGGTGAATGGCTAACCATATTGTGATACATACACAAAATTGAATACTATTCAGCAATAAGACCAAATGACTGATACCTGCAACAAAATGGATGAATATCAGAAAGCAGTATGCTAAGTCACAGAAGCTGGATACTAGGCTACATACTATGTTACTCCATTTATATGACCTTTTGCAACAGGCAAAACTATAGGGACTGAAAGATCAATGATTTCTAGGGCCTGGAGTTAGGGGGAGGGCATAGACAACGAAAGGTCACAAAGGCAAATTTTGGGGTGACAACTCTTTGTTATTTTGGTAGTGCTGGTGGTTACATGACTATATATTTGTAAAATCATCAACCTGTGCATTTAAAAAGGATGAATTTTTACTGTAAGAAAACTATTCCTCAGATTGAACATGAGAAATTCTGCTTCACAAATTGTGTTGTTACTTCTTCTCTGACCTCTTTTAAATTTTTTAAAAAATATTTTTACTTATTTCTAGGAGAGAGAGAGAGACAGCGTGAGCAGGGGAGGGTCAGAGAGAGAGGGAGACACAGACTCTGAAACAGGCTCCAGGCTCTGAGCTGGCAGTCAGCACAGAGCCCGACGCGGGGCTCGAACCCACGAACCGCTAGATCATGACCTAAGCGAAAGTCGGACGCTTAACAAGCCACCCAGGCGCCCCTTAAATTTTTTTTAATGTTTTTTATTTATTTCCTTATTATTTTATTTTTATTTATTTACTACATCCCTCATAGGGATGAGAAAGAGAGAGAGAGAGAGGGTGAGCAGGGGAGGGTTCTCTGACCTCTTTTAAACATAGCCAGTTGTAAGCCGTGAGTTCCAGTGTAACACTCACCACCTTAAACTTGAATATACATGCACATCACCTGGGGATTGTGTTAAAATGGAGACTGCAATTCACCCAGAGCTGGGATGGAAATGTTGTGATTGGATCCGAGGTGTTGCTTGTACTGCAAGGCTGCAGACCATCTTTAGAGTAGATGGCTTTATGCAACACCATTCAGTTTCTTATCTCGGAACCTTAAACCCTTAGTAGATGATTGAGTTGCCCATGTGGTCCTGGGTATTGAATGTTGTCTTTCTCTTAAGCAACTTAAGAGAACTCAAGGCCTTCACTTTTACTTGAATGCAAATAGGAAAATCACAAGATATGATATTTTTCTGTGAGCTTTCAACTGTGAGCTTCTTAAAAGCCAACTCTCTGTGTTGTTCAGCATTTGCTTTTTTACACCTGACTGTTGGCTCCTAATAGACACTCAGAAAGGCTCTGTGGAATAGATGTATGGAGACAGTATGTCATAAATTGTAAACAGTGAGGTTCTTCTTCTTCTTCTAAAAGAATCCCAGGCTTTTGAGCAGAATCAGAGTCCATTTAGTCATGAGACCAGAGCCTAGAATCAGTACACATCAGAAGTTAACTTATACTTGTCATCTGTAGGCCTGTGGGTTCCCTAGAGCCCTGTCCTTGCTCTGGCAGAGGCTGGCCTAGTCTTCCACCTTACTGGCACATTGCCTGGTATCGGTCATTATTGTCATAGTGGTGTTGATTATTGACATTAATCTGCTGTTATACTAATGACCCATTTTCAAGTTGGATCTCCAGAGTTGTAGGAATAGCTGATATTGGTATGCATGGAGCTCTTTGCTAGAGAGATCTCAAGGCAAGCCTTGCGAATGCTGATGCTTCTTTAATGGGTGGTCCAGGTCAACAAACCTAAATTTCAGACCTGGTTTCACCACTAACCATTCTTGTGATTTAGCCAGGTCACATACTCCATCTAAGCCTCTGTGTCTTCATCTGAAAAATATGCAAACCTGTTCTTCATCACTAAAACTTGAGGCGTCTGACTCCCAAAACCTTACCACTTCTGCTTTAAATAGTATGAGGATTTAAAAATATCATAAATCCTTGTTATTTAGCTGGATAAAACCCAAGTTCAGATGGTTGGTGTTCCCTGAATGATGTACTCTTTACATAAGAGAACTTGATTTGCCAAGTTACCTCCCCTATTTTCATCTCACATTCAGGCCCAATAGATTTATTTAAGAGGGAAAACCTTGTATGAAAATAACCTCAAAATAAAGGCACTTGCTGAAACTTTTCTGATCAGGCTAATTATTGACTTCAGACTTGCATGGTTTCAAATGGACAGCTGTGTATAAATATTAATTTTTCTTTGAGGGCTTCAAAAAAGATTTTCTTCAGTAGTTTTGTTTTCACAACACAATCAAGAGAATTAGTGGTTCTGACAAAACAGCAATTAAATGTGTGCCACATCTCAGCCTGTAAAGTGACATGCAGTTTCTGAAAACAGGACATCATTTTAAATGGAATTAGTTTGCTTCATAATATTATTGATTGCAACAATTATGATCTCAGGCCTTTGCTCTTTTCAAACAATTTCACTTCAGAATCCTTTTCTCACCTTCTTCTGAGGTAATCTTTCAAATTAGCCAAGATATTCTTTCTTGCCCATTGTCCTGTCTTTTATTGCTTAACATACCTTAATTTTTCCAGGCTTTCTTCTGATTTCTGACCTTCATTTCTCTTTCACATATTGGATCATTTGTAGATCTTTTCATTGTAGTGTTCCATACCATCTGGTTAGGATGTGTGACCAGCATATCACCTGACCTGTAAAGATTCATGGTCCCTTTTCAGCTGGTAAGTGGTTTCCTAGCCATAACTATATTTCCCAGTATCCTTTGCATCTGGGAGGATTATAAGACTATTTCTGGGCAGTAGAATATGAGTGGAAGTGGTGTGTCACTTCTTGAAGAGATTAAGAAACCAGCTTGCCTTCTACATGATCTTTCTTCATTGGCCACCTTAATGTGGCAGGGCTCAAAGGACTGGAGAAGAGTGCGTGTTCAAATAAAGATGAGGTAGTCTTGATGTATGTAGGACCATTTTGAAGGCTGTCAGACACACCAATATTGGGTATCCAGGAAAAGGAAGTAAATTTCTTATTCCATCACTGGGGTTTCAGAGTTTATCTGCTATGGCAGCTGTTACCTTAACTATCCCAAAATGGTATCACATGTTTTTAATTTCAGGTTTTCATCTCTGGTTTTTAGCATAATATCATTTAGGGCTTTTATTTTATTTTATTTTATTTTTTTTATTTCTAGGAGAGATAGAGAGAGAGAGTGTGAGCAGGGGAGGGTCAGAGAGAGAGGGAGTCACAGACTGAAACAGGCTCCAGGCTCTGAGCTGGCAGTCAGCACAGAGCCCGACGCAGGGCTCGAACCCACGAACCGCGAGATCATGACCTAAGCGAAAGTCGGACGCTTAACCGACTAAGCCACCCAGGTGCCCCCATTTAGGGCTTTTAAAATAACATTTTCTTGGGCCACCTGGGTGGCACAGTGGTTGAGCTTCTGACTTCAGCTTAGGTCATGATCTCATTGTTGATGAGTTCAAGCCTTGCATTAGGTTCACTGCTCTCAGCATAGCTTCTGCTTCAGATCCTCTGTCCCCCCTCTCTCTCTAAAAAATAAACATTAAAAAATAACTTTTTCTTTTCTCCAGCTTACTTTAATGTAGGAATACAATACATAATACATATAACATACAAAATATGTATTAATTGACTGTTAATGTTATTGCTGAGGCTTAATGTTAATGTTATTGCTGACTTTTGGGAAGTCAGAAGTTATACTCAATGTTTTGACTGTGTGGGGTGTTGGGGGGAATGACATCCCTAAGTCCTGCATTGTTCAAATGTCACTTATACTGGTAAATTGGTGGGTTAGAAAAGAAGCACAGTCAAAGGAATTAAACAGACAAGACAGAATTAAGTAGGTGCAAGAGTTTACTAGGATGATTTGTTACAGTTTTGTTTATTGAAGAAAGGCTTAGAGGATTCGGCATTGATGTAATTTTTTAGGAGACAACTTTGGATCTTGCTGTTCTCAGGTGTGTTCCATTATGCTCAGGTGGAAAAGGCTGCTGAATTATTTTGGATTTGTGAGGAGAGAGTGCAGGAGATAATAGCTGATTCAGGACAGTGTGTCATGTGAGTACAGGAGGGTGAAATGCAGAATTAGAGAAGATACAGACTTAGATTCCAGATCTAGCTCTGACCCTCTGCCTCTATTACCATGGTTTGATTATTTAATCTATGCCTCAATTTCTTTACCTTTAAACTTGGTATAATGGCACTTTTCTTGTAGTAATGATACAGAACAAAAGATAAGTTACTTAAGTGCTTGACACAGAACCTAGAACATTGTGTAAGATGTGAACTATTATCAGTCTTTTTGCTTTGAAGGAAAACTGGTACATGATGATCAACGTTCACTGCTGGGTCGTCAGCATCTAGAACAGTGCCTAGCACATAGAGGTTCAATAAGTAATGGTTATCTCAAAGAACAAATACAGCTTTTATTCTGTTTTCATGCACTACTGTAAGCATTTTCCCATTATTTGCAAAAACATGATTTTAGAATTGTTGCTGTGATCAATATTTAACAAACACATTTAGAGTTTCTATATCCAATTGTGAACTTCTCTTCAATGTTGTCAGCAAGTAATCACTTTCTCTAAAGATGCTGATGTTGACAATATATTTTTGCAATTTCTCTTAGAGGAATATATCTAGAGCTTGCAGCATATTCTTTTGAACACAGATAAATGTGGCAAATTGTCAACCTTTGCATGTGTATTAGATTATTGGAAATAGTCACAAGTCACTCCTGGCCACACTGTTGAATATGAAGAATGATTGTCTTGATGCAAATGTAAAGAGCTCAATGTTGTGCAGAATTTAGAATTACTGATTTCACAAAGAAAAACTCCAAAATTGCACCAACCGGAAGAATTCGTGTTGGAACAACTGGATAGCCACACCAGGTGGCTGCTTTGAAAAAGAAAGGTCCATTTCAAGGTGTTCTTTAATTTTAAATCTTACATTGGGCATGCCTGGGTGGCTCAGTCGGTTAAGCATCTGACTCTTGGTTTTGGCTCAGGTCATGATCTCAAGGTTAGTGAGGACGAGCCCTGCACAGTCTCTTTGCTGACAGTGCGGAGCCTGCTTGGGATTCTCCTTCTCCCTCTCTCTCTGCCCCTCCCTGCTCTCTCATTCTCTCTCTCTTCTCTAAATAAATAAATAAATAAACTTAAAAAAATAAAATCCTGCAACAGATTAGGGGAAAACCATGCAATTTTTAAGAGCTGTTTCTTGATTCAACTTTTATAACGTTTGCTTCTGAAAATAAAAGTCCTTGTTTTGGCTTTTTTGGCTACAGGCCCTAAAGAGAATTCTGTTGAGAGTTGAAAATGAAAAATATTTCTCAGTAATTTCTCATTTCCAGAAGGTTAAATAATTGAAAAAAATAGAGTACTTCCAGGTAGAGATTTTTCAGAATATCTCTTTGGAGTCCTACTATTTGACAGTTGATCCTACAGGGATACTTAAGAGATGGTAAGACCTTAGCTTTCTGGGAAATAAAAGCTTCAAGACAGAATGGCAATATCATTTCAGTATGTGATGCCTTATGATAAAATTTACAGGTTTGGAGCTGGGCAGGGTTGTCCCATTACCTGATACTCAACACCATCTTTAGAGGGTGATAAAATTATTTATATTCTTATAGCACTTTACAATTGACAAAGCAATATCATATACTGTGTTCCATTTGATTCTCAAAACATGCTAAGTGGGCATCATTATCTCTGATTTCCAGATGAAATAACTTGAGGCTGAAAGAGCCTGTGACTTGCCTAAGGTCAATTAAATAGTGATTGAGCTGGAACACTAAGAAATTTGAAGGGTTTTTTTCTTTTTAAACATCTGATTATTTTCATTCTTTCTTTGTTTGCTTGTTTATTATAAAATGGGCTTCAAAATGTACAAGGTGGTATGAAATGTCAATTGAACCATGATTGGAAAAGTAAAAAGTAAAAACAATTGTTGGTGCTTTGCTTTGACCTTATGGAAGTCCAAGTACTTACGTTTGGTAACACAGACAGGGAACTCACCCTTTCTCATTTTATGAGTGATTGGGAATTTAACAGTCTTGTTGATTCTAAAATTTACTTTATCTGCATGTTAGATATATCTTGTTTTTTTATGTATTTTTAAAGTTTATTTATTTATTTTGAGAGAGACAGAGACAGACACGAGTGGGTGCGGAGCAGAGAGAGAGGAGAGACAGATAGTCCAAGCAGACTACACACTGCCAGCACAGAGCCTGATGTGAGGTTCAAACCCACGAAGTCACAAGATTATGACCTAAGCTGAAATCAAGAGTTGGATGCTTAACTGACTCAGCCAACCAGTCACCCCTAGATATATTTCATTGTATCAGATGAAGCTAATTTATTTTTCCACTGAAATTTCTGATGACACATTAGAAAATGGGATACTTTAAAATGACACTTTTGGCCATACATTTTTGCACGAATGCAAAGAAAATTCCCTCCTGACTCAAGCATTGTTTTGTTGGGTAGGCTGCTGATAAATACATGTGATAATGAACTGGAGTGTCTTTCAGCCTATCCCCAACTCTTTATTAATTACTCTCCCTTCTAAGAACACTTATACAGCCTGGTTCTATTTCGGTCATGCACTTTCTAAAATGGGGGTAGCAGAGTAGTATATAAATTTTCTCATGGTAGCATTAAAGCTATTTTATTGGTTCATTCTGGAAACCAATGGCTTTTCTCTTCAAGAAATGATTTTGACAGCAGTGGAAGCCTTCCCTCTCTAAAAACCTTGATGACAGACACCTGAATTCATGTCATGAGGCCATGTTGTTTTAAGAATATTATGAAACATTTTTCTTTACCTTGAATTCTTGGCTTTAAAACATAACCTCTCCACGGGGGACTCCAACTGTATCCAGAATACTTGATTCCTTGGAAAATAAACTTGAAGTAAATACAGTATCACACTCTAATTATGTAGATCTTGTAGTAAACAGATGATTGTGATATTTACATATCACATGACAATTTTTTTGAAATAGAATTTTTTCTTACAAAATTAGTTATTATGAAGAGTGATATTTATCCAAAAATCCCAAAATTAGCTAAGAGTATAAAACCCTTCATCTCAGTACCTTAACATCATGTTTTACTGGGGTATCAATTTTGATAACTTAATAGTCTTCTAGGTGTGTGTATGTTTGCATAGCTTTTTTTAAAAAAAATGTAAAATATACCCCAATTTTTAATTTCACATGTAAGTATCTCTCTATTTTCCTGCATTGTTTTCAGAAACATCAGTTTAAATGACTGTGGACTATACATGTTGTAGTTCTCTGTGCCATTTCCTGACTATTTATTCTTCATGTGTTGGTGTTTATTCACTATCATAAGTAACCATAGGGACCTGAATAGTGATTTCAGGTGTTCATGATTATTTTCTTATCATCTTTATTTCTTCACAAAGCTTATTACATCATAAATTTTCTTTCTCTTGAGAAATTGTCTAAGTAACTGCCTCCAGGTGTAGGCTCTTCACCTAAATCCTACCCAGGCCAACTACCAGCAGTCATTGTGGACATACATTGCCTCAAATGTCACTCCCTCAGAGAGCCTTTCTCTGACTGTTAATTGGGGTTAATATTGTGGCCCCACCCCCATTCCCTACCACCAACACCCTCCAAAGGTATGTTAAAATCCTAATCTCTAGTTCCTTTGAAGGTAACTTTATTTAGAAATAGGGCCTTTGCTGATGTAGTCAAATTAAGATGAGTTCATTAAGGTTGGCCCTAATCCAACTAGTGGTGTCTTTATAAAACCAAGAAAGTTTGGGCACAGAGACACACAGAAGTAGGATAGTTCTGTGAAGATTAAGGTGGATAGGGCAGTTTACTGTCACAAGATGCCCAAGCCAAGAAATGCTTGGGGCTACCAGAAGTTGAAAGAGGTGAGAAAAGAACCTCCCTTAGAATCTGTAGGAGCATGGCCCTCCCAATACCGTGACTTTAGCCTCTGGCCTCCAGAACTATGAGGGAATAAATCCTGTTGTTTCTAACAAAAAACTACACAGTTTTTGGTAGTTTGTTACAGCAATTTTAGGAAATGGATGTCTCCCTCTTTCTGAAGTAGCATCCACATGCCTCTTATCCCACCATGTTGGTGTCTATCCTGTTTACCCTGCTTTATTGTTTTCATAGTAGTTTGTGAAATTCTCATGCTCATTTATGGGTTCTTGTGTTTATTTTTAAATTAATGTGTAGTCATTGGCTTCCTTGTTTAACACCTTTCCCTTCCTCCACCTGGAGAAGCAGAAACCTTGTCTGTCATCCTCTCTTGTGCCTGTATAACACATTTGTAATAAATGTCAGTGAGAAGAGAGGTATCAAGCTGTGATTTACACCTTGTGGGCATTCCAGTGTGCCTTGCCCCTCTATCTGATGAGAAGGCTGGATAGCTGCTTTTGAACCGAGAACAATGCTGGTTTTGAAGTGGTAGATACTATGGTTCCCTGAAGGGTAGATACTACAAACTTTTCAATGATGGGCACTGTAAAAGTTGGTGCTCTAGATCAAGGAGCCAAAGGTGGCAATATTAGAGATTAAATTACCTCCAAAGAAAGCAATGGAAGAGCACTTTCTTATCCCTTACCTACTGGATCTTCTATGACACGAAAACAGATCAGTAAGACTGACACGGAGGCCCTCGTGCCCTTATTGCTGTACTTGATTTTGATTTTAGCGTGGTAGGATAAATACTAGTTAGGATGTTTCCCTGATAACTGCTACCCAGAGAACCTCCTTGGAATCTGTTCCCTCACATATGGAACTGGATTGCCCTGTGTAGAAATACGAACAGAGGGGGACATCTGTTGTGTCCATTAGACATCAAACAAGGTATTGCCCAAGAATTCTGCAGAACCATTTTGGTGCATTCTTTAAGGAAACTTTAAGGAAAGTTTCTTGTTCCCAAAGAAGATGTGATATATGGGAAGGGGAAGTAATAAGGAAGTGGGACCTTTTATGGAGAGGCCTCTCTTGCCCACCAAGAATTTGGATGTTCCAAAATTAATGCCAGGAAGCAGCATGGAAGTTTGGGTAGACAGATTTACCCTTCTTCTGAAGAGCCTCTGATCACCATTGGTCAAACTGCATTTGTCCCTGGACAAGTGGTATTCTTTTCGACGCAGTCTCTTCCCAATTTCCCATTTGACTTATCCTAGTATGACCCTCATTCTGAGCCAAATTGAGGATGGTATGAAGAGGAAACCTTGTTGCTGACCAAGGTGAGAGTATACAGGATGTCTCTCTTTTTTAAAAATTTTAATGTTTATTTATTTTTGAGAGAGAGTGGCAGAATGTGAGCAAGGGAGGGACAGAGAGAGAGAGGAAGACACAATCGGAAACAGGCTCTGCTCTGAGTTGTCAGCACAGAGACTGACTCAGGGCTTCAACTCATGAACTGTGAGGTCATGACCTGAGCCAAAGTCTGACCCTTAACCGACTAAGCCACCCAGGTGCCCTCAGAATCTCTTTGAAATTACCCATTGAACTAGAACATCAGTAAAAACCACCATTGACATTATATTATCTTTAACATTTTCTTAATATCTATAAAACACATTTCATGTACAATATTAGTTATCTGATTCCTGGATTATAGTAGGTACTTTATAAATACTTTTTGGGATGCATGAGTGGGTAAAGACTGTGGTCACTATATTCCTGATATTTGTTATATTCTTGGGTGCTTGAGAAATGGGAAATGATTTTGTGCTGATGCAATCCCACTTGGGAACTCATTCCATTTGCATTGAGTTTAAAAGACAGCTTCCCAGGGCAAAGAGAGGGACTGAGGAATATTGCAAAGCCAATTGGGCACAGGATTGAGCTTGCATTCCTTTACTTCTGTAGTCCTAATATAAAAACCTGGCACATTCTTTCAAACCATTCTTTACAAGAAAGCTGAAGTCACAGTTCAAACATCTATGTCAGATCCTGTCTCTCACCTGATTAAAACCAGCAAATGGTTTCCCAACACACTTGAAATAAAACCAATGTCCTTACCATGTTTTAGGAGCCTATATAATCTGGCTCCTGTGTAAACCCCAGGCTGATCTGTGACCTTTTCCTTTTCTCTCTGTCAGCCATACTTGACTTCCTTCTGTTTCTTGACCCAAGAGATCATTCTTGCCTTATAGCTTTTATGCCTGCTTTTCTTTGTGCATGCCACTGGGTGTCATTGAGAAGTTTTAAGTTAGGAAGTGGCATATTTGTTTAAAGAATGAATTCACAGTGATGAATAGTGGCTGGGAGTGGTACAGACATAGCCCCTCTAGCCCTTGTGTTATACATGTTCACTTAAAATATCTCCAAATCCGGGGCGCCTGGGTGGCTCAGTCGGTTAAGCGTCCGACTTCAGCTCAGGTCATGATCTCACAGTTCGTGGGTTCAAGCCCCACGTCGGGCTCTGCTGACAGCTTGCTCAGAGCCTGGAGCCTGTTTCAGATTCTGTGTCTCCGTCTCTCTCTGACCCTCCTCTGCTCACACTGTCTCTCTTTCGCAGCAATAAATAAAACATTAAAAAAAAAATTAAAAATTAAAATATCTCCAAATCATCAGCTGTTAAAGCAGTCCCTCTAAAGGAGTTTGTGTCTTATGTCCAGAGAAATCTTCTTGAGACCTCGTCTTACAAAAAAGGGCTTTCTGGTGGCTATTAAAGTACACATGGTTCATAGTCATTTTGAACGGTACTTCAAAAACCATATTTTTAGTGCTGGAGCATTTTGCTGCCTTGAGAAACTGCTCCAGGTAGATGCACCAAAGTTTAAAGACTTGAAGAACAGGAAGAGATTTCAAGAGTTTTAGTGAGTGGAGCACCAAGAGAATCATACTTTGGAAGTGCATTTAGGATTATTTCTACCGAGCCACTCATTCAGCATCACAGGAGTTGACAAGAATAGTCCAAACAAGCTGTGCCTAAAGAAACAATGAAAGATTTCACCATTTAACTGGGGATATTAAACTGCTGTGACACTGACCATGGATCAGAGATACCTGTTCATTGCAACAACTGCAGATGGCTTTGCTTTTAATTGCTTATTCTTCAGCTGTCAGATGTGGCTTTTTGTGGAGTCCGATCTGGTAACTAAGTCTAAACTCTGATTTTAGGTCTTGGGAAGGGCTTTCTCTTCCTGACCCAGCAAAATACTTTGCTTCCTGCTCAGTGGTTTGGAAAATTATTTTAAAAGCAGACAGATTTATGATAGATGTTTACAGTGAAATTCTACAGACTGAGAATAATGTTGATTTATGTTTAATGACATGAAAATATACCCAAGATATATTATTAACTGGAAAACAAAACTAAAAGTACATAGAGTTTTATTTAAAAGCTTTATGATAAATTATAGAAAGTGATCTATTTTTCCTGCCTTTATTGAGATATAGTTGATATGTAACATTGTATCAGTATAAGGTCTGATGCTATGTGAGTTTGTTGCAAAACATTTGCCACAAGAAGGTTAATTAACACATTCTTCACTTCTCATAATTACCATTTTGCTGTTGTTTTTAAGGTGAGACTATTAAAGCTCTACTCATAGCAACTTTTTTTTTAATGTTTATTTTTGAGAGTGTGTGCTGGGGGAGGGCAGAAAGAGAGGGAGACGCAGAATCTGAAACAGGCTCCAGGCTCCCAGCTGTCAGCACAGAGCACAATACTACTGCTCCCTGCTCAGCAGTGAATGTTTGCATTACTGCTTTTTTTTTTTTTTTTTTAGCTGTTTGATCCATCCATTTAAGAACTACTTATTAAACATCTCTTATGCTTCAGACCCTATTCTTAAAAAAGGGGGTTATGATGGGAAGAAGACCAAGTTCTTGCTTGCATTGAACTTACATTCTAACAGGGAGAGTGACAATAAATAAATAAGCTAATAATTTATATCAATTTAATAGATGAAAAGCAGGATTGCAAATGGTTGTTAACTGCAGTAAGCATTGGCAGAGTGATATGGCCATGGGTTCTTATGACATCTAGTTTTTTCTGAGGTCCTGTTTAGATTCCTGGGTAAAATGTACTTTTTTGGGGTGCTACTTTATACTCTTTTGTAGCCAAGCATATTCATTGACTAGTTTATTATTTACATAATCTCTTTAGGATTTGTATTCCCTAATCACAGGTGTTCAAATTGGTGAGGTATTTTTATTCTTCTTATCATTTCCAAGAGTATAATAAATTATATGCCATAAATGCTTTTTGTTTTCAGGAAAACAAAGATTGCGTAAGCGATAGTCATTGTTACTTGTGATTTTTTCATGCCTTTTTCTCTCTTTGCTGTATTTCCTTTTCATAGAGCTAATAGTAGAGAAGCAAAGGTAACTTCATGCCATCTTTAGTAGTTGTCGTTGTGTTGTTAGAAGAGAAAAATGAGATTTATGAAAATGCTAAGTACTTTAAGTATTTAACATAATAGATATAATTAAAGATCTTTCTCTTGAACTTGGTAGTAATGAGAACTACTCTAACTGATGTTAGAGGTGTGTAATAGTTTCTGCAGGTGCTCCTGTGCAAGGCACCCAAAAGGCTCTGGTGTATTCTCAAGTATGCGTTGTGAAGCCAGGCTGCCAGACACCTTGGGCAAGTTACTTCATCTCTCCAGGCCTCCGGCAGCTCCTGTTTTATAAATTTGGGGATTAAATGAGTTAATATATATAAAATGCTTAAAACTGTGCCTGGTTCATAAAAAAGCCCCAGTAAGTTTTAGGTTATTATTATATTGTTTTATCACTGTGTCTCTGAGAACTGGTCTGACATCCTTGAACCAGATGAACTATGTATTGGGGCCACTTTCTTGCTCAATTTTGTAGCTAAATGCATTCAATAGTTCTGTTGTGAAACATCTCAGGAGATCTGATTTTGATCTTCTCTTTCCTTTCTTAGAATCTTCACTTAATGTGTCTTGACCTGTGTGGCTACAACAGTATCCTCCTTACATATTCTAACATAGTTAAGTGTTACATTCGGATAATTAGTCTTTTTATTCCCAACTGTCCTGGTTCATTGCCCACCTGGTGACCTCTATTGTGTGACCACAGTGGCCTCCCTCAATATGCAAATGAGATCTGCTGAGATGGTCATCTCTTGTGACTAGTACATCTTACAGGATTATAATATTTTTTGAACCCTACCAACATTAGCATCCTTTACCAGTTTTTAAAAGTGTATTTATTCATTTTGAGAGAGACAGAGAGAGACAGAGAGAGTGAATGAGTGAGTGAACGCATGCATGGGAGAAGGCAGACAGAGGGAGAGATAGAATCCCAGGAAGATAGAATCGACAGGAGACATGATCTCATGAACCCTGAGATCATGACTTGAGCCTAAATCAAGAATTGGTCATTTCCTGACTGAGCCACCCAGGTGCCCCTGCTTCACCAGTTTTCCAATTGTCTAGTGTCTAGAAACACTTTGAAACATGTATCATTATTTAAGTGAATGAACATTTTGTGTGTTGGGAAAACTATCCCTCATCTTAGGCTCACAAAAAATTTCCCAGGTGTTTCTTGTTATTTCCCTTTCCTCTCTTGTACACATTCTGTGGTCAGCAAATCTTGGAGATGTTGGCAGGCTGAGTCAGCCTGTGGACTGGTGATTCTCACCTTGGCGGCTCTACATTGGAATTACCTTCAAAAGTTTAAAACATGGTGTAATTGGAATCCTAGCTTCAAAGATGCTGATTTAACTGGTCTGGGGGTAGTTACTAAAGTATATTTTTCCATGTTCTAAGAAGCCTTCCAGTTTATTCTGATGCATGTTAAAATTTAAGAACCAGTGAACTTGGGTGTTTAGTCCAATCATAAGGCCTTCTAATCGTTCCTGTGATGGTTCTAATGCACAGCCTAAGTTGACAACCATTGTAGTGGTTTCCTCTAGATGATATAATCTTAAGAAATGTCAGCTTTTAAAGATTAGTCAATCTTTTAATGACAAGGGTTCTGTATAAATAAATAAAAGTAAAGCTTTCATCCATTTGTAAGCTCCTACTAGTGGGCACATGATAGGTTGAGTTACCAAATAATCTCTGAGGGAAGCTCAGCTTTCAGTTTTCTAAGACAAGACAGCTTTATTATTGATCCCTTGAGTCTTCTTTTGGAAAATTGTGTATTATTGATAAAGCTTTGGCATGGGATATTGAGTTAGGCCTATTCTTGCATTTCACTGAGCTCCTAATTAAGCTAGTTTATATGAAAGACTTGACAGAGGAGACTTAGAGTTAAATGTATTGATTTGCATATTGATTTTCTTTGAATCTGGTGGTTGTCACTGTATATCACACCCGACTGGAATCTCCTTTGTTTTGATAAGAAAGATAATTCAGGCAGTTGGGTTTATTGCTTAGGCTGTTAAATTGCAAAATAAAATAAAAGTTGTCAACCATTTTCTTTTATGGCTGTTGGAAGAAAGGTTCAGATTAAAGTCACTAGGATGATGTTGCCAGGATGTATCTATTTTTCCCGGGTTCAACAGTGCTGTTCATCTCTTTAACATCCCCAGATAATTCTGTAGCAATGCTTCTTTACTTTAACATACTTAAAACCATCTGGAGGGTTTGTGAAAGCATGGATCACTGGATCCCACTCCAGAGTTCTGATTCAGTATGTCTAGAGTGGGACCTGAGGATTTGCATCTGACAACTTCCCAGGTGACATGACTAATTTTGGCGGTGGTGGTAGGGGACACACTTTGAGAACTGTTGGAGAACACTTTATATTACATAGTACAGTATCACACACAGTATATTATATAAGAGGAAAAGGGTTAAAATTACCCTAACAAAGATCACTTGGCAGTTTGTTCCTAGGGAGTCGAAATATGCTAGACTAATTCCAAAATGTTTGCTCTAAATATCAGTTTCATACTCTTCTAATTTTGTCTGTAGCTCTGGGGCCCATAGAAATACATGGGAAACATAGATCGACCTGTCTCAGATTTTTGAAGTTTTTCTGACCTCATAGTGTCTATACATGTAATGGGAATGTTCTTTGCAATGTTGAAAGCTTAATTCAAAGGATAAATATTTTTGGAAGATGATGTTAGTACAGCACTGAGTCCACATGATAGTACCCTTTTCAGACTCTTCCCAGTTCATATGCCCAAAGATTTATACCTCATAGTGAATACTTTTCTGGGTCCTTAGCATCTGTAGCTGGAACATCAAAAATTAGATTGTAAAAATGTCCATTGCCAACTGAATGCTTCCACATGCCCAAGAATACTGTTAGAAGCCTGCACATCATCTAACAACCAGCACTTTTACATAAAAATTCTGTTACTTAAGTCTTTTAAGAGAACAAATGAGATTCCTCTATCCTACATACTAACTCCACAGAGCCTACAAAACAATGCATTACCAAAAGGAAATGCACAGTGTCTCCAGGACTGCTAAGATCCCATTTTAGAGAAGACAAATATCCGCCCTGAACATGTCTCTAATAAGCCTTAGTTAAGGATGTACAGAACTAAAGGTAAAGATATCTTACAGAGAAAGACTGGCTTGTGTACCCATGCCACTTGTTGGGAGATGATTTTATATGAGTTTTTAATGTCTCTGCATGCTTGTACTTGTCTATGTCTTGGGTTTAACTGTTCCAGACTAACTTTTCAAGGATATTTGAATGGTGACCAGTTTTGGAAGATATAGTGTCTCCCTTTGGTTCAAGGAGAAAGCATCCTTGTTGCCCATTATAAAAGATTTGGGTTCCCTAATCTTAGCACTTCTTGTCTTTATAGTAAAACTCACCATATGGGCAGGTTTCACTGGGCTATCTTCATATCACTCCTTTGGAATTAGGGTTAGGGAAACGATGCAAAAACGCTGACACTCTATAAACTGTTTTTCATTATTCACCTTGGAATCCTGTCTTCTACCAGCTTCCATATAGCTGTGGCAGGCTTGTTGTTAATGTGCAGCCAGGGAAAATACCAGACCTTTTATAATTCTTGGCACTGCTTTACCACCATTGAGTCCCCATCATAGTTCAGTCATTTTATTACATGCTTTCTTGGAGCTCTATTATTTGCCTTCAGATCAATTATTTTCATGATTGTACATAGTGCACCTGCTTTAGTATGAGTATTTAATTCATATTTATCTTCTCCACTAGACTTCACGAAACAAGCACTGTGTACTTTGTTTTAATTTGTTTTGTTCCCTTTTGCAACGTGAGTGCCCTGCATAGAGCCTGGCATGTGGACAGAGCTTAACCAATATTTATTGAAGGAAGGAAGGAATTAAGCCTTCTTTGGTTGTTGCTGCAAGTTGGATTTCCTGGAAAGAGACTGTGAGACAGAGATAAGCATTCAGGGTGTTTGTCAGGATCAATACCAGTAGAAGGAAGGAGAAGAAAGCAGGACTGGGCAAAAGGATTCATTCTCAACATACTCTCACCCAGTCTATCAGGAGCTCCCTCAGTGTTGTCAGGAGCTCAACTCAGTGAGTTAAGGCAAGGGGCCAAGGTCTTGATAGCCCATCATTGACCATCTCTCTATTGGATGTGAGCTTCTCTGGGCAGGGGGTGGGACTATAGGGACTATTGGTGAGGCCATTTTCAAAGAGGGCTGAGAGTCCAGGATCATCTTCTAGTAACATTCCAGCATCTGGGGGAATAATTCCTTCACCAGTGAAGGAAATCTAGGAGTCACACAGCCCACCACAGCCCCTTTCAATATGTTCATGTTTTTGGTACAAGAGTGAATGCAGAGATGGTCTTTCTCTTACTATTGTTTTGTGTGGCTTTTGTGAGCTTTATAAGGGTGGGTATGATATCTTACTCATTGTTGCAATCTCTAGTTAATTTCAAGCAGGACCCTCTTTCTCCCATGGAATGTTAAGTGGCACATTCACACTGAAATGTGTTCTGGGCATTGATATAATAAACTGTTTGAGAACCTGCCATTGAAGTTTCTTAAAACCACTCTTGTGGATGATAGTTTTGACATAAAGGGAGAAGGACTTGAACGTTCATTTCTATTTCTTCTCCACATGAACTCTATGTTCCAAATGCTTTGAAATCCCCAGAGAGTATCTGGCTCTTTCATGCATTTAAACTCTTGCATGTGCTGTTTCCTTGGACACAAATGGCAGTGTCTCTGTCTGGCTGCCTGTACTCTTTGCTATCCACTTCTAAGCATGTTTGGGGACTAAACTCGGGTGTTGCATCTTTTGCCGGATATATTCTGAATTTCTCCCTGACTCTCCCCTCAGGCTTGTTTGTGCTCTAAGTATTTTGTCGACACTTCCCCTTAGGAGTTGTCACTTTGCTGTAATTTCCTTATGTCTCTCTCTATTATGGGGCTGAGAGCTGCTTCTGAGGAGAGACTATATTTTATTCATGTGTCCTCAGACCTTATCACAAGCCCCAGCACCAGTAGTGTGGCTCATAATGACTCGTTCTTACTAAATGTTAAATTTTAAGGAATTTTGAGAGGAGGCTGTTAAAGACAACCATTACTAAAACTTAAATGACACAAAACTATAATTTAATTATATTCAAAGACAAATACAACAAATACTCAAATCTCCACTTCCTAATTGTTTTTCTACCTTTTGCTATTATCCATGCTCTTTAAATCATTTATATGTAAGTTGTTTGCAGTGGGGACACACTCCATAGTGATGTACATTGAACATCTCCAATTCCTTGTTCAGTGACTTTTCTCTCATAAATTGAAACTGACTGTGATGGAGGAATTTACCATGGAGGCCAGTAAATGCTACAAACCAGGGCTCTACTTCAGTCAGACATGGTTTGTGCACATTTCCAAGCAAACCACTACTTGACACAGAGATGGTACTTGATAAATATCAGCTGAACTTCGGGGAAAAAGATTTTGGAAAACTTCATTTAAGGTGGGCATGAGATTGGCAGTTATGGAAGCTCATAAAGATAGGAGGAAGCCTGTGTGTATCTGGGAGAGTTAAGGATTGCCCCTGCAGGGACCAGGTCATTGTTGGCCATTGTGATTACTGTTTTCATCCTACCTACAGTTTTTTTGGGGGGTATGTGGTGGGGGAAGTAAGCACTGTGTGTGGGAACTGCTGTGTTTCAAAACACATTCTTCAGGGGTTGCCACTTGATATTAAGTTTCTTAGTTACTTCAAGAAGCTGGTGATACCTGCCATGCAATGCTAATGGGGGGAAAAAGAAATTGACTTTGTTTGTTTTTAATGTTTATTTATTTTTGAGAGAGACAGCACAAGTAGGGGCGGGGCACAGACAGAGAGGGAGACAGAATCTAAAACAGGTTCTAGGCTCTGAGCTATCAGCACACAGTCCAATGAGGAGCTCCAACTCTGGAATGGTGAGATCATCACCTGAGCCAAAGTTGGACGCTTAACCGACTGAGCCACCCAGGTGCCCCTTTTCATGTTTGTTTTTAACTGAAACATCAAGACACAGGCCCTGATCAACTGCATGCTATTTTAATTGCAAACATTCATTTTGATTGCCATATGGGTATATCATGACACATGTTTACTTTATCTCAATCCCTTGAATGTGAATATTTTAACATGACAGATAGGGTTAGTGGTGCTGTTATCTACATCATGGGAGAGTGATGTTTTCTTAAGGTAGAGATCAAGGGTTGCATCTGCAAAGCCCAGTGAATGGGGGGAGTAGGAGCAATTATTTGGATTCTGACCAAAATGTAAGGGTTTAAGGAGGAGGGTCTGGTGCAGGAGGCTGAAGTGGTGACTGAATCTGATTCTAAATCTCTGATTTAAAAGTCTCTCATTTAAAGATGAGACTTCTCCATCTTCCCTTACATTGGGCCAAAGGAGACATGTGATTTTATTTATTTAAAAAAATTTTGAGGACACCTGGGTGGCTCAGTCGGTTAAGCGTCTGGCTTTGGCTCAGGTCATGATCTCGCGGTTTGCCCCATGTCGAGCTCTGTGCTGACAGCTAGCTCAGAGCCTGGAGCCTGTTTCAGATTCTATGTGTGTCTCTCTTTCTGACCCTCTCCTGGTCGTGCTCTCTCTCTTTCAGAAATAAATAAAAAACATTAAAATTTTTTTTTAATTTTAATGTTTATTCATTTTTGAGAGAGGGAGGAGGGAAGAAGGGGGGGGTGGGCACAGAGAAAAGGAGACACAGAATTCATAGCAGCTCCAGGCTCTGAGCCGTCTGCACAGAGCCCGATGGGGGCTTAAACTCATGGACTGCGAGACCATGACCTGAGCTGAAATCTGACACTTACCTGACTGAACTACCTAGGCACCCCATAATTTTATTTTTAAAACAAAAAGAGCTTTTTGTTTTCTTATTATAATATAAATCCATGCTCTTTGTAAAATAAAATGATAAAGATAATACAGAAAGGAATAAAGAATGTAGAGAAATAAATCACCAGATATCTTACCACTCTCATATAATTTTTAAAACATTTTGCTATTTATCTTCATGGATTTGAAATGTATCCTCGGACCCACCAGTCACAAGAATTGGATCGAATTTTTAAAAATTATCTTTTTAAAAAATTCTAAAAAATTAATTTTTTAAAAAGTTCTAAAATTTATTTATTTATTTATTTTGAGACAGAGCATGCAAACAGGGGAGCAGAGGGAGAGAATCGCAATCAGGTTCCATGCTCAGTGTGGATCTCACAACCGTGAGATCATGATCTTAGCTGAAATAAAGAGTCAGATGCTTAATGGAATGAGCCACCCAGGCACCCCAAGATAGGATTAAATTTTATTTTCCATAATTCACATTAAAAAATTAGATTTCCTTGCATTTCCTTCATGAACATTTTATTTTTATTTGTTACTGTTTATTTACTTTGAGAGAGAGGCAGAGAGAGAGAGAGAGAGTGAGAGACAGGCAGAGAGAAAGAATCCCAAGCAGGCTCCGCATTGTCAGTACAGAGCCCAACATAGGGCTTGATTTTGCAAACCATGAGTTCATGACCTGAGCCGAAATCAAGGGTCAGATGATTCACCAACTGGGAAAGTCAGGCACCCCTTGCCCTCCCTGCACATGAATATTTTAATATTATTTTTCTTAACATATTAGTCTCATGGAGGTTCTTATGTGGCATCTAACTCTGCTGAAATGGAGTTCATTATCTGAGAGACTTACAAGGTGGTTTGGAAAGACAACTACCTGTGGTGTCATGGGAAATTACAAGAGCATATTGAAGAGGGAAGGAAAATGTGGGGATCATTGGCCCTTAAAATTCATGAAGATATTCTGAGAGGAAAATGAAACTAGAAATGTGGCTGGAATTTATTCCTCAGCCTATTCATTCAACAGACATCTGTACTGATGGTGTGTCAGGCACTGGTGTCCCAAAGGTGAATAAGACACATTCACTGCTCACACTCTAGTAATGGACACAGCTGTCTAAATAAATAATGATGGGACATGATAATTGCTCTTTTGGGGGTTTTAAGAAGAGTTCTATGGGACCATAAAGGAAATAGTGATTCATTTTTTTTTTTGGTAGGTACTAGGGGAATATGTCAGTGAGATCCTTTTCTATGCAAAATAAAAACTCAAACTTAAGAAAAACAAAGTCCAGGGACTCAAATACGGTCATTAGAAAGAAGCTTATTATCCCTGTTTTGACTGTTCCTTTCTCAGGGAGGGATATTTCTGCAACCTCTTCCCATAGGATGGCAAAAATGATCTACACAGCAGGGTGACTCTTTATTAGATTTTTAAAATTCAAGCCTATTTTTTAGTAGTGTACTAGATGGAATGTACTCTGTACAGCTGGTGACACATGTCCATTTGTGAACTGGTTTCTGTGTCCAGGATGATACCATGCTCATTGGCCAGGTGACCTCTCTTGTGGCCTCCCCTGAACCCTTTGTGCTGAAAGTCAGGAAGAAAATGTGTCCTGAACCAGGAAGAGTGGATGCTAACAGATGGCTGCTACAGGAAGGGCTCACTGGAGAAGTGACAGTTGATTCATACACTTTGTAGCATGACTAGTAGTTTACCAGATAAAGAAGAATGGAATACCATGTACAAAATCCAGGTGTTGTTAAAGGTTTGAATGTCAAACCCTGAATTAGGGTATAGAAAAGAGAAAGGGGTGGGGGTGAGGCCACAAACAGAGGTGAGGTAAGTACAAATTGTGAAAAGACTTCAAGACTACATTAAGAAATTTGTGTTTATCCTTCTAGGAATAAATAAGCCAGTGGGAGCTCTTCATGAGGCTGATCAATATGGTTGGCTTTCACTTGTAGGAAGACAATGTTGGTGAAACAATGGAAGATGGATTTCAATAGAGGGCATCTGATTTTGTTGGAAAAAGGTAGGAGTCTGTTAGCTGAGGTTGGCATACTGTGGTTGCCAGCTCCTAAATGTCAGCCTCGGGCAAGTGGCTGATGATTATAGAGGAAAGAATACTAATGGGTCAGCAATATCTGTCATATGAATGGGATATAACATGGTGGCACATAGGCTCTATATTCGGCGGCTCCAATCAGACTATGGCCAATGAAGGATTATTAAATTCTATTTCCCCTTTTCTTTCCAAAACAGAGTATTTCTTAATAGCTTCCATGTCCCTTTTTTAGTCACTCACTCATTTATTATTACCATCATCATATTATTTGTTAATAATGGACTGGAGTAAATCATAGTTTAATATGGCTTCCTTTATTGGTGAAGCAATAAAACACTGCTAATTGATGTAATATAAACATGACACAATTTTTTAAAATAAGAAATTTTAAGACTGTTTGAAAGTGTCTTCCTAAGAGGGTTCTGGAAACAGAATATTGCATAGTATTCCCTGTGGTCACATGTCTTGCTTGCCCCCTGCTCTTCGGTCTTTGGTTATAAATTTTCATCTCATTTCTCTAGGCTTGAGTTTTAAGGCATAATAATAGATGGTGTTAGATTGAACTGACTCTTTTTAGGTTTTCTACTATTAGTATATGGATGAATAGATTAATTTATAGTCCTATTAATCTGTTACCCTTCACTAACCATAAATTCAATTTCATACATTAAGGTATAACTCTAGAGGGGGTAGGATAAGGAGATCTCAGGCCATGAATAACAAGTTATTAAAGTTGGAGATGAATGTGTGAATGACTCTGAGGAACAAAATTAACTAATGGGTTTTCATGGATATTTTTATTTTTTTAATTTAATTTTAGTTTTTTTAATGTTATATTTATTTCTGAGAGACGGAGAGAGACAGTGTGAGCAGGGGAGGGTCAGAGAGAGAGGGAGATACAGAATTGGAAACAGGCTCCAGGCTCTGAGCTGTCAGCACAAAGCTGGATGTGGGGCTCGAACCCACGAGACCTGAGATCATGACCTGAGCCAAAGTCAGACGCTCAACCCGACTGAGCCACCGAGGTGCCCCTCATGTATATTTTTCAATGGACAGCCAATTAGTACCCTGTTTAAACACATGAAATAAGAAAGCAGTACAAACAGATTCTTTAGGACCTGATCCCTATCTAGCTTTTGAGCTTCTTCTCATGACATCAGTCCACTTTTACTTTGTGCCCTGGAAACCCCAAATTCTATTCATAGCTCCTTTGAGTGTGTCATGCTGTTTTAGAACTGTATGTTTTTTTTATTCATGCTGTGTCCTCTTTATGGCTTGATTTTCTCACTTGGCCCATGTTCATTTCCCAAAGCCAGTTGGTTTGCTACTTCTTGGAAGCTTTCTTCAATGCTCCTCTCCTTTCTTTCTTTCCTACTCCTTAATGATCCACTGTTTCACTCATCCCACTTGATTGCAATTATTTGCTCACACAGCTGTCTTCCCTACTTGGCTGCAAGCTTATTTGCAATATGGATCATATTCTACCTTGGTATCCTGGCATGTCATGGAGGATCAATAAGTGCCTGCTGGATTGATTTGAATGCCAATGTCACAGGTATGTCAGAAAACTCATAAGCCTGAGTGTACAGGGTAAGGAAGAAATTGAGATTAGCTCCACTTTCTCAGCCTTCTGATGCCAGAGGCATGAAAGACCTCAAATATGAAAAGGTTTCTAATTTGAGATGTTCTGGTGGGGTCCATTTTCCTCTTAATTTATTTTTGGCTGATTTGAAGAAAGCTCAGTTACTTCTGAAATCGAACAGAAGATCAAGGGTGTGCTATTCACTTACAGAAACATCTCTCTCTTCCCAAGTACCTGGGAGCATGTGCTATCTTTGCTTCTCATTGCAGTGGTGGCCCAGGGTCAGAGCCTTAATTTCCGAAGCTCTGTGTATAGCCTCCAGCGGATCACATTCTGCTTGCTATTCCTAGCAATGTTTTATTCATTAGAGTGTTGCCAAATGGAAATTACCTTTTGACTGTTAACAAGCTGTACTAACGTGAACCTTTTTATAAAAAAAATAAAACGCTAGCCCAAATCAAGGCGCAAGGATAGAGCCATTTATTTCTCCATTCCTGACTGCAAAACAGCGTTGGACAGAGCCCTTCCTTGGTGACACCTCCCTGTAATCAGCACTTCCCTGATCACCCTTTACCCTGTTTGACTTGTCTTCATGACTCTCATCACTACCTGACAGATTTGTTAGGTTATTGGCAATGTTTTCTCCTAGAATATATGCAACGTGAGAACAGGAGTTATTTATTCATTGCTGTATCAAAGCCCCTAGAACCTGGAGTTCTACTGCATGGCATAGAGTAGGTGCTTAATAAATACATGTCAAGTAAATGGAGGGCGGGACTTCTCGTCAATACTGGTAACACCCTCAACATGTGTTAGGCATTGTGGTGAGCACTTGGCGTACATTATTCCCTGTCCTTCTCCCACCAAGGGAAATAATAATTCCTGTTCTGTGGGGGTGGAGGATCAAATTAGATCATCCAGATACAGGACTTGAAAAAATCTCTAAAATTTAAGTTCCTTAAAATTTTCATCTGAACACAGAAGTCCACATCAAGGCAAGGAACTTTGGGCCCAATATTTGAAAACCAACCATAATTAGCCCCTTGCTCTGCCTTTGCAGGTATATGTTCCTTCCCATTTTCCCTTTCTGGCATCAAAGTGGCAAAAAATACAATTAGGGTTGGCCCCTGAAGCCCAGTCTTGCTTAGTTCATTTCTAAGGCAGGGTCATGACCTTTCAAATGCCATCAGGGGCCAAAGAAAATAGCAGAAATGTATGAATTTATAGGTGGAAAATGGAGAGTATATGAATTTATAGGTGTGGAAAATGGAGAGTGGTGGGGCAGATGAGCTGGAAAGCATGTGCCCAGTGCAAGACGTACATGCTAAACACTGCCGAGTCAGTAACCAGATTTGGTACTTGGCTGGTCAGCTTGAGAATTCATTTTAAGAATGAATTGATCCTTCTGATTTCATGATGAAGTGTTTTGTTTGTTTGTTTGTTTGTTTAATTAGCCAATATTTTGTGGATGTGTAAATTTCCTTCATACAAACATTTGTTCAGTGTCGGTTAACTTAGAATCTTGGTGCATGACAAACCAAACTGTCATACGTGTATAAAGAAGTAGGCTTTTTTTTTTTTTTTAATGTTTTATTTATTTCTAGGAGAGAGAGAGAGAGAGACAGCATGAGCAGGGGAGGGTCAGAGAGAGACGGAGTCACAGACTGAAACAGGCTCCAGGCTCTGAGCTGGCAGTCAGCACAGAGCCCGACGTGGGGCTCGAACCCACAAACCGCGAGACCATGACCTAAGCGAAAGTCGGACGCTTAACCGACTAAGCCACCCAGGCGCCCCTTTTTGTTTTTGTTTTTAAGCAGAGTGAATCCTAATTACCCATTTTGTTTCATTCCTTCACCTAAGACTTACACTTAATACAGTGTGGTTAATTAAATATCAGAGTTAAATATACATTGTTGGCTACTTTGTTACTTTCTCATTATAATGTGAATGAGCTGCCAAGTCCCAAAGTCTCTGTTTTCTTAGTATTACTTATGGATCCTCTACACAGGTGTTGCTATAGAAGTGTGTTAGAATAGAATAGAATACCTAGTGCTGTTTAAAAGAGGCCATAACGTACCTAATTATTTATAACAACAAAATGATTGTAGGAGTACATCTATTTAAAAGAAGATTAGATCAAATTGCCCATTACTCTTTGATCACTTGGGAGAGAGAAAGTATATGAGAGAATTGGCAACAAATTTATTTTCTGGGAAAATTTTGGAGTCTAGTTATTTTCATGCTCCATGGGTATTCCAAGTAGAGAATTGAGAAAGATTAGTTAGAGTAGTTTATAATGACAAAGACTGTAAGATTTATACTAGGTAAATAACCTAGCTAGATGATTTCAGATCCTTATCATTTGAAAGTGAAATAATACTCAGTACCATTGGCATGAGTTAATCTCTGTTGGACATTGCAGTGCCGATGAAAACAGGCTTTGGAGCCATGGGTCCACAGGGCCTTAGGCAAGTCATTGGTTCTCTAGTAAAACATCTCCCACTCTGTACAGATTCTAGCAAGAGACTTTCCAGGTCCAGTGTGAGTTATTGACCTCGTATAGACTTGTCCCCTGGGTACTACTTTAAATTTATCTCAGTCTGAGAGTAACTGGGTTCTAATATCTAAGGGCTATTGGGTAGCCTTTGTGAAATGGTGTGTGGCATCAGACCATTAGCACACCGACAAGCTGTATATTAGCCAGACCTCTATTACTACCTCTTTTCTCCCTCAGGGTTTAGAGACTGGGATGGAAGAGGGGAAATGAAAGTGGCCTTCCACCCCCAACTGTTCTCTTTGCAGTACAGTTAAGGCATAGCAACAGGTTAAATAAACTTTGTGCAGTGTATGTCTTCCAACAAGTCTTCACCTCTAAGACAGGTTCCCTTTGGCATCTTTCATTATAATAGTAAACCATTTTGAACATTCTGGACCTCTAGCCTTCATGCCAAGGGACAGGAAGCGTTGGGATCTATATCTGCATATATATAATCTGTATCCATACCTGTATCCTTTTTGAACATGCTAGTTTCTCTCCCAAGAGTGCTCTGATGAGCCACTCTTTTGGAACTTGTCTTCATCTGTCCTTTGCTGACTGCATTCTAATCACCTCAGAAGCATATGAACTGTGTAGATTCTGGAGCCCTGTCTCAACCTGCTGCATCAATCTCCCTGGTGAGAAGCTGAGGATTCTGCACACTGTGAACAAGTGTATACACCTTGAGTTTGTCTCCCCTCCATTGACTTTTCATTCATCTCCTTCATTTGAGAGTGGTGCATATTGGCAGAAGGTTTTATTTCTGTTTTTATTTTCAGTGTGTCAGATAGAAGCAGGGCTAATGATGTTGACTGAATGAATGCATTTGTAGTTCACTGGGTTCCAACACTGTGAAGCATGATATATTGAGATCATGTTTCTTTGGTATTAAGTAGTAACATGACATAGGGAAGGAGTGCAAAACCAGGAGACTTTAGGAAAGATACTTCAGATTTGAAAACATGACCTATTAGGAATGCCTGGTTAGCCTAATTAGTTGAGCATGCTACTCTTGATTTTGGCTCAGTCATGATCTCATAGTTGTGAGATTGAGCCCCATGTCGGGCTACACACTGGGCACAGAGCCTCCTTGATATTCTTTCTCTCTCTCCCTCTCTCTGCTCCTCCCCTGCTTGTATGCGTGTCTGTGTGCACATGCTTTCTCTGTCTCTGAAAAATAAAAATGAAAACATGACACATTAAGTGGGCTGGGCATGTTTTCTTAAGTGTAGATAGCACAAGGGCAGAAAAGTCTACAGCATATCTTCAGTATATATTTGAATAAATAAAGAAATAAATTAGTAGAGGACTCTCATTACTGAGGAATAATTCACTGGGGTTTGTGAGGGGATACTAATGTTTTAGCACCCTTTTAGGAAACATGGTGCTGTAGATTAAATGTTTGCATCTTCCCCAAAGTCTTATGTTGAAGCCCTAAACCCCAGTGTAATGGTGTTCGGAAAGGGGGTCTTTGAGAGGCATTAGGTTTAGATGGGGTAATGAGAGGGGACACCTGGATATCATTTGGTTGAGTGTCTGATTTCTTGATTTTGACTCAGGTCATGATCTCATAGTTGATGAGATGGAGCCCCACATTGGGCTCTGTGATGACAGCATGGAGCCTGGTTTGGATTCCCTCTCTCCCTTGTAAAATCTGCCCCTCCCTTACTTGCACATGCTCTCTCATTTTCCCTATCTCATCTTTAAATAAATAAATAAATAAATAAATAAATAAATAAATAAATAAAAAGTTAAATACCTTAAAAAAAGATGAGGTAATATGAGGTCCATTCTGGGATTATTACCTTTATAGGAGGAGATACAAGAGAGATGATCTCTCTCATTGCAAGGTGAGGATGGAGCAAGATGTCTATTTGCAAACCAGGAAGAAAACCCTCATAGCAACCAAATTGGCCAGCCCCTTGATCCTGGGCTTCTAACCTCCAGAGCCATGAGGCATCTGGTCTGTTGCTTAAGCCACCCAGTCTATGGTATTTTGTTATAACAGTGCAAGATGACACATGCTTATACGTGAGGAAGGTCTTTCTGGAAAGATAACACCATTCTATGAGTCAGGGTGTGGGTCTATCTTCTTTCTTGCTCAGGCTTTGGAGCCCATGATAATAACCCTTGTCCTATAACAGGGACAAGTCAACAGTTTGTTGAATGAATGACTGCTACAGGTCTTGAGCCCAAAGGAGTGACTACAGTTTGGAAGACTCCTAGATACGAAGAATGGCAGGAGCTCACTGTGAGCATCAGGGGAAGTTGTGTCTCCTCGACACAGACCTGCTTGCTCAGAGCTTGGAAAGGGCCATGACCCTAGCAGCTGGGCTCCTGGACATACTCATCCAGGTCAACCTGGCAAGTAAAAGCACACATGAAAGTGAGGGGGTGGGATGAACGGTGAGTGTGGCTGGCTGTGTGGACTTCACAGCCACCCCAGTAAGTATGAGTTTTACCAGTGACTTTTCTTCCAGCTTGGCTCCACTGGTCACAGATAGCACTTTGTAACCTTCCTTCTGGGGTCTCATTAGTTGAGGGAAAGCTGTTGTCTCTGCCAAGCCACAGCTGGCCTCTCCAAGAATCAGGTTAATTAAGGTGGATGGACAACAGGAAGCACCGATGAGAAATTCTTTTGGAGTAAAATGCTAGCACCTTTATTGGAGACAGACACCACTGGTGAATTCTCAGGTCATTCCAGTAAGTCAACTTTTGTCTCTTTATCTACAAAAGAACAATGATCATATTGATGACATCTGTCATGAGAGCTCATGAGGATTACTTGAAATAATGTACATGGAAGCATTTGGTATATTAATGTCCTATACAAATGCTAGCTTATTCTGTTTACTTTCTGGCAGAGACTCACTATATGGTAAGCTCTCTGTGTGGGGAAATTTTGATGTCCTGATATCTGATTACTCTCTACAGTGTAAAGTAGAGAAAGGAATATTGTAAGGGGAAAAAAAGTAGAAAGTACTGAGAGAAAAAGTGCTTAAAGGAGGTGAAAGAATATCCTTTTTGAGAGGAATTAAAATGCTTTATTGAGTTCACCTATATTTATGGCTACTTTATTTACAGTAGGCAAGATACAGAAATAGCCTAAGTGTCTATCACTGGATGAATGGATAAAGAAAATGTAGTGTGTATACATGCACACACACACACACAATGAAATATTACTCAGCCATAGAAAAGACATCTTGCCATTTACAATAACAAAGATGGTCCTGGAGCATATTCTTCTAAGTGAAGTAAGTCAGAGAAAGACAAATATTGTATAGTTGGACTTATATGTAAAATATAAAAATGAAAACAAATGAACAGACAAATAAACAGAAGCAGACTCCTAAATACAGAGAACAAACTGGTGATTGCCAAAGGGGAGAGGAGTCGGGGATGGGTGAAATAGGTGAAGGAGATTAAGAGGTACAGACTTCCAGTTATAAAGTAATTAAGTCATGGGGATAAAAAGTACAGCATATGGAATATAGTCTATAAGATTGTAATAATGTTGTAAGGTGACAGATGGTAACCACATTTACTGTGGCGAGCATTTTGTAATGTATATAATTATCAAATCACTTCACACCTGAAACTAAGAACATATTAGATGTCAAGTTAGCCTCAATTAAAAATAAACACAAAAGATAAAATGCTTCAAGTTGATGCGATGGAGCTGGGGTTTGGAGGCTGGGTAGGATTTTTCTGGGGTGCTGAGATGTAGAGGGAAGAAGACCTTTCCAGGAAAGAGATCATCATCACCGGTAAACAAGGACTAAGAGACAGTGGAGCCTGACTTGTCAGTGGTGAGAAATCCACGCAGGATACAGATGTGGGTGCAGGAGGAGACGAGACTGGAAAGGCAAGCTGCAGCCATATGGTGGAAGCCCTCGAGGTAGGTGGAGACCTGACCTGTGTGTAAAGGGGGCCATTAGAAGCAGTGGAGGAAGGATGTTTTCTGACTCAGGCCATACTCTAGGAAAATGAAACCGATGGAAGTAGGATAGAGACAGGATACTAAACATGCACATTTTGGTTTTCTTCAACTTCAGAGGTTATTTTAAACCATAGAAAAAAGAACAGGCAAGAATGCCTGGGATTTCACATCTACTTGTGAAAGGGATGAGAAGCAAAATGATTTCTGATAATGATCTAGGAACAGCTTCTATGACCAGAACAAGTTCTTTCAAGAGCCAGGTCAATTCAGATAGAGTGGAATCTCTGGGCAGACCACTTCACCATAGTGCTAGTTCAGTGAAACAATTTTTTTTTCCCTGGGAAGATTACTTTGTTTTGGTAACCCCCCTGGAGACCTGAGAAAGTAGATAGCACAATAATAAACATGAGACTTGATCTTCACAACTTGTGTTAAAATGGGGGTTTCTGTGGCTTCATTGTTACCCCAATTTTCTGAGTTACGAATAAATTATTTCACATATTAGAGGATTTCATGTATTACATGTCTGTAATACATATTAAAAATGAACATTTTCTCATTTTGTTGAGAATTATAAAGCAACACCTTTTAAATGCAGACAGTTTGGAAAACAAAGGCACTATTGCAAGATAACTATTGTTAATATTTTTTCCTCTTAACATTCTTCTAGTCATAAAGAGGAATGTATAGTAGGTAAATATGTAGGTAGATACATTTATGTAGATCTGGGTATGCTTATGTTTATACAAAACCAACTTGTTTTTAATGTTTTATTTATTTCTTAGAGGGAGAGAGAGGCAGCTTGAGCAGGGGAGGGTCAGAGAGACAAAGAATCCGAAGCAGGCTCCAGGCTGTGAGCTAGCTGTCAGCACAGAGCCTGATATGGGGCTTGAACCCATGAACCATGAGATCATGACCTGAGCCAAAGTCAGAAGCTTAACCAACTGAGCCACCCAGGTGCCCCAAGATCAACTTTCTATTAAATTTCAAGACATAATTTTTCTCCATATACATATTGTTGTAAATGTACTTACATATACCAAGATATACATACTTTTTTGTGTTCAGTTTTTTCCCTTTTAAGTAGATTATGCACATTTTCTCCTAAAATAGTCCCTCTAGTATGTGCTTTGGTGTTCAGAAAAGTTAGTCCCCCTATCTTGTGATGTCTTTACATTAATTTATGGCACACAACACTGTGCTGTGATACAGTGCTTAATAATTTCTTAGATTTCTGTAGAATTTTTACATATATTATCCTTGGGTATAAGGGTTATAATTATTCCTGCTTTATAGATTAAGAGGTAGCAATCTCAAAAAAGTGAGGCTTTCTCCAGGTTAAATAACCAGTAACCTTTTTATTAACAAGGCCCGTTGTGAATAAGCCTTGAGTGTCTGAGAATAAGATTCGACTCATAAAGCAGTTTACAGCAGTGGTTAAGCAATTGGACTATGGAACACACTTCCTAGGTTTAAATTCCAGTTCTGCAACTTACTTGGCCAAGTTCCTCAACTTGTCTGAGACTCTTGGCTGTGGAATGGGGATACTAATAAGGTCCTTTATCACCTGGATTGTGGTGGTGGTGAGTAAATGCACTAATTTATGAGCTGCTCTTAGCATCTGCCCAGCTCAAGGCAAATACTGTCTTTCTGAAAGACAGTATTATTGAAACAGATATTTAAAACAGATCTTTTCTTTCCAATGTGCCACCTGTCTCTTTTTATGTCTAAGCCTTAATCTCTTGAATTTATTTCATGTTTTCCTGCAAAGGTGATTTTATTAAGACTCTATCTAAATGTAACAAAGGAAAGTTCATTCAAGGAAGGAATAGGCACAGTCATTACCTCCCTTCTGAGAGGACTCGTTTTTTTTCCCTAGAGGTAAGTGAGCATTTGACAAGAGAATAATGCAATATTTCCCGTAGAATTGTTGGCGAAGCTGGAAGCAATACTGCTTGTAGGTTTTGCGGGGAGGGGGGGCAATGTTTGGTTTGTTTGACTTCTGGTGTTGCCCCAATTCCTGGCTGAGTTGCTGACACCCTTGGCTAAAATTTCAAAGGGGAGACAGCTTCACTCCCTTGTTAATCAGGGTGTTTAATGCAAGAGATAATGATGTGATATGTAACCACATGCAACTGCCAAACCATATGGCACCTGCTTACTGTTATTTATGGTGAAGGCATTTATGCTTTTAGTTTCCCAAAGCAATGGACTACATCTGAAATGAGGCTCCAGAGCACTATTAGAAGTGGTGGGTGCTATCTTCATGTCCTAAATCAACCTCCCTAGGTCCAGTTTGTGAACAGCATGAGGGGGAATCAAGCACCTGTGATAGTTTGAATCATGATGCAACATGTACTTGCGACTGCACAGAGGAAAGAAATGTAAGTGTTCACCTAGAAACAAAGCATTATCACCAACTTTTCAAGAGACTGTAAGGGTATCAGCTGGCGGTATTATGTTAAAAGGAGAGTAAAAACAATATTTTCTTGGTTTCTCTTTATGTAGATGGATTTGGCTTTTTAAAAAGCACAGGTTAAATAGATAGCTATGGGGCAAAATTTTATATTAATAATCACACTGAGAACTATCATGTATCTAGCTTGTAATATGCTCGACACAGCTTTAAGGGCAGGCTGATCATGTTGTGCCCAAGTACCAGTCTCTGAGTGTTGTGGGAGCATCACTGTGAGAAGGGAACGGAAACATTTTACCAGATGTCATCCCCATAGTGAGTGCTGCATACACTGTGTCACATAGATCATACACATTTTCTGTCCTATGTATCACTAGCTTGTGGTGGGGCCTTGTGCAACCTCATAGGGCTGATAGTAGAAATAATGAATGGATGGTATGCCATGGATGCAGACCAAACATTTCAGATTTCAGTGGATATCAGGTTGGTTCCCTTGAGTGCTTACCAGGTAAATGTCTTCCTCATTCTCTAGCGCAGTGATTTTCAACTAGAAGGCTCATCCCCTCATATTGTGGGACGAGGCTCTTGGCAATCTGTAGAGACATTTTTGGTTGTTCTAACTGGCGGGGAATGTTAGTGGCCTCTTGTAGGTAGAAACCAGGGGCACCACTATAAATTCTACAGTGGACAGGACAGCTACTTGCTTCCCTTGCAATAAATAATCCTGTTTAAATGTCAACAGAGCTGGTATTGATAAACCTAGCTCTAGAGTGAATCTGAGGCCAAAGGTGAATTCCTGAGAGAGGAAGGACTGGCCAGTACTTTCTCTCAGTGCAGCAAGTTAGCATCTTTACTAAATAAATGTTAAATAGATACTTAAATTATTTGTAGGGACATATAAGCCTACACAAGATGCCATTGTGTCCTGGTGCTGACTAGGCACTGTGCAAAAACAATTTAAATGTGTTGGCTTATTAAATCTGCTAAATAACACTACAAAACTGAAGACAGGATTAGTTTATTCTAGAAAGCAGAAGAGAAAAATCCAAACCTTTATTTTTAATAAATACCTCTCAGTGTTATTTAGAACCAAATAACATGGAAATCAGTATCTTATAACATGGTTGGTTTTCTGGAAGATGGGAATAAACCTTATTCTATACCCAGGAAGGGACCAGCAAAGTGATATTTTCTTAGTGACATTACAAAGCCATAGATTTGAAAGAGCTGACAAATAGCATTATTTCAAGCTTGGTTATTATGGAGAGAATGAACTTGTTAATCCATGCAAGGAGTGCTTCCTGCCACATGAGTGCATGAGAGGTGATACATGGCTATGTGCTAAGAACTATAACTTTCCCATTATGGTCTCCATCCATGTGGGAGATAGAATACCCAAGGAGTGTAAATTTCCTGGACCTCTGGGTCTGGTTTGTTAGCTGGATGGCAATTTCCTTATCTTCTTGTTTTCTTTCCTCAGGCCCAACTATAAGGTCTGATCTCGATCCTATAGTCTGTTAATTTTGAAATGAACTCAGGCTCTGTTTTAAGTACATTACACGTATTAACTCATTCATGCATTATGAGTATTTCCATTTTATTGACAAGAAAACTCAGATGCAGGGAGCTAACTACCCAGTGTCAAGTCAGGGCTGAGCCCACTTCTGAACCCAGAGTTCACTCATGAGGATGTTCAGCCCCTCTAGGTCCAGTGTGTGGTGGGAGAACATGTCTGAACAGAAACTGGCTAGAACCCAGACTCTACTACCTCCTTGACATGTGTTCTCACCCTTTTAAGCAACAATCTTCTTAGTTGTAAAATAGAAGTAAAAACTATCTACTGTGTTGTTACAAGTACTATTAATCCTCATTATTTGTGGTAATTATCGTCTATAAAGTTGCTGTAAACACTGAATTAGAGAATATAGTTAGGTTGCTATGAGCTTTTGGTCATTTTTGTCAACCAGTCAGCACATAATCTTGTTTTATGTGTGTTTATGTTTAAAGCCACATTATTTTATATGTGTTGGTGATTCTTTAATATTGAACTCATGGCCAACAGCACTGTAACTCATGCCTGAACAAAGCTTATCTAACACATGTATGTTTTCCATGAGGCACATCACAGCCTTCTTGAACTTGAGAACACTAGACATGCATGACAGCATTATGCATGGGCCATTTTAAATAGTGAAATCAACAAAAGGTGTTAATACGAGGTACTAAACAAACTGTGGAAAGGTTACTTGTTTATACATGAGACCTGAAAGGAAGCAGAGTGTCACCTTAGTTGACCTTAGCTAGACACATGTATACATGTCTGAATGACTTCAAAATTCCAGGAATGTTGCTTTTGGAGTTACAATTTTAGAAAGTGGGAAAAGTAGCATACATGGAATATATGAAGAATGAGAATGGCTTCTATATATCTTCAGGGCTGTAATAAGTATATATGAACTAAGGTATGTAGAGTACATAGCATGTAACCATGAACACAAGGAGAGTGTTTAACAAGTGGCAACTAATTTTGTCATTTCATTTTTTACTTATTTTTTGTTTATTTATTTTGAGAGAGAGAAAGAGAAAGTGATAATGAGTGGGGAGGGTCAAAGAGGGAGGGAGAAAGAATCCCAGGCAGGCCCTACTTGAACCCATGAACCATGAGATCATGGCCTGAGGTGAATCCAAGAGTCGGTGGCTTAAGTATCTGAGCCACCCAGGCACCCCCATTGTTGTTATTTTAAATCAAGATATATCAATAATGAAATCCATTTATGTGGCTCTGTGCTGGACCTCTGTAGACCAGGAAGTTCTCTTCAAGAGGAGATAATGTGGCTACAAGAAGCAGCCTTTTCATCGTTGCCGTTAACTTTATTTATTTTGAGAACGCGCGCGCGCGTGCGTGCGCGCGCGTGCATGCGTGTGTGTGTGTGTGTGTGTGTGTGTGTGTGTGTGTGTGTGTGTGT